>NC_069391.1:22687500-23042500 GCF_027475565.1 Acinonyx jubatus | reverse complement strand
TTTTAAGTCATGAAGCCATACCTTTATGGGCTGTATTTAGAGGCACAAAGTCTGGAATATGTGTGTATTCACGTAGTGTACATTTTGTACTTTGAATCACTTTGAAAAGTGTCTCAGAACATGGTTCACGGGATTGAGCCCCACACTGGGCTCTGAGCTGACAGTGCAGAGCCTGCTTGGGATTCTCTCTCTCCCTCTCTCTCTGCCCCTCCTCCTCTCTCTCTCTCTCTCTCAAAATAAAAAAAAACTTCTTTTAAAAAAGAAAGACATATGATCTAAAGAAGAAAATAATCTGCATAATATAAAGAAGAAAGGTTTAAAATATGAGAGAAATTGGGAGATGAGTGGAAAGAGGAACAAGGGGGGGTTCGCATTTCTTTTTAGGTACATTGATATGATAAAGCCGAAAGAAAAACAGAGGATCAAATTTGTACCTGAAAAAAGCAAGGAACTATGAACAGAAAAAGACTGTATAATCTCCAAATCAGTGGAAGAGGGAAAAAAAAACACCAAAGAATACAGATAGAAAAACCTTAGGAAAATAAAAAAAAAAATAACAGAAAGAATGAAAAACAGAATAGCATAAACTACCATGACAGAAGAAAACCCAACACATCAGCTATCATAAATAATATTCATGGACTAATTTAACCCTGTTGATAAGATACACACCTAAAATAAGCCAGACCTACATGTCAAAAATCATTGGATGTACAAAGATATACTAAATACTTCAAAAACCTATAAATTACTACTTTAAGAAGAAATAGAAACTTAATACATAAAGAGCTTTATCCAATGCATGAAAAAAAAATGAATACTCCAATTGAAAAGTTGACAAAGAACAAGAACTAGAAATTTCCTACAGGAGAAATGAAAATAACCAAAAATCACAGGATAAACAGTTTAACCTCACTCATAATAAAGAAATACATAGTGATGGCTACATTTTAATTTGGCAAAATTTTTAAAGGATGTTGATAGTCATTTGCCAGTAAGCATGTGGACATTCTCTCCTACTCTGTAGGACAACCTGGGGGCAGACGCCAAAACCCTCAAGTGGAACCCTCCTTTTGATAAATCACTTGATTTCTGAGAATACGTTCCAAGTAAAGATGAGTAAAAACATATGTATAATTGTTGTTAACCATTTATACACTCAGCAGTGGCAATAACATAAACGTCAAGAGATGGGGGGTTTGTTAAATTCTTATGACAATTCCATCCAATGGTATAGTAGCCATAAAAATACAAGTCTTGACATGGAAAATCATTCAAATTATGTAGCTGAGTGTAAAAAAATGCAGGTTTCAAACACTATGTTTTATATGAGCCTTTTGGGTTAATAAATACATATAGGGAACTTCAAGGATATGATCTTTAAGGTTATGTATACATGGTATATATTCATGGTAGAATTACGAGACTTTCAGGTTTATTTTTGTTGATCTAGTATTTTCCAGTTTTGCTACACTGAATAGGTATTACCTGTGCAAAAAGAATTAAAAGTAAATAAAAATTATATGTAAAAGAAAGTCATTGTCTCAAATGCTGTATTTCATAAGGTTGCTGGTTCTCTGACGTCGGAGATCACTTTGGTTCCTCCTTCTCCCTCTATCTTCTCCAATATCCAAATGGAAACCATGTTTTTCAGATTTTTCTCTTTCCAAAATCCTCTGCGTTTCCCCCCTCCCTCCATCAGCATTGCCTTATCTTAGATCTGAACTCATTATCTCTCATCTGGGTTTTTACACAGCTCTTTACTGGTCTCTTGGCCTCCATTTCTTCTCTTCATTCCACCATGAATGCTGTGCCTGAAGAGCTTTCTAAAATAGAAATGTGATCAAATCACTTTCTACCTAAAAACTGCACCGACAGGGTAAGGCCTTCTCTCTTCACTCTGATCTTCACAGATCTTTGATCTGTCTGTAACATTCCTGTCTGTCTCCTACAAGGGATCAGTGCAATTTCACATCCTGGTTGGAACCTGCTTCAGAATCAAGGAGAGCCTAGTCTTGCATACCTCCTCCATCTCAATTTACTGGACTTGGGAGTTTGAGCAATTACTTAATTTTTCTGAGACTTGGTTTCTTTGTGCATAACATTAGTAGTATGTTCCTTATAAATTTTGTTGTTAGGATTAGCAGAAATAATGTGAGTAAATGCCTGGCGTGTAGTTAGCATTCAGTAAATTTTAGAATAAGGTCTCCAACTCTTAACTTTCTCAACAGACAATTATCCATCTTTTATAGATTTGTTGTGCCTGGTGGGTGCTCGGTGCTTGGCAAATATTACCTCTTTTATCTTCCAGTTAGCTTTGCCTTTGCATAAGCTCTCCTTTGTCTGAGTGAACCGCCAGCACCCTTCATGACTAACTCGTTCTTCACAGCTCCTCTGACTTTTTCAGACAGATTCCATTGCCTTCGTTTCTGTGCCCCCAGAGTACATCATGCTTACCTCTGCTCTGGCACATGTCACACTGTATGTAAAATATGCAGTTGTCTCTTTCAGTAATATGAACATGCCCTTGTATGTTCAGAGTCTTCCAATTATCTGACCTAGCCATTAGCCATTGCATCGCCTGACCAAGTCACTCAATCAAAGAAGGGCAAGGGCAAACAGCTGTGTTGGAAGGTGCAGGGCAGGTTAGTGCGGAAGGAGGACTAAAGTCAAAGAGAATAACAATCAGGTGATGTGAAGGCATTGACCTTGGGGTCAAGACCACCGAGTTGCATGCAACCTTGGCTCTTCTGCTGACAAGGGACAGGGTCACCGGCAAGTGACTTTCTTCTCTTTTCCTACAAACTACAGAAGTTACAACTGATGATGGCCCTGACCTTTTCAATGCTAACATTTGATGATTCTAGAAATAGAATAATACTAGAAAGTAAGTTAAAGAAATCTTCCATAGGAGCAATCAGATTTGGTTTACAGATTCTACAATTTATTTTTAAAATAATATTACATAAAAAGGAAGCAATCTTAACAATATTACTCTCCAAACTGTTTTGAGTAATCAAGAGTTTATAACATTGGAGAACAGTGTTTTGGATAAAAATATCCAAAAGTACATTTGGAAATGTATTGTGAAATTCATAATGATAATGGAAAACAGACTTTAGGAGAACTATTTAAAGGCATTGCACAATTCTAGTGGGAGAGGTGTAATCAACTTCTTTGATACCCAAGGGGGAAAACTCCTCATCTAAAACCAAGCAAAAGTTGAAAATACTAAATAAAACCATGGTTTGAACAAGTTTCACAAGTGGTGGTAAAGGGCCAGGTATGTTCTTTTTTTTTTTTTCATGAAATGTTTCCTTCCTGGAAATGTACCAAATATTATTTCTTAATTGCTCTTTTAGTTGTTAAAATAACCACTTTCTCTTTTCAGAAACATCTTGGCAGCTATCAGCTACTATTACTGGCAGTGTGATTCTTGAAATTATCATGTTGTGCTAACATTAGTCTTCTGCTTGGCTGACAGAGGAATCCTTTGATTGATGCAAATTAAAACATCAGCCAGTTTGGAATTTGTAAAATATAAGGGAGCCTCCATTCTCTCTACTCTATCTTATCCACAATATTAAACTGTTAGATGACTATTTTAGCTAGAATAAATAACATCTGTTATACAGTAACAAATATTTTATAAACTTCCTTCTTACACATAATCTAAGATTAATTTTTTAAAACTGTGATAATTGTTAAGAGCCTCTTTTCCTTGCACAACTCATCTTTAAAGGTTAACGAATTCCTTTAAAGAATATAGTGGTACGGTAGCTACATCAGCTGCATTCAGGCTGTGTGCTACACCACCCCAAGGGTGCCCATTCAGGTAGATGACAGTGCCACCCCGGTTCTGCTCTATCTATGAAGGGCACCAAGCAAATGTCTGGGCTCCCAGAGAAAGGTTCTTTATTATTACAACATCATGTTCCTCCTCAACTTTATGGATATGGTCTGAATAAGGAAAATGTTCCTACAAAGAGTTCTGTTCAAATTTCGAGCACAGGGATCCACCGCCCTAGAAGAGAACCAGTTCTCTTTCCCCATGCCGAGCCAATATTGTCATAACTACAAGACAAGGGCGTGGGCATGCATACAAAGAACGATGCTTCTACCAGAGAGCCGAGATCCTTCCGATTTTCATTAATGAATTAGATAAGGAGACTTTTAACTGCCTTGGATGCTGCACAACTGAATCTGTCGTAAACGAATTAGGATCCTGTCAATCTCCCTGCCATTGGGTAGCTCATTTGGCTGAAGTGCAGCGTATTTGGACTCAACTAAATTCGAGTAACTGTGTGGTGCCAAAGGAGCAAATGGCACACTCGCGGCGGGACGCCATGTTGCAAATAGAAGTACCTGCTCAGGCTAGAGAGGAGATTACTGATGGATCAGGACAAGTCTATCAAAAAACAAAAACGAAAAGCCTCAAAAGACTGTGTCCAAAAGAGGATGCATCAGCAAGGTTATTATTATGTATTAAGAAATAATATATGTGACACACACACACACACACACGCTCACACGTAAATATGACCTGGCTGAGTACAGAATACAAGGTCTTTTGGGTTGAAAATTCTGTCTTCTTAATTGTCTTAAGGTGTCTACTGTCTAGACGAGAAATGTGAGATCATCCTAAGTTTTATAATGAAAACTTGGTGGGCAAACACTTTTAGGAGAGGCCACTGGGGATTTTAAAATTATCTTTAACCTTGTTTATTCTTTCTAAAATAGCTAATGACTCAGAATCATATAAAGAAGAAAATAAAATTTACTGTAAGCTAAACCACATTGGTTTAATGTTTGATATTTAAGTTGAATCCAGTTTTTTAATAATTATAAATAACTTTCATGCAATCATCTTGTTCTCTTATTTCTTTCATCCATTGAAAATCTTTTCTCTTAAGCAAAATAGTATTAACTTTTCAAACTCATTAGACTATTGTCGAATTACTTTATATTTCTATATTTATATTACTTTATATTTGAATTAAAGTCAAATACTTTATTAGGGCTAGAAGTATATATCTTATTGTACTCTCATGAACACTGGGTATTAACTTTTTTTAAAATTACTAATTAATCAGGCCATTTTGGAGCCTGTGGAGGCCTGCTGGGAACAGGACTCCTAAAATGACAAACATGTCTGGAAGGCTGTGGTCCAAGGCCATTTTTGCTGGGAGCACACAGTTCTTAAAGTTGAAGGTGTTTATGCTCGAGATGAAACCGAATTCTATTTAGGCAAGAGATGTGCTTATGTGTGCAAAACAAAGAACAACACAGTGACTCCTGGTGGCAAACCGATAAAAACCAGAGTAATCTGGGGAAAAGTAACTTCTGTGCATGGAAACCAGTGGCATGGCTCATGCCAGATTACAAAGCAGTCTTCCTGCTAAGGCCATGGCCACAGAATCCGTGTGATGCTGTACCCCTCACGGATTTAAACTTACTGAAAAGTAAATATAGGTGTAGATTTGTTCTCTTATTAAAAAATAAAATAACCAATTAATCAATTATCTAAATGTGAAATCCTATGAGTTTCAGTGCAACAGGGTTTCAACTTGAACTTAGGGTGGATCTGCCCCTGAGATTCAAATATGTGTAGGTCTATTGCTTGAAGAACATGAGAACGTTTTGGGAGAAAACACCATCCATGGAAGGGGTGATATTCAAAATATTACAACTCAGTGGCACGACCACTGATCACTGACAAGAGACATTAGCTGTAGCATCACGCAGAATTCTGCAGGCCCACCCATCTGCCAGATGTTGCCTCTACACGCGCTGGACCATGGGATAGGTGCCAGTGACCCTGGAAAAGGGGTTAGATCAGTGAAGGAAAATTCAAGAGACTTAGGGCAGTAGCCGTTTACCAGTCAGTACATAAGTATTTCAATATCTCAACAACTTTTACAACTGGACTAATGCATAGCTGCTGAATATTAGCCTTTCCTAAGGAAAGAGAGCAGTGGTGCAAGTTGAATCTAAAAACAACCTTGGCAGTAAGAAAGGAAGAAAGCTCTGAGTATGGTTTTGTGTTTAGTGTCAAATTTGTTTCCCTGTGGTCTTATGAGGAGTGCTAAGTGACGAGTAAAGTCTGAGGCCACACTCGCCTTTGGTATTTTCCTTACCTCATATTCTCTATCTCACTTCAATAAGGCTTTAAGATCTTTGGTAGTTTGGAAATGTGTTTACCTGTTGTTTTCCATGCTCACTGTTGTTACAGTAATTATACCTAATTATTTTATGATATGATTGATTCTGTAACCTCCATACATACAACTCTTGTTCTAGGTTACATTCAGTGATTTCTGCCCACAGATGCCGAATTAATATTCCTGTAACATCGTTTTGAACGTGCCACTTTCCTGCTCAAAAATCTTCAATGTCTTGTAGTTGTCAGTTAACCAAAGGCCATCTCTGTAGCATGGAATTCAAGCCCGAGTACAATCTAGTTCCTTCTCCCTACCTTTCTTGCTCTGAACCCCACTATGTTCACAGATGTAGCCCGTTCATCCATCCATACAAGCTATCACCAGTCCCCATCACGGGTCTGTACTTTCTGTTCTCCACAGTGGTATCTCCTATTTCTAACAGTCCAAGTCCTATCATTCAAACCCGGTGAAAATCCCATTACCTTCATAACCAAATATTTTCAGAACAGTGATAGCCTTTTGTGTATCATACATGTCACAGCATTTTAATTTTCATTCAATCTCAGTTGCTTAGAACTGGATCAGCTATAACACTTTGTTCATGACACACATTCTGACTTCTTTATAGTTATAGCTCCATTTCGTGATAAGGTACTTTAAGGCAAGTTTGGGGCAATAATCATATCTCCCAAAATATCTGAAAGATATTTGACAGTTAAAGGAGTCAATGGATAGATTGAAATGATTTCCTTCTGGAGTTTCCATAAAACCCTTATTCCACCTGGCATTCATTCTGATATCGGTGTGGTCCAGTCACTGCACCTTGAAGTAGTCCACTCATGAAGCAATATTTTTCCTTCCATATTCCCATGTTAAAATGTTTGGATTATTTTCTGAATAATCTGTGTGTAAATAAAATTGCAAGTTTCACTGTGTCATCACCTTTCTCCCATTTCATCCATTAAAGCAGGGTGTGGTGGGAAGGATCAAGTGCAGAATCCTTGGGTGAGAATTCTGCTAATTATTACTGGCTCTGACACTGTCTGCCCTTCTCTAAGTTATATAACCAATTGAAGAACTTGTTTTGCCATCATGACACGATGGGTGATCATGTTTGTAAAATTTCATGACCCTCTGTAGAGATGAAAAGGGTATGACAGGTAATGGGCTACAGGGGACAGGGAGTAGCACAGAACTCCATCTGTACCCTTACAGTCATTCCACTTTGACACAGATGATTAAGAGGGTAAAGTGCCATGTTATATGACAACACATAAGAGAGACACTACCTAGACTTGAAGCAGGGGTGGGGTGATCAGGTAAGCTTTGTTGGTCAAAGCGATTTCAGAGCGAGACCGGATGAACCATGCACACCGGTGAGAAGTGTAGGCAGAGGGCGATGGCATTCAAAACAGAGGCATCGACATGTGCGGGCCCACAGGCAAGAGAGAGCATGCCTGAAAATACACGTGTTCACTCTGCCTGGAGTACAGAGAGGCCAGAAAAGAGAGTGAGTGCCAAAACCATGAAGGTTGGGTAGGCCACATTCGAAACCTAGGAGTTTATCCTTAAAACAGTAAGAACAATGACAATGTTTAAGTTAAGGTACGTGACAAGATCACTTTGGGTGACTTCTGGAGACTTATTCAGAAGGACCGTAACATTTCATTCTCAGACACATGGCATGATTCAGTCACTTCCATTTTTCCCCATATGTGAGGATCGTTTAAGAACTTTGAGCTTTGATGAATGTTTTTTTTTTTTTCTTTTTTGCTTAACTGCAAAAAATCAAGATTTTCTCTATAGCTTTTTCTAAAATTGTTAGCCTTTATTCATTGATCTTTAATTATTTTTTTTCCATTTCACTTTTGATTTCAGTAGAAACAAAGTCATCACTGGGTATAATATGTGGGAAAACTGATACCGCTGTGCTTCCACAAAAGGTGTCCCTAAGTAAGTCAACACATAAAACGTAATACCTCAGTCGGACTGATAAAACCAACACGGAAAAATCTGTCCCTAGAGAAGATCTGATGCACACAAAAAGCAGAGGAATCTGTTTCTGAGAAGATGGAGTAGGTGCACTTTTTCTCAGTCTTCCTAGTGGTACAACTAAAACCTCTGAATGTTACATATAAAATAAACATAAAATGACACTGATAAAAAGGCAGACCAGCTAGGGACCTTGAGAACCAAAGCCCAACATGGCAGTGAGTCCCTTGGGCTTCCTTTTACCTCGCATATCCCAGACTTAGGGCTATAGAAGCTGGCAATCCAGAACACCAATGGGAATGGACAAAAAAACCCCAAAACAACAAAATACTGCTCTCTCCAGCCAAAGGATGAAGAAACAGACGCCTAGCAACTTAGGACACTTTTAGACAAGAGCCACTCAACTCCTCTATTCCAGCCAAACACCACACACACACAAATATAAATATAAATATGAATATAAATATGAATATAAATATGAATATAAATATAAATATAAATTATAAATATAAATATAAATATAAATATAAATATAAATATAAATATAAATATAAATATAAATATAAATTCCAAATACCACACACACAAAAATATAAATATAAATATAAATATAAAGAAATGAAATGAAATGAAATGAAATAAAATAAAATAAAATAAAATAAAATAAAATAAAATAAAATAAAATAAAATAACAAAACAAAACTGTGGCCCAATGCAGCCATACCAGGCAGAGACCAAGTGGGAAGTCTAGATTTCTACTCTTACAAAGCTCTAGCAAGGCACCTCAACACCTCTGCAGGTGGTATCAGAGAAGGTCAAGTAGTCTTTCACACCAGTGGAGACCACAGAGGTGAGCACTGTCTCTCACTTCCACACCCACCAGAAAGTAGCAAAGGGTCTTTCCTCTGCCCCCTGGAGTGCTGTCAAACCCAGCCCGTGGAGAGTCAGAACTTTCATCACCACCAAGCAGCAAAGAGGTCCCCTCTTTGTAGTGACTGGGGAGCAATAAGGAGGCCTTTCTAGAGCCAGAAGTCCCATCTGCAGCCAGCAGTAATGAGAACCCCCTCACACACATTCATATCAGTGTCACTAGTAGCAAAATGAGGAATGTAGATATCTATGTTCACTTGGCAGGCATAAGGCAATGCTCATCATCCCTCTTTCTCTGCTGAGCGAATGATTATTTAACATTCTTGAAATGAGAAACTTATAGAAATGGAGAACAGATTAGCATTTGCAAGAGGTCAAAGTGAGGGCAACTAGGAGTAGAAGGGAAGTGTTGGGGCTCTACAAGAGCATATTATGAATCCTTGTGGTGGTGGGGCTGTTGCGTATCCTGACTACATCCATGTCAGTATCTGCACTGTGATATTAACTATAGTTTTGCAAGATGCTACCACGGAGAGAAACTAGGAAAATGATATAGGGGATTGCTCTGTATTATTTCTTTTCTTTTCTTTTTTTAAATGTTTATTTATGTTTTTGAGAGAGAGAGTATGAGTAGGGGAGGGGCACAGAAAGGGAGACAGAGAATCCAAAGCAAGCTCTGAGCTGTCAGTGCAAAGGCAGAGGTGAGGCTCAAACTCATGAACTATGAGATCATGACCTGAGCTGAAGTCAGATGCTTAACAGACTGTGCCACCCAGGCACCCTATTCTTTATTATTTCTTTAAATAGTTTTTTTTTAATGTGTATTTATTTTTGAGAGAGAGAGAGACAGAGACAGACACAGAGCATGAGCAGGGGAGGGGCAAAGAGGGAGATACAGAATCCAAAGCAGGCTCCAGGCTCTGAGCCGTCAGCGCAGAGCCTGACACAAGGCTCAAACTCACGAACCATGAAATCATGACCTGAGCGGAAGTTGGACGCTTAACCGGCTGAGCTACCCAGGCGCCCTGTATTATTTCTTAAAACTGCATGTGACACTACAATGATCTCAAAATTAAAAATGTAATAAAAATTAAAAAGCAAAAGGGAGGAAAGCAAAATTTCAAGGTACATCCAAGAATATCCAAGATCAAGACACTGTATTTTAAAGTCTGGGGTACCAGGACACTACATAGGTGTGGTTGGTTGGTGGTTGGAGGTATTTCTCCATGGCTAACCATTGCTTTACAGATACCTTGATCTGTGAAACAGAATACCATGAACAGTGTATGTGAGCACTAGCATGACTAGAAACTCATATTCCTTCTGCTTAAAGTCATAAATTGACCTTCTTATTCATAATTGGTTTCCATAAAAGTTTACAGTTCCTCATGGGGGTCACATAATTCTATTTCAAATTATTCTCAGGAAATATATATATTTTCCTTATTACTGTAAAAGAGATTTGATAAGGTTTTTTAAACCAAAAGTTTCTACATAAAAATTTATTGATTTTAATTGTATTTTATTTTGTCAGTTTATAAATCTATTAATTCTAGTGGTTTCCAATTTACTTCTTTGTATTTTCTAGGTTAAGAATAATACTACATACAATAGTGAAACAGCTCTTTTTTTGTTTAAAATATTAAATATTGATCGTGAAACAGATGTTGAATGTTGCTTCAACATTAATGTTTATGGTTGTGCCTTCAGTATTTCACATATAATGTGCATTTGATTTGTCTTTTCTTATAATTGTTCCATAGTTCATGACATATTTTCATATACCTGTTTCCATATTTTGACAAAATTTATAAATCTCAAGTTTCAATGGAAATTTTCCTGACCGCTAACATTATCCTACACATAGTAACAATGATTTGCTTTATATATTCGTTAAATGATTGCTAAAGTGGTAAAAATCCACATCATCCCGGAATGCTGTCTTACACTGCTAGATGAATTAAAACACTTTCCCAAACTATCAATCATCAATATATTCAAACAGCTTTACACACACACACACACACACACACACACACACACACACACACACACCATTGTTTTAGGACTGGATTTTGGAAATAATACCAATAACTAGATAACATAAAAGAGATAAATGTGTTATTAGCCACTTCCTATTGTTGAACTCAGCCTTCCAGATGGCTTGCTTTGATTCTAAGCCAGTGCTTCTCAGGGTCAGTAGACTTGTTCACCTTCACTTCTCCAAAAAAGGAATGGAAAATTCCCAGGAAGTTGGGAACCAAGCAGAGTTTCCATATGTTGTGTTCTAGTATCTGAACATACAGTTCGCTTTATTTATTCATTCATTCTTCAAAGTTTATTAATGCTTACTCTAAGTCCCTGTGCCATGTAGCAGAGGCTATTAAAAAAAAGAGAGAGAGATAGATACAATCCTGCCTTAAAGGAATTCATAGAATAGTAAAGAAAAAAAAAAACTACCCCAAATGATAATACCATGTGCTGGGTCTTAACAGAAAGAGAGAGGTATTTAAAAAAACCAAAAACTCTAACCCAAACTCATTGCTAGAGCAATGAATCTATGCAAGAAGGGATGAAAGGAAAAGTTTCACGGGAGAAGTGAATTTGTTGTGAACCCCGAAGTACCAGTAAGAAATAGAAAAGATGTGGGATATTCTAGGCAAAGGGGACCAAAACGCACAAACTTGGAGCCATGAAAGGCCTTGACGTGTGTGAGAAGCTGCAAGGGTTTGAGATAGCTGGAGGAGAAGATGCTGCAATGTTCGTAACCAAGAGATAATTTAATCCTAGTAGAATCACGTGGCTTTGATGTTTCCTCTACAAGTTTAAAAAGAGATCCGGTAACGCTTTTTGAATCTTATGTTAAAGCATTAACTCAGTTTGTCAGTACAGAGCACAGTTTCCCAACCCCAGTGCTATTGACATTTGGGACTTGTTGATGATGGTTAGTGTATTATAGGATATTTAGCAGTATCCCTGGCTGCCAGCCACTAGATGACAGTAGCTCCTTCCAGCTGGGACAAACCATATTGTTTCTGGACACTGCCAAGTACCCCCTGGGGGGGCAAAATCGCTCCCTGTTGAGAATCACACTATAGACTGTAATAATTTAAGTTAAGCCAAAAAAGGGGGTGGGGAGGGGCGCCTGGGTGGCTCAGTAGGTTAGGTGTTTGACTTGGGCTCAGGTCATGATCTCACAGTTCGTGAGTTCGAGCCCCTCGTCGGCCTCTGTGCTGACAGCTCAGAGCCCGGAGCCTGCTTGTGATTTCACGCCTCCCTCTCTCTCTGCCCCTCCCCCACTCATGCTCTGTCTTTCTCCATCTCTCAAAAACGAATAACTGTTAAAAAATAGAAAAAATTTAAATTAAGCAAACACTTACTATATGCCAAGCCTCCTAGTGAGCTTTTTGCACACATTATCTCATTAATTTTTATAACAATCCTACTATTACTAGCCCCATTTTATAGACTAGAAAACTGAGGTCCACAGAGGTGAAAAAACTTGCCCAGAAAAACACAGTAAGTGACAGAACTAGGATTTATGAGTAAGATTAATGCCACTAACTGCCCTCAAGAACTATACATACAGATATCATACATATAGTATGATATATACAGATGCTAAGATTTATATATATCATATATAAAAAAAGTAAGACAGATATATATACATTTAGCATACTATGGGGCACATCATGATTTTAGCGAGTCTCACTTTCTCTAGCTTGGGCTGTCATTTTCAAATTGCCAACAGTGGCTATCACCCAAACTTGGCTTATCATCTATCGTTCAGTAAAGTATCAACCCCGCGCAGACCCCACAGAACCAAACATTTGGGATGCTGAGCTACAACTTGGAAGCAAGAGTTGCCTTTAAATACAACCTGGAAAGACCATCAAAATATTGCTGGATCATTTCTTTGATGGAGAATGACCATGCAGTAAGTGCTATGGATGGATCGTGGGCAATCTAATGGCTCAGAGACAACACGGACACTAGGATCTGAGAGAACTGGGTGCGCATGCTAACTGCTTTATGGTTGAATGGCATTAGGAAAATTTCTTAAATTCTTTAACACTGTTTCCTCTTCTACAAATGAGGAACGTAAATGGGGAAAAACTGCAAGAGGCATGCGGTTGTAGCACGAATCTTTTTAGAGAAACAATTTCCAGAACCTCAACATTGACAGGTACTCTTACCTAAGCTGATGTACCAAAGAAAGCATCCACAGCACCTCTTCACAACTGCCCTTCATTCATTTTTTCAAAAGAAATGTGTACTTTTCATCCCTTTTGAATCTTACTACGGCGCGTTGTCCCAAGGTGGCAAACCTTCAGCACAATTCAAAAATCTTGATATCTGGAAACCTTTCTTTAATTAAGGTACCATAAGCAAGTCCTCTAAGAAATGTTCCTTGTTTTTCACATATCCCAGTTAAATATCATTCAATATTTCCTGACCTTAGAAATGGAGTATTTTGGCTCGTTTCTGGGATGTTCTGAATTCAGAAACATTGTAGGTTGGGAAAGTACCAGTAAAGGCATTGTTCATTTACCACCTTTTCTTTCCAACTTCCTGACTATTGTCAAAGAATATGTCACTTCTTTAGAAGAGTCCAATGAGGGCAAAGCAAGGAAGAAAATGTCGACGGGAAATACTGAAGGCAGCAGCAACTTCTATCCAGCTGAGAGACTCAAGAGCAGGCTCTCTGCCTTATTCATCAATTGTGGAAATCTAAAGCAATATGCTGGCCACTGGAATGTGCATTAGTTTATTTAGCCTTTTTCTCTCAGAAACTATTTGGAGGATAGGTTTAACTGTGTGAACCATTTCACAAATAGGTTATATATAGATATTTGTCCATAGATTAAATAAGCTAAATCTATGGCTCCAAGATTTTGGTAAGGATATATTAATGCACATTCTAAGGTAAAATAATTTTTTCAGAAACTACTGGATTGCTAAAAGTTTATTGAAATTTGTATTGTTTTGATTTTCCCAGACATAATTAAACAAAGCTCTTCCATATGAAATAGTAACAGGTTGTCCTTTAACGTGTCCTAGTAAAGTCTCTAGGGGACTTCCCAGAAACTTGTGAAAAAGCAAATGGTTATAATGATTGGGTAACAACTACTTTTGCAAGTCAAAAGCATTCCAATTCTTCAGTTTCAATAAAATTGAAAAGGACCAAAGGGAACAGTCAGCTAATCATCTCCAATATTTTTTTGATGATAGATCACTCATTTATTTTTGGCACATAACTCAGGAGGAACTCAAAGAATGAAGTGACGTCAATGTCACACAACTCTTTCAAGCTCCATCTACACATTTGTATGAAGGTTTTCAGCACTAAGACCTACAAAAATGAAAAAGAGAAATGAAATTGATGTCACATATGCCTTTATTCTTATAGCAGAAGTCCATGGGCACATGAATTAATTAATGATCCATCCCATGAAAAGATGAAATCTCCAATAGCATCTTATTTCTATGGGGAGTAAGTATCAAAAGGAGTAATCGCTCTGACAAATTATATACAAATAACAAGTAAAATAATAACTCTAATACTTGATATCTAACATCTATTTTGATCACAGAAAATTTAAAAATTAATTTCAATATATATCCACAATTTTCATGGCAGAGAAGTAGAATTCTGTGATCAATAAAAGGCTTTAGAAGATAAAAACTTACTGTATTCGAATCACATGGTACCAGGAGAAGGGAAGAGATCTAAGAAAACAAGAAACCACACAAAGTTTCTCCATTGAAAAAAGCTGCTTCACAAACGAATATTACCAGAAGGAATCAAATTTGTTATAGTATTGAGATTTCAAAGGGTACATTTAAAAGTGATATAACACTTTTATTTTAAAAGGCAATACTGAATTATGGAAATACCATCTTTAAAAATCTTGCTGAAAACTTTTTGATAGCTATTTAAAAATCAACAAGGGGTACATGGGTTTTTAGTTATTTTAGGGGTGACATGAGCAAAATATTTAAGGACTACCAATTAGCATATGTTAAATGTTTTTCTTCGCATCCTTTTTCTTGTTACTGAATTTACTTATAATGGGGCTAGGAAACAGAAGGAGAAAAAGTAAGATTCTATAGGTTCTAATAAGGTTATAATCCTTATTTTCACAATTTTAGAATACTGGATATATTTTTATGAGTACTCCTAAAAGACACAACATACCGACTTTGGGAGATTCCAGTTCAAGATAATGATATAGGAGGATCCTGGGCTCACTTCATCCCAAGGACACACTGACTCTGCGGCTACATATGGAACAACTTCCTCTGAAAGAAACTAAAAACTGAGCAACCACTACGAATCAGACAAAAAAGAGAAGGCCCACTTTGGTGTGTAGGAGAGACTAAGATACAATCTCATCATAAACCCCATCCCTGCCCGGGGTGACCCACCAATGGGAGGAAACTCAAAGCCCAGGGCATCTCCTTGAAGAGTGAAGGGTTTGAATCCTACATCAGACACCTGAACTTTTGAGACCTACACCTGAGAGACGAGCCCAGAAAACGTGTAGCTTTGAAAACCAACTCAGGCTCAAGGCTTGTGTTCACAAGCTGCACAGGGCCGTAACCAACCCAGAAGTGGGTCTCTCAGGAATCCCTCGATTCACCTGCCCCCGCCCAGCCACCTGCAGCCAATCCGGAGGCACCCAGACCTCACATGATGAGGCTCATTTGCTAACCCTAAAGGGTCGGCCTGGTGGGCAGGCATCTCGCACAGCTCACAGCTAGAAGCCTGCTGGCTGGCAGGCGCCATCTTCACGCTTGCTAGCCAACGGGCACCATCTTGTTTGTTTGTTTCAAATGCGAGGTTTTTGAGGGTTTTTTCCCAGCACGTGCCATCTGTATGAAGTCTCTCTGCCACATTCTATGGTGACAGTATCTCCGGTCTAGGGCCCTGGCTTTGCAGCTGCAGCCTAATAAAGGCTGCCCCTTCATCACCTGGCTCTGGTGGCCACGGGCTTGTGCTCCTGGGTCCCACAGATGGTATCAATGGGAGGGAGAGTTCTTGGCAGGCTACCACCGCCAGGGCACTGCAGAGACAACACCCCCTGTCTTTCTTTCAGAGGCCTGTTGCTTGTCCTGGAGCTTTGGCCTGCAAGCGCAGCCTCTGGTTTGGCACAGAGATGCTTCCTGCTGAGAGGGAACAGAGGCAGGTGGATGCTATCTTGGTGCTCTCCCTCCGCCTGCTACAGCTCACCAACATCTCCCCCACAGGAGTATATACGCTCCACTGGAGGTTCAATTTTTCCAACTGCCACCCAGGGGACACCTCTAGATCACCTGGCTCTAGTGGCCAGGAATGCCAGGGCTTATGCAAGCATTCCCACAAGACTATGTATATCTGCATACTTTAAAAGCTGCTTCCTGAGGGTCTGGCTTCTAATCAATCTGTATCTAGATGCTAACTGTGCTCCTCCCATTTGGGACACTGTCAGGTCTTGGCACACCCTTAACAACTGAAAGCCATTAAAAATAAAAATGGCTGCTTGGACAATCGCAAAGGTTTGAGAGACAACCAAAGTTAAGTTTCATCTCCTTATAGGAGGTCATCGCTTCAAGACTGGGAGAGGTGGCTGTTTTGTCTAATGCATAGACACGAACACAGAGAGTCAAGCAAAATGGAGAAACAGAGGAATATTTTTCAAACAAAAGAACAATATAAGACTTTAGGAGAAGAAACCTTGATGAATTGGAGATAACTAATTTGCCTGATGCACTTCAAAGTAATGGTTCATAAAGATGCTCACTGAACCCAGGAGAATGGATGAGCACAGTGAGGACTTCAACAGAGAGCCAGAAAATATGAGAAAGTACCAAACAGAAGTCACAGACCGGAAGAATACAATAACTGAGCTGAAAATACAATTTATTGACTTGGGAGTTTGGTGGTGTTTCACACCTATGGTTGTAGGCATCTAATTTTATGCATTTCCCTGTTATAAAATCGTGATAGACTGGAAAAGGCACCACCAGGACTGAATACCTACCTCATTCAGTGAAAAACTGAACAAACTAAACTATTCTAGGCAGCAACCTTAAGTTGGTGGGAATCAGTGTCAACCTGCTAGCAATATTCTCTCATAAAAAGCAAATAGGAATACATTGTACAAATTCCTTGTACCTTACAAACCCATTAGTAGGCACTGCTGGGGATGTTTTTTGGGGAAAAAAAAAGTCAGCTAAGCTCTGCTCAGAGAACAAGATTTCCAAATGTTTTGGTTTTCATTCAAGAATTTGTAGAGCTCTCTGTCCTCTCTCTTTCCAAAGAAATGACATAATATTTAGACAAGAAAATATCTGTGTGCAGTAGGGGGTAGGGATTCATGTGCATATATTTACATGCATAAGATATTTCCACACAAATATTTTAGTGTTTCTATTTCTATGGTGTATCCTCCTTTTATGAAAAATAATGTAACTGGGGCTTCCGCTTTTTATCAAGCCCTCAGCCTTGGCCCTTATCCAGCTGTAATTTCCAATCTGCAAATCATTCCAAACTCACTGAAATAGAGTCAATGTCTGCAGAGGAGCAGTGTCCTCAAGATGCCTATTGTCTTCATACTCTGCATCTCTCAAATCCCTTCAGGGGAAAGTTTAGAACAGCTGCCCTTGCATGGATTTACAATGAGAGTTCACTGGCTATTCACAACTGATTTGATGACCTAGCCATCCAAAATGACCAATCCAGATATCAACCATAGACTGAATTTGATTTATTGTTGACAAAGTTTAACCAAATGTAAATATTTTACATTAAAAAAATACATTCTTGAACTTTTCTTACCATGTGCCTTTGGGCTAGGGATCCTGTGGTCCCCAAGCCAGACATGGAAACCATGCATTGACTGAGATTTCAAAAATGAATTCTCGTCTACTTAAGATTCTGGTATTAAACTTGACCCCTTACCTACATCCTTTTTTCTTTAGCATTTACTCTTCTTCTGAAGGTAGGCAGTGGGGATACAAAATGAGTCCTTCAGTGCCTGTTAGAATCACTAGTTGCATGAGGTAGGACAAAGAAAATAGTTGGGTGTGGTGGAAAAGAGAACGAGAAGAAGCATGAAAAAAGGTCTGAGGAAAGAAATAGCACGGTATTTGGTGGAAACTATAACTAGTTCCAGCTTTTAGCTCAAAGGGTAAAGACAGGCCAACTCAGGCAAAGCCTTTATGCCATGCTAATAAGCCTGAAGTTTATTCTATGAGTGAGCCATAATTAAAAAACATTAAGTAGATCTGCATTTTATGTAACTCCTTTTATTCTTTTCCTTCCTAGTATTCAGTTAAAACATACACTATTTTGTGGGTAGAAAATGATCAAATACTGAAGATCTCATGAGGGTCCAACTAATACTTAGCAAATTTGAAATTATATTTTTAATTGCGTGTTTGTTAAATACCAATCTCTATGGCCAGACTGTAGGCTCTAGAGCCAGACAACTTAGGTTCACCTCCCAGGTCTACTAGCTATGTGACTCAGGACAAGTGACTCAACCTCTCCAATTTTTAGCTTCCTTGGCTCTTCCTTGGTGTGTGTGTGTGTGTGTGTGTGTGTGTGTGTATTGATATATACTGATATATATTGATATATCAATATAATTGATCAATATATTGATATAGTGATACATATATCAATTATATATATATATGTGTGTGTGTGTGTGTGTGTGTGTGTGTGTGTGTGTATATATATATATATATATCTCAATGCTTGGGAAAGTGAGTGCCTGGAATGTCATAAGTGCTCTTTAAATATTAGTTAATTATTATCAGTTATTATTGCTGTCATCATCATCATCATCATCATCATCATCCATATCACCGTCAAAGCCAATGTCAAAGATGCAGAACGAAGAAAGGAATACTAGAGCTAGAAATGGAAGCAACACCTACTTTTCACTAGACTCCACAGTTAAGCAGTACAGTTCCCTTAGCTGAAGTTCAATTACTAATCCTAGAGGAATGTCTTTTCAATCCTTTAAATATAAACATGCGGCATTAAAACCCCACACCTGAATTTGAATCACACAAAATATTTACGGTAAATGAAACTGATTTATGTAGGTTTAAACAAAACCAAAATATCATAGGCCTTAAGCACTGATTTATGACAACAACAAAAAGTACTGATATGTAAGTATTCTTGGCTTTTCTCCCTCTCTGGTACCCCAGAGGGTGACGCAGATGCAGGAGGAAAAGAGTGATAAGGATGCAGAGTTTGAGTTAGGTCTTGTAAGGTACATATATGTGTGCTTGAGTATGAGTGGGGTGTGTGTGTGTGTGTGTGTGTGTGTGTGTGTGTGTGTGTGTGTGTATGTGTTTAGGGAGGAATTTGAAGAGATAAGCACAGAAGAGTTATGGTTTCTAAGGGAAAGGATGATTAAAAAGGGGAGATTTTAAGAATTGCTTGGGTCTATAAATCCCTATTTTGGAGTCAGAGAAAATCAAGCAAAGGACTTGCACTATTTTGAAATCTATTTTGGTTGCTGCACTGGATTTCTTTTCCTGCAATGCCTCTCTGAGCCTGGAGTATTGGGAATATGGATCTGTAAGTATTACAACTATGTTTCAAATTCTCTTTCCCTAGCAGGTTTTCTAGCATTAGTTGAACTTCTATCAAATATGGTTTCTGTGGTCAAGGCCATTTACAAATGAATGAGACATACACGAACAAAGCATCATTCTACTTTGGATTATCTATTTATTATATAGTCCTCACTTCTGTAAAACCTATTAGCACACACTCTCCAAGACCACCAGCCAAAAGCACGTGATTATTTTGAGACGAACTCAAAAAAGTTTTGAGCCAAGGGAAATTAGAAACCGGCTCAAACATATTAAGCAACGTCTCACAAAATTGAACTCTTTTGTCAGAGCATTACTTGTTAGTAACCTCTAATGAATATCTTCAAGCTTGCATTCAAGCTAAGATGTTCAGAATATGGGATGGATCCCCAATGATTAAGATCTTTCTGGGCATCAAGGTCTTGTCCGTGAAGCAGCTGCTTACTGTGACAGTGGTTCTCAGGCCATTTCAAGCAAAGCTACTGCCTTGGACAGAGCTTTAGAAAGTCACTGTTTGAGAGCCCAAGCAACCTAGATTGCCCTTCACCCAGAACGAGCAGAGAAAAAGAGAAGAGCCCACTCATCCTACAGTTATCAGCTTTCTTTGAAGGCTGACAGCACCAGTGAAGATGATCTAGTATAAAGGAAGGACTGTAGGGATTTGGGAGACCTCCATTCGGCTTCCCCTCTGACACTTATTTCCTATATGACCAGAGGATTGAATTTCCTCATCTCCCAAGTGAGCAGGGAGAAAAGTTCTTACAGGTAAGGTAGCTCTAGCATTCTGGTCTATGAAATTAACAAATACAAGTTACCTCAGCATAGTTTTTCCTAATCAAAGCAAACAAGCTCAACTTTATTCAACATCAAGTGGCACATTATCTCACTGTCTTCTCTCCACTCAGTATTCTTGATTTGCACTGGATACTCACGGGTCAAAACTGCATTCCCAACACTCCTTTTACCTTGAGTACGTGTAAGCCTTCTTGATGGTTGTCCACCTGCATGCATCGACCTTCCTAATCCTCCCATGGCAAAGTTTTATAAAATATACGGTGTCATTCATCTTCAAGAATCTCACACATGAGGTAACTACTTAAATACCCACCCATTAACTTTCTCATAATAATACTTATATCATCGCACAATAATGATTAATCATAAAAGTATTATTAGGATTAGTATGATTAGGAATTGATGGGCCAGATACCATCCTAAGCAGTCTATTTTCTCAATTAGCCTAAATATATATACAGCTATAAAATATATAAATATATGTAAAATAGACACATATGTATGCACATATAGACACATCTGTGTATTTCTATATACAAAGATATATGTGTGTGTATATGTACACATATATATACCATTATCGGGTATACATACATACACCAGTATTAGGCCCATTTTACAGAAGAAACAGAATCAGAAGAAATTATCAAGCCCACATCATTTGTAATTGGCAGAGGCTGAATGTGAGCCAGATCTTCCTATGTTTTTAAACACTTTGAGCACAGTTCGGTGTCTATGGTCTCTGAAGAGCAATGTATATAAGAAGATATGTTCAAAAAGGCAAAATAAGCAGCGTGCTATCTTGGAAATAACATAGAACTTAGATAAAAAGTGTCCTGGGTCCCTACTGGGGTCCTGCTGATGGCTGGATATGCCATCTTAAGTAAAATACTCATCTTTTCTGAAACCTCAATTTCCTCTTGTAGAATGAGGGATTTCAAGCAGATAACCTCTAAGGTTTCTTCTGGCTCTGAAGAGGAATGATTTGGTTCTGAAAGGCACTGTTTCTACAATGAGGAAAACTACTGGGAATTCCAAGTATTCAGAGCGAAAGGTAACATCCTCTCCTGGAGCAAGACAATAGCTGCTATCAAGGCACCTTCAGATCTTACTTAGAGGGACGATCTTAGTATCTTAGTAGAGCCTTCCCTGCAGCTCCTTCTTTACAGCACAGGCCTTTTTCTTTAATCACAGTGCGTGATTACAAATTGGCTTGTGTGGGGAGGCTGTGAGTTCCCAGCAGGTGAGGACCATGTCTGTCTGCTCACCATCGAACCCCTGCCTGGTGCCTAGCACAGGGCTTGGCGTGAAAAACACGCTCAATGCCATTTGTCGACTGAACAGATTGGAAAAGGAGGATCACGGCTTCCACGTTTTCAGTGCTGGATGATTTAGGGCTAATATTTCTTTTTGCCTTGCCTAAAGAGTCTGGTAATGAGTCTTTCGTGCCACAGGAAAGATGCAATTAATTTATTTTCTCTTAGTTCCTAGCGTGTAGGAGAAGCCAGTGATGAGTGCCGCCTCCTACAAATACACAAATCACAGCATACAAACTGGGGTTCCGACACTCCTTTTCCTAATCCCTTTGAAACAAATACTGAAGATGACAGTATGAACATTTATATCGATGCAACTAAATCTAATTTAACTCTTGCGTGAAAGGAAGCAGTAAGCTGAGGCTCACGCATTTAAGAGAAGGGATGGATAAATTAATCCTTTTGTGTTGGTGTTCTTGGCGAGATCCAGCTGCAAAAGTACTCCTGGCCCCTCTAGGAAGCTCTACTGACAAGCCCACCCAATCTCACACATTTACAGACTGCTGTCGCCGTGCCTTCCAGCCTGGAGTGCATGACTAGTTAGTAGCAGCCGCAGCTACTTGGGGATCTGGGGGGTAGTGGGTTTGTGAACTGCCCCCTCTCTCATTCTGCTGCTTCTCCCTCAGGATGCGAGATTATAGGGTCGCGGAGCAGAGGAGGCTGCAGCCCAGCATGGCTGGGCAGACACATGGCAGTGGCTTGTTGGCAAGGAGCAGTTCGGCCTACGACCACACGGAAAGCAAACATGCTGACTACAGCACGGAGCAAAGAAAATGAGAGCTTCTGCCTGCGTTTGGTGGGCTTGGGTGGGAGGAGGGGAGAGAAGGGGGTGCTGGGGAGAGTGCCAAGCTGGGCTGTTGATGAAAGTGTGGGAAGATTCCAGGGGAGGCATTTTGCCAACTCAGAGGCAGTTGGGTTGATTCCCCCCCCCCCCCCCTTTCTTCTGCTTAAATGAGAATTCCTGCTGGGTGGGGTAGGAGCAGAGCCAAGAAAGGAGTGATTTGCTGGGTGAGCATGGATGGTTGGACCTACGAAGTATGTGTCTGCCCGCTGGGACCCAGGCCAGGGGAGGAAGGAGAAATGAAAGGAGAGGAACTGAGGGGCAACAGGAGTAAAAGAGAATAAAGGAAGAATGCAAGAGGAAATGTCCTATGAGGAGAAGGAGAAAAAAGGAAAGAGACAGCAGGTCACGTAGACAGAGAAGGGCCACGTTTCTGTGCTATAGAGCAGGCCTACCTACCTCCCAAATGTCAGCATAAAATAATGTTCACATGAAACAAGCAGTAAAAGACCACATGGTGCAGTGTAAAGTTAAGCTACTGCTCCTACATTTTCCTGGTGGCTGTTAATTTCCATGGGAATGTATCTTTCCCAAATAGCAAATGTTGCCTTTTGGCTAAAACAGAACAAAGAAAATGCTATCACAGAAAGCCACATACTACTTCTAAAGATTAGGAGAATATGATTTAGAAGTAGTTCCTAAAATACAATGTAAAATACCAGAATCCTAAGTTGCTCTCTTGGCTTTTCTAATAAAATGTTAGAAACATAAAGATTCTCCCGTCAGGAAATCTAGAGCAGGTAGAATTACAAATGTCGATGAAGTGAAACCCATTGTGAAGTGATGTCACTTTTAAGGCTTTCATTTTTTAATTATTTTAAATGTTTATTTTTGAGAGAAAGAACATGAGCAGGGAGGGGCAGAAAGAGAGGGAGACACAGAATCTGAAGCAGGCTCCAGGTTCCAGGCTGTCAGTGCAGAGCCCGACACGGGGCTCGAACCCACACACCGTGAGACAATGACCTGAGCCGAAGTCAGATGCTTAACTGACTGAGCCACCCAGGTGCCCCAACTGTCAAGCTTTATGAGGCCCCTATGTGGAGGCTTGCGAAGAGGTGAAAGATCATCAAGTGAAAGTTGCAATTTTTGTGACGATCCTGTAAGTTATATGACGCCTAAGGACGAGAATCCCACTGGCTTCAATCTCCTACAGAGACGACAGCATATTTTGGCTTAGGACAGACTTGGTTACTGATTGATTACAAATGAAAGACCCCAAATCTTCCCTTTCACAGTTCTGAACCGAGACTTCAAGAGGTCTCGCAAACTTCCTTTCTCTCTCTTGGACCTCTGCCACCCCCACAGGGACAAGCCCGGGCAGCCTGAGAGAATCTGAGAGGTCACACGAAGGTCAACCTAGTGGTCCTAGACAAAGTCATTATAGACCAGACTCCAGCCAGCTGATGCCCTAACAGGTAAGAAAACCCAGCTAAGACCAGCGAGGCAGCCGACCCAACTCACAGCTGATGACAAATGCACACGTAAGCCAGCACTGCTGAGACCAGAGAAGCTGCCCAAGTGGCCCACAGACTCATGAGCGGTAATAAATCAATGCTTTAAGCCACTGAGTTTGGGGATCTTTTCTTTACACGGCAACAAGATAACTGACACGATGACGCACAAACTGCAGACTCACCTGTGCATTCATACTGCAGACCTTCCCCATAATAGCCCTTTTCACAGATGCACTCAAACTGCCCCGTGTGTGTCCCACATTTGCAGCTCGCCATTCGGTCACAGCAGTCTTTGCCGGCTTCACACAGATAGGAGCAACGAGACATATCCTCTTGAATAAAACTCCCAGAAGGCAGATCTATCAATGACATATGACAGAGGGTAATAAAAAACAAATTCGCCGATCAATGTTACATTCTCTAGTTACTAAAATGTAGGTGCAAGCTGCAGAAAATATCTTTTCATATCCGTCTAATTCCCAGCTGCACCCCACTCCCACCCAGATATGAATGCATGTTATTTGCACTAGCACAGGCTGGAAACTTGCTTCAGCCAGTTAAGTTATTTCAGTCTGGGACCTCATCGTAAGTTCTTGGGGCCATGCAGGGTCAGGCAGAAATTAAGCACTTCAACAAGGAATCTCCAGATGCAGCAGGAAGTATTGTAGGCCGTTCCATAGGTCACTTCCCTGGCTTCCACACAAGCAGCGTTCCACTGCCTCAATATGAGGTCAGACAGCAGTAACGAGATTTCCAAAATGCTTTTTCAAAAAATCAATAAATAAAATGACAATCTCAATCGCTGCAAAAGGATTTTGATTATGAGCTACTGACTTAAGAATAAATCCCGTAACTTCTATAGTTATTTGATAAAGACTTCACAACGCCACACAAGTTTAATAATAGAACCAGAATATGGCTTATGTCTCAATGTTAAGTAAATTATCATGTTTTATGTGACGGGAGATCATACTCATTACGTGAGCCATGTTCTGAAGTGAGGCATGCTGGGAAGTCAATAATTCAGGCAGAGTTGTTCAGAAAGTGACTTAACTGGGTAAGGTAAGGTTGAATATGACCCACCCAGAAAGAATGGCCTAGAACCAGGCAAACAATAAGTTCCACTTACTCTGTTGAGGAAGTTCAAAAGTCTTAACCCAAATCCTAGAGGTAGGTCCATGGTGCTGGGCCCAGACATAGTGATGGGCCCATCATAGGAACTCGAATGCATGAGTTCCAGCAAGAAACATGCACTGCAATTGAATACCTGGAAATAAGATTGGTAGTGGCCTCTTTTATGGAACATCTGTCTCTATGCATTAAGACTCTGAACAATAAATACACAGGGGCAAAGTAAGGAGAAGACTCCAGCCCCAAGGGAAAGAGACCAGTACAATCAGGTACCCTATTAAAGCTCCATCTAACAGACTGTGGTGTAGGTTAAAGGTCTGCAACATGCACACTTAGTTCTGAGGCACTGGGCCATGGGATTATTTGGCGGTAGAGCAACTTAGGAGCAAGAAAGATCTAGCTACCAAGACTGGTACACTGGCATTCATGTCTGGGAGAGAGATAAGTATACGTGTTATGGGAGGCAAGCTATTATTCTGCAAGCTATGTCTATGGAAGATGGCCAGAAAAACGGATGGTCTTGAGACTGAAAGTGGATCCAACCAAATTGAAAGTAGCTTCAGAGGACAGAGAGGCAGGGAAAATGATGCTCATTTCCTTCGATTTGACTATGTCTTTGCAATGGGAACAGGATTTTTTCTTACCAAATCCGGAAACTTGATCAGAGAATTATGCATTCTAGATATTTGTTTATTGTAATAAAAGTGATGCCTTCCAAAACTCTGTTGCAATACCGTAACCAAGAGAACACTCTGTCCCACCCAGCTTCTGGGGCAACTTGGCATTAGGGTTCTAGAAGGCCCCAACGCTACAAGCAGAGGGATCACAGGACTGGAAATTAGTCCTCCACAACATAGCTAGTAACACCGTGATTTCAGAATCACATCTATTAACAGCCACCGTGCCTTCCCACTCAACATACCACTTTTCCATGAGAAAAGGAGAAACAAAGGAAGCCCCATAGTTACTGAACTTCCATCAAGTGACAGCACTATACTTGGTAAATTTTAAATATTTTATTTAATCCTCTTGACAAAACCATATGGTACACATTATAGTGTCTCCGTCTTAAAAGTAGAGGAAGTGAGGCTTGTAGACGTTAGATAAATTGCCTAAGGTAATAATAACAGTGGACAGTTAATGAGGGCTTCGGATAATAAGCCCTCAGTAACTTTTCTAATCACTTTATATGTATTAACCCATCTAATCCTTGTGACAATCCCATGGAATAGGTACTATTCTCATTCCCTATTCTATTAACAAGACACCTAAGGAATGTAAAAGCTAAATAATTTGCCAAAAGTCACACAGCAAGCAGGTGACTAAGATTTTTTTGTTGTATCCACAGCTAGTCTGAGACCCTGTTCTAAACGCTTCCCTTGGAACTCTGATAGGGCTGATCTGTCGTTATGTACGTCACTAACTGCTTGAAACCCCGTGTGGCCCGATTTGCCCATCAAACCAAATCTTCCACATGGATACCTGCAAGGATCAAGCCTCACCTGCTGCATGGCTTTGGTCTGAGGCTGGATCTCCTCTAATTTCCTCCCAATCTACACTTTCTCTTGTGGCTTACCAAGATACATGCCCATATTATGCCTGGAAGTTCATCTAATCTAAATCATATAACTACACATCCTTACAAATAGTGTATAAAGAACTCTAATGATGGAGTTACTGATTTTATTCCTTGTTGGGATAATGTTCTTGAACTTCTACATAAGCATTATGTGTCTTCAGTCAGTCAAGAAGTATGTGCTAGTATTTATTGTCCCTATATCTTCATGTGTATTTCTGGAAACATTCTGGTGAGATTCACTATGCATGTCTCTGAATGTTTACTTCGCCTTTCCAGATAGCTGTAAATGAGATCTAAGTCAAGGCTTCCCACTCTGTGTGTGGCCTTAAAACACACCTAAATTCATTCCATCGATTCTAACAGTTCCTAGGTGGGAGCATTATGGATATTCTAGTGAAAATCCATCACAACTGTTAAAAAACAAAACAGAACAAAAACCCCAAATATTCTTCTTGCAAATCAGACCGTCATTTCTATTTATGAAGTTCAACACAGCTCACAAAACACCAAGGATACATGGGCATCATGCTCAGTGAAGACATCACAGGGTCTGGTATTACCCTCCAATGGGTTTCAAGCAGTAAAAGTGAAGGGAC
Source organism: Acinonyx jubatus (assembly GCF_027475565.1). NCBI lineage: Eukaryota > Metazoa > Chordata > Mammalia > Carnivora > Felidae > Acinonyx > Acinonyx jubatus. The sequence goes on along the minus strand of NC_069391.1, from coordinate 23,015,163 downwards.
CCCCCCCTTTAATTGCATCATGTTATGCCACTGGGTTTCCATTACCTTCATGCAATGCCCGGCGAGCTAAAGCCTCAAATTCTTCAAAACTGTGCAGCAGGTAGCAGTGCTCCTCCTTTGGGGTGGAAGCCATGTCATTCAGTTCTCGAATGTTCCCTTGCCATATGCCAAAAGTGAAGATCTCCACTCCAAAATCTCGCAGAGATGCTGCAATTGGCCTGGGATCTCCCCCATTGGAATATCCATCAGTAATGAGGAATATAACTTTTGTTGAGTTTTCTCTAGAGTGACGAAGAATTTGCTGTAATGAAACAAAGTTAGCGTGAGTTTGTATGGTGTTGGCCTACTACATGCTTCCTTTCTTACGTAAAACAGTATTTGTGAGGATCATCAGCATGTCGCAAGAGTGAGGACAAACACTGATCAATGAGAGTAAGACAGAAACAGGCAGACTAGGGCCTACCACGGTCTCCGCACAGACCCACAAAAACCTTAAAAGCACTTAAAAGATATCATTAACAGCAGCAGCAGCAGCATTATCATCAACAAATATTTGTGGAATTCTTATGGATTTCCAGGCTCTCAAAACAGGAACCAAATCTGAGTCCTACATATCTATTTCCAAGTACATCAAGTACATCCAGCTAGCTGCCCATCTATCCACTTAGCTGAACCCCCTCGTGATCATATATCAAAAGCCTGATTAGATGCAAATTTAATAGAAAATGTCTCTTCCAGAGTTAACAATGGCCAATCTACTTCCCATGTTTGTTTTTCCACTGCTCCTCCAAAGCTGTAGAACTGATTCAATCCTTCATCTTTTCGGGACCACCCAGTATTAGCACAAAATCAGCTGGTTTTGGTGGTGTCCTATCTTTATGAGAAAATACTAATTTATTCAATCTAACACTTGGGCTTTATTATTTTAGGGCAAGTGAGTTATGCTTTATAATGTTATTATGCTATCCTTCCTCTACAGAAAGAAGAGAAAAAAATGAAACCTTTTTTCAAAAGAGGCATCTAATGGGGCTCAGTCGGTTTGGCATCCAACTTTGGCTCAGGTCATGATCTCACGGTTCATGAGTTCAAGCCCTGCACTGGGCTCTGTGCTGACAGCTCAGAGCTTTAAGTCTGCCTTAGGTTCTGTGTCTCCCTCTCTCTGCCCCTTCCCTCCTCTCTCTCTCTCTCTCAAAAATAAACAAACATTTAAAAAAAGGCATCTAGGGGCACCTGGGTGGCTCAGTTGGTTAAGCGTCCGACTTTGGCTCAGGTCATGATCTCGCAGTTTGTGAGTTTGAGCCCTGCATCTGGCTCTGTGCTGAAAGCTTTGAGCCTGGAGCCTGCTTTGGATTCTGTGACTCCCTCTCTCTCTGCCCCTCCCCTGCTCACACTCTGTCTCTCTCTCTCTCAAAAATAAATATTTAAAAAAATTGTTTTTAATTAAAAAAAATTTTTTTTAAAAAGGCATCTATTTATTGCCACTGATGCACTATAACATCAATTTGTAAAAGCACAAGGAATCCAGTGGTCACTCTGGCATTATAATTAAATTTACTGTTATTGCTTTTTACCAGAAATGGGTAGGAAAGGAAAAGAAGTACCAGGGTGTATTTTCTGGCAAGCTCTTAGAAAGAAGACCTCAATGTCTATTAGGCAATAATTCAAGTACAGTCTGGAGGTAGTGAGGAAGAGCAACAATTATACCCTATGTTTTGTAAAGTTCAAAGGGGATGATATGATTAAAAACTCACTCATTCACTGCCTCAATTCACTTCAAGGGGCAGACTTCAGCTCTAAGCTCCAGACTCTCTCAGCTAATAAGATCCATGTCTTCATCAGTATATAATTCATAGCTATTGATTCTAATAACTCTTAGCAAATTTGATTCCTGTTTGTGAGCTAAAGATAAAGCTGTTAAACCTGAATTTAAAGACAATCAAGTTAAGGGCGCCTGTATGGCTCAGCTGGTGGAGCATGTGACTCTTGATCTTGGAATTGTGAGTTCGAGTCCCACGTTGGGTGTAGAGATTACTTAAAAATAAAATCTTTTTTTTTTTTAAAAGACAAATTAAAAATGACTTTGGAAACATCTGGAAAGGCAGCAATTTGAGAAGAAGGATTCAAACATGTCACCCCCTTCTCTCAAAAGCCTACTACTACTAAAGACAAAAAGAATTAAACCAGCCTAAAGAAGCTCCTTCTGGCCAAAGGGCAATTTGAGTACCAGTAAAAGTAATAACTGAAATGAATTTAAATGCATCATATATATTTACATTTTATCATAAACATTTACCTTTAAATGTGTATAAACATTTATATTTTCAGTTAGTACACACCCCAGGTGAAAAGCCCTATCGATATAAACAATAATTGGAATGGACTGAAATACACACACACACACACACACACACACACACACACACACACAGGGGCACTTTTTTCATTCAGTACCACCTCTGGGGGGAAATCCAATGATTTGTTACAGGTGGCATGAAATGAGATATTATTTTATTTGTCTTTAAAAATAGACATCAGGACTCAAAGGGTAACTCCTACTTCCAGCACTCTAAGACGTGGCAACTTGTGCTTACACTGGCCTTGCTCTTAACCACGTGATAAACTCTCTCTTTCTGAGTTGTTCCCCTCTGAAATCATAACCTAACCTCCGCAGACACTCTGCTAAGCTTTTGCTCATTTCCATTACTCTCTCTTTTAGGAGACCATGGAGCAAACCGGAAGCAAGACCCTAAGGAAGTGAGAACTGGTGCAGAAAGAAGAGAGAAAACAAGTAAATTGTCTTTTTCGGTCTGGTATTCTTGACAGTGTCTGGCACAGAGTATGGGTTCATAAATATCTACTCAATGAATGGATCCAAGAATGCATGGGTGAATAGACGGAAGGATGCCCCGAACACAGTTACTTGAATGAGCTGGTCTTGAGGGAGCAGTAGGAATGTATAGAATGTCTGTGTGCCCTCGCGTACTTCATTTTGCAGAGTTCTGTACAAAAAAGATAAAGTTTCTTTTTGTGCCTTTACTGTCCTTCTGACATAAACAAATACTATTTTGTAATATTAATTTTAGCTCATATCGGTAATATTCCTTAACATTCAGGTTAGGATTTAGGGATTTAGCAGACATTTCTTGCAGTACGATTCATTACGTGCAAGACACATTAAGCTGTAATTCTATTTTTCTTCTCTTCTTGCAGGGAACTGGGAAGTATTTACAGGAACCATTATATCTGTTGGCAGGACAATATATTAAGCTTAAAACAGTCAGGAGAAGAGCAGGACTACTAGTCCAAGCAAAGAATTACACAAGATCTGGGTTTGGAATGCACTTTAAAAGACAGAGGAGGAGTGGATGATTTACTGAAAATATTTTGTCCCCTTCCCCCAATCTTTCTGCTCCATCATACTTGAATAAAAACATAATTCAATAAAAACATTTTCATCCCACAGATCTAAGAAATAAATAGATCTTTGGTAATGTTTGTGGAATGTCGTAGAGGCCTAGCACTCGATTCTCCTTCTGGTGTTCCTGAAATCGTTTACATCATCTGCTATCCTTTATAAGGCATTTAAGAAATAGAATTTTTTTTTTTTTTTTTTTTTTTGCTCCAGAATACGGAATGAGGCAAGCCCTTTGCTGCCAAAGAAAAACTCGACATGGGCTTTGTACAGCCAAAGGTTATCACCATCTGTATTGTATCAAGCCTCTGATTAGCTTGTATAAATATCTGGCAGGGAAGGAAGCTCCCCTTGTCCAGCAAAAGTCATTAAAATGATAAAAATGCAGGGTTGTGTAACATTGTTCTAACACCCGAGATTCATCACCATTACACAAGACTGCAACGCCACCCCTACCCCCTAAGGCGGGCCACAAGGGAACTGTTTGGAAAGATACTCTTGAAAGAAAAGGAGAAGTCACAACAAATCTGACGTGGCGACAATACTTGCCCTTGGCCTCCATTAATTAAAATACATGTCGGTAGAATACCAACTGTCGCACAGCCCTGCGGTTGTGGCCCAACCTAACTGCGGAGATCAACGAGAGAAGCTCAGAAGTCACTCCTGAAAGACGTGGACTGGAATCCATGCCTGGCGTGGCTCTCTCGGGACCGCTCTCAGTCAGCGAGCAGGAAGTTAGTAAATACTGTCAGTGTTTCAACTGGTTTTGCACATGTATTTTTTTTCCTCGTTAGGAAACATTAAGGACAAACAAGACACTGGAAGCTACTTATAACACTGTCCTCATCCTTCACAATCTAATATTTCACCAAGCTTCATCTGTTAGGTACTTCATATTTTTAATCTGAAGACTCAAATATTCTTCAGTTCAAGGAATGCTTACTGTTCTGCATCTTTGAATAACATCTCTGGGGAAAGAGGTTATCGTCTGTTGGCTCGTCATTTTCTGGACTTCATAGATTGTATCCTGGTTTTTTTTCCCCCCACTTTTATCTCATCTTCTTGCCCTTCTGAATTTGGTGGAAATGTCTGAAGTTTTTCTTCCCTATCACGTTTTGTGCCGGATGCACGATCGTGTCTCCTCCTTTGCATTTCTGACTAAGAACTGATGCTGGCCTCGCATTTTATTTTTCTTGTGACGATATTTCTTCCTCTTGCACATTCTCTCTTTGTTCCTTGCAGCTTCTCGGCCACTTTTGTTTTCATTTCAGTCTGTTGTCTATTCCCTCATTTCTCATCTTATTTTAGTGTTTTATTTACTCAAGTTCATGGAACAAATGCTTTCTAGGATTTGGTTCTGCTCTGTGTAGTGAATTCTTGTGCTTTATCTGTATCTTACATTCTATCTTTATTTTATTTAGCAGAAGCCTTTCAAAGAAGCCAGGTAGAGAGGGGTTCTACTGGATAGTGCAGGTCAAGATAGACATAACCTCATCCCAGGAGGAAAAGTTACAAAAAGCCAAGAGCAGGCCCATTGAAATCTTCCGTAATGTTTTTTAATGTTTATTTATATTTGAGAGAGAGAGACAGTGTGTGTGTGCAAGTGGGTGGGGGTGCAGAGAGGAGACAGAGACAGAATCTGAAGCATGCTCCAGGCTCCGAGCTGTCAGCACAGAGCCCAACAGGGACTCACACTCACAAACCACAAGATCATGACCTGAGCCGAAGTCAGATGCTTACCTGACTGAGCCACCCAGGCTCCCCTAGCCAAAGATGTTTTTAATTATAAAATTGTAGGGGTGCCTTAAGAAATAAGCATGGATACACAGAAAAATTGATTGCAAAGGATGTGTATCCCAAAATAATTTGCAATATAAAGAAATAGAAAGAGTATAAAATTCCAATAGGTACAGGTTAAATAAATTACAGGGCAATCATGAATGATCCTTACAATGCTACTGTTGTGTAATAACAAATTTTAAAACTAGGCAACCACATACAAGGATTTTATTACATTACCTGTGCATGTATGTGTACATGTACTACATGTATGGGCATGTATGTATTAGTATGTTTGAAAGTATAGACATCCAAATGTTGACTGTCTCTGGCAGTATATTTAGGAAGTTTTACTGACTCCTATTCTGTAGTGTTATATCATTTCTAAATTTTTACTTTTTCTTCTCTAGTCTTTCCCTGGGGAATGTCATGTGAACTCAGAACTTTGAATCTCACCTATAGATAATGACTCCTAAATAAATCTATGTCAAATTGAACTCTTTAACTCTCAAAGGGAGGTTCCATTGGCCCAGTGGACACCTCTGCCTGAATGTTTTATAGTACTCCCAAACTCAACCTATCCTCTCCGTGCAAAAGTAAAGGCTCCTTTCTCCTGTTTTCAAGATACATGAAACGTGGCACCATAAACTATCCCATAAACATGGCACCAGAAACTATACAAGTCTGTATCCAAGAGCAATTATGATGCCTCCTTTCTGATCTATCACCTTTAGTAATCCATCTAGACCTATACCTTTCACCTCTGAAATATCTCCCGACCTTGAAATCCTATTGCCCTAGCCTTGGTTCAGGTACTTCTGTCTGGATTATTGAAAAGCAAGAGGTGTTTTCAGCATCTCTTGCTGAAATTGCTCCTTTCAAGTTCATCTTCTGACCTACCATCAAGGCTATCATTCTAAAATATTGATCGAATCATGTTTTAAGGCTTCCATTATTTTCCCTGTCTCTGAAGTTTAAATTTCTTTACATGTCCTTAGACAATTCAGCCCTAAATAATACTTCCAGCCACATCCCTTGTCGCACCCCATCTCCAGCCTACTTCCCCAACCTACCTCTTATATTATGTCCTCACCACACAGGTCTATTTGAAGGTTTTGGAACATACCATTCTTTCCTTATGTTTGCTCTACCTGAAGTTTTTAACAAATCTTTCTCATCTCCTAATATGTCTATATCTTCATCAATCCTTCAAAATCCAGATCGAAGTTCACCTTCTCTTTGAAACTTTCCCCAAGTCTTCTGCTGTACAGAAAATATTAAGTCAATTCAACAATCCCACAGCACGCCATTACACTAACCCCATCAAAATTATAGGTAACTTGTCTGGCTACATCCTTAAGCTAACTGCAAGATTCTCTATGGCAAAGACTGATTCTTACATTTCCACTCTGTTGATGATCAAAAAAGGGCTATGCAACCAGGAGATGAAAAAAAAAATCAATAAACAAATGCCTTAATTTTCACTAGCTACACGTTTAACACGCAGAATAAATGAGTAAGTTCTAAGCCAAACGCTACTGTTACAGTAAATCCTTTTCTGTTAATTGTGACATGAAAACTCTTATAAAGATTACGCTTAAACTTATTTCACCAAATCCGTGCAGAGCCTCTATTATATATGAGGCACTGTGCTAGGGTTTTTAATTGTACTATTTGATGATACAATAGAACCATTAACTAAAAACAAGCCCAAACTAAAACAATGACAAAAGTATACCTGGCAAGAGTATCCTGCAGTAACTGAGTTTTCCTATTTATATTACAAAACCAAATAAATCATATTTAGGTATTTAATATGTCTCATTTAAGTATTTACTCAGGCTTCACAGACTGAAATTATAGCATGAAAAGAAAATCTTGGCTCAAATAACATTTAGGCTATTTGTTACAGTCTAGCCAAATCACAGAAGAGCCAGAGGGTCAAAAAGAACTTAATCTCAGATTTATGGTCATAGAATTTTTCCACCCACATACATGTTTTTGTTATTAAACATGGACACAAATCATTTTCAAATGGACCCATAGGGACAGTACATCACATTGGGAAATGGTGTGCACAGGAGTTGATGAGTAGAAGACCCAATCCAGACTATAAAAAACAACAGAATAAATAGGCAAAAGCCCAAACAGATTTCCAAAAATGCTGAATTCCATCCACTATCCATTCTATAGACACACAAGGAATAAAGAAAATGAAGAAAAGTCAAGTCATCAGAATCCAAATAAAAATGAAAGAGGGCTAAATGACTTTGAATGGTTACCCTTGAATTAAAGGTATTACTCGGTGATCAAGAAAAAATGAAATCTTGCCCTTGCAACAACATGGCTGGAACTAGAGTGCATTATGCTAAATGAAATAAGTCACTCAGAGAAAGACAAGTATCATATGATTTCACTCATACGTGGAACTTAAGAAACAAAACAAATGAACATAGGGGAAAGGAAGGAAAAACAAGATAAAAACAGAAAGGGAGACAAAACGTAAGAAACTCTTAAATACAGAGAACAAACTGAGGGTTGCTGGTGGGGGGGGTGGGTGGGGGGATGGGCTAAATGAGGGATGGGCATTAAGGAGGGCTCTTGTTGGGATGAGTCACTGGGTTCTACTCCTGAGACCAATACTACACTATACGTTAACTAACTTGAATTTAAATTTAAAATTTTTTAAATGTTTATTTATTTTTGAAAGAGAGATAGAGTGCGAGCGGGGGAGGAGCAGAGAGAGACTGGGAGACACAGATCCCAAGCAGGCTCCAGGCTCTGAGCTGTCAGCACAGAGCCTGAAGAGGAGCTCAGACTCACAAACCGTGAGATCATGACCTGAGCCAAAGTCAGACACTCAACTGACTGAGTCACCCAGGCGCCCCTAATTTAAATTTTAAAAACAGGTATTTGCACAGTTTCAAGATAAAAATTTAGGGAAGGATGTCTTAACCACACTTGGTTGTCAGTAAAAATTGGATATCTGCTTTATTAGCTTCAACAAAATGGGAATTTATTGGAAACAGAGAGGACTATCCCTCCAAACCCAAGAGCAGGGAGAAGAACTGGGCCTCAAGAGGACCAACCAAGCTACAGGAACCAGTGGCTACTCCCTTCAGCCTTCCATTTGTTTGCCTGTTTGCTTCTGCGGCCATGCTGTGTCTTGTCTCAGTTTCTGTCAACACATCCTCACTGACTCCTTACACTGATGGCATTCCTCTGGTTCTCTGTGCACAGTCTTAACTTTATATTCCCTACCTACTGGCAAAAAACAAACAAACAAACAAAAAAAACTATGCTCTCAGAGCTCTTTGTCTCCTCTTCCAAATTCCTAGGAGAAAAAATATAAATGATCCATCTCAACCTCTAGATTGCACACCCCCCCCCCCCCCAACCCAAACAGAAAAGGATTGCCTCTCTAGGCTGGGCAAAGGACTGACGATGCGTGTGGTTCTCAGTGAAAATGGTTCCTGATGGACAGGGACTACAGAAGAAATGAGCTTCAAGGAGAAGAAAGAATTGAATCCTATGCTTGGATTTATCCAGTAGAAAAATAGTTGCAAAAGCGTATCAGCGCAAATTCTCTTTCTAGAAAAGCACAAAATGCCAGGAAATAATGTAGAGATTTGGGAGAAGTCAACTGTAAACATTTTCCTCAGAAAGGAGAAAAATCTTCTTTAGGATTCAAAGCTGTCAGCAAAGAAACACTGTCTTACTAGGTATATTAATAGTAACTATGAGGGAAAAATTTATTAGGAGCTTAGAATATATAAAAGACACAGAGAATCTAACCATTATGTGGCAAACACTTGGGCTTCAGGAACAACCTTACTTTTCAAAAAGCCAGATATGCTTCAAATCAAATGTACTGACACGTGGGAATTCACAGGGAGCAGAGGCTGAGGGGAAACTTCAAGTTCATGAACCTACTGTGTATTTCATTTGTTACCGTTATCCAAAATTTATCAAAAAAACACTTTTAATTGGGATATTTATTAGCATTCCAAATAAATGACATGTTGTTTCATTTTTCTTTTTTTTTGTTTGTTTTGCGTTTTAGTTTATATAAATGACCGCATCAATTACCATTCTAGGGCAAAAGATTCTGTGTTTCATAGCTTAAGAAAACCTGAAGTTAAACCCAAATAATTTAAGGTTGCATAAATTAAAAGATTCATTGTATCTATATACTTAAATAATCAATGACTCAAAGTAATATTTACATATGTAAGTGTTCAAAGGTGTTGACTTTTACTTTTTAAAGTTTATTTATTTATTCTGAGGGGCATGAGGACAGATTGAGAGGGAGAGAGAGAATCCCAAGCAGGTTTTGTGCTGTTGGCACAGAGCCTGACATGGGGCTCAATCTCAGGAACCGTGAGATTATGACCTGAGCTGAAATCAAGAGTCAGACAATTAACCTGCTGAGCCACCCAGGTGCCCCAAAAGATGTTGCCTTTTAAAATTACTTTGAGAAAAATATACTCTGGTGGATTAGCCAACTTCTTTTTTTAATGTTTTTGAGACCGAGCAGGGGAGGGGCAGAAAGAGAGAGGGAGACACAGAATCTGAAGCAGTCTCTAGGCTCTGAGCTGTCAGCACAGAGCCCAATGCAGGGCTCAAACTCATGAACTGTGAGATCGTGACCTGAGCTGAAGGTGGACGCTTAACCAACTGAGCCAACCAGGCACCAACTCTTATAATTTAATTTTAGCCAACTCTTATCATTTAATCACATGCTTACACTTACAACAGTGACAGTTTTCCCTAAATATGCACTGGATACATAAGTAAGTCTAGTTCATTACCTAAAGGGTTTGAAAAAAGATTTTTCTAAACACTGATGATCATGGAGCTGATTGCTAAAGTGAGCATTCTTTTTAACTGAAGAAACTACTAGAAGAGTCATAAGGGAGATTTTTTTTTCTTTTGTGAAACGGGATGGCGTATGGAAACAAACAACAAACAAACAAACACACAAACAAACAAGGAATATTATGATGCAGGGGGGAACACTGTGTATCCCAGATTGGGACATACGGAATTTAGTTGGAAGACCAAATTTTATATGGAGGTTTGGCATAAACATTTATAAACTTAAGTTTAGGCTGTATGGTAATTTGAGAAAGGGACTAGATGCACCTAGGATTGGAAACATGAATTCTCTTTGAGTCATATTTTTAGTTTAGTGGAGAGTGTGAGGTTGAGTACATCATGACCATGGATTACAGAAACCTAAGAATTCATTCAGGAAACTAGATAAATGAAGAGGACAGACACAGATGTGTTGCAAATAGAAGATGATATTTCACTTCCTTGGTCTCTGCAATGGTTGGTAGACACATCAGTTAAGGCACACAAAACGGGAGGTGCTAGCCAATCAAAGTATACTGTATACAAATGGCACATGAGAGGCAATTCCCTGGGCTGAACGGGGGTCAGAGGGGTGGGGGGTCAAGGTGATCACTTGGGACTACCAGATAGTGAGAGAGCATCCATTCAAATGACAGTCTCCAAATGCTCACTCCTCTTGGTCCTGCATCTGCTCCTTGTGGCCTTCTGCTCCGTCACCCATATACCTAGGGCCCGTCATGGCTGCCCTCCCTGCCTCGTGTCTTCGCAATGAACTTCAACGATAAGTATGTATCCGGGGGCCTTGTACCTACTAGATCTTCTGACAGTACAGCACAGGGTACTACTACATGGTGGTTAAGAACTTAGACCTTGGTTGGAAAACCTCCAAAAGCATGGAGGTTAAAGAACACCCTACTAAAGAATGAGTGGGTCAACCAGGCAATTAGAGAAGAAATTAAAAAATATATGGAAACAAACGAAAATGAAAATACAACAATCCAAACGCTTTGGGACGCAGCGAAGGCAGTCCTGAGAGGAAAATACATTGCAATCCAGGCCTATCTCAAGAAACAAGAAAAATCCCAAATACAAAATCTAACAGCACACCTAAAGGAAATAGAAGCAGAAGAGCAAAGGCAGCCTAAACCCAGCAGAAGAAGAGAAATAATAAAGATCAGAGCAGAAATAAACAATATAGAATCTAAAAAAACTGTAGAGCAGATCAAAGAACTTAGACCTTGGCTCCGACTGCCCAGATGTGTATTCTAATACCTGGACTTACTAGCAGTATAACTTTGGTCAAGTTACTTACATTCTCTGTGCCTCAGTTTCCTCATCTGTACTTAGGGAATAATAATACTAGCCTACAGGGGGAGATTTTTCTGTTGTGAGGATTTACTGAATTCATACAGGGAAAGTACTTAGCATGGTACCTGATAAGCACGGATTGATTACTCATCACCATTATCATGATGAGTAAAAGAAACTGCTAGCACATTGCCGGGATGTCTGTCAAGCAGATAAACCATACAATGGAACCAACATTTTGTCCAAAGCTGTGAATGAAAACAAGTAATTGTATTTGTAGGAGCTGACAAAGTGGGTCAGGGGATTTAGGAGAATTATTATTCTGTAACCAAAGACCAACCCTACCTGAGCCAAGAAGAAGGTGATAATGCTTTGGGCAGAAGACCAGAAAAAAATAATAACCTGACTTTTGCAGTTACTGAGGATGATACTGCAAGGTTGGTAAAGGGCAGTGTGGACATAGACACGGAGGGAGGATGTGAATTCACAACGCAGAGGCCTGCAGATTCCCCTTCTGAACTCACGGCATGGAGTTCTCCGCAGAGGTGCTGTGGGGTTTGCCCCCCTTGATCAGATTTAGTGTGGGTGTGCGGGCGGGGAGGTAGGGATTCACACTTGCCTGAGATTCTATTCAACAGTTTATGTTGCTCCCTTGGGAAAGTGGTCTGAAGGGTAAATTTGCTAAGATTGTTATAATCCATCATTTCAAAAGTCAAGCATCCCCTAAATGGTCCTCTGAGAAGATGTCCTAACTATCCTCATTTTAGTTTGAAATCAGAGCACAGTACTACCCTTGATATACTAAAATTTAAAATGCTAAACAGACGAAGGTATGTCTTTTCTGGAACGCCAGGGTTATAATGAATGTCGTTTGCCAGGTCCTGGAGCATAGATGAAAATCATGTAAGATGTAATTTTTGTCCTCCACAAGTAGAGGGGAGACAGGCATCACACGACAAGTGCCATTTGCCACAGTTCCCTGTAATTTCCTTAATCAGATACGTCCTTACAGGGTTTCTCCACATTTTGGGAACATGGCAAATGAGTGAATGAAGATTACTCTGCAAATCCCTGCGAGGTTCTCTGTTGCTGGGACTTCATCAATCTCTGCCTAGTAAATTCTGATAATGGATCTTACGCCTTGAAGGTGTAGGAGAAAATGGAAATCTCAAAAGAGCAAAATGCAAAAAGAAATCAAGAAAAAGGTGTTGGCGCTTTCTGGGTTTGTGGACCACCAGACGCTCTGTGCTTTGGAGACTTCCGCACCTTTACTCAGATCCAGCTCCCAGGAGAGCACTCCACAACTTACTACTGGAGATGTCTTGCTTCATGGGCAACCAAGTGATTCAATTCCAGATACTTTCTGTGGATGTCCTTCACCCGTGGAAAAGTCACACCTCTTGGCTTTACAAAGTGCTACTAGGGCAGGCCGTTCCTCTGAGCCCCCTTTCTGCCTGCAACAGCGGACCTTGTCCACCCCTCCCTGTTCCCATATCTCAGACTTCCAACTGCCAGCATCTGTATCTCTTCATCTGAGGGCTTGTTTTGGTGCCTGGAGACCACTCTGCCCACTCACAGGGGAGGTGACAGTGACAGAGAATTGACGCCCTCCAGAGAGCAAATCTCGACAGCGACAGATGAGACTAGGTCTATAAATGCCACAGATCCCTCTCAGGTGTGGTCATTCTAAAGCCTGAACTCTACAGTGCCCCCCACCCCTGGTACAGTTAACCACTATTAGCTTTTCTGCTGTTGGTGCCCTTCCCTGTCTCATGTCCTCAGTGTTTAGTTAGGATCACCTCCCAAACAAACAACTGGCACTCGAATCCTCATCTCAGGTTCTGCTTCTGGCAAACCCAAAACTGAGACATTGGCCGTTGTCTCTGGCTTGCTTCTTCTCCATTACACAGGCACGGGGACAAATGAAAGCTTCTGCCCAAGGACATTTCCAGCCAGTATATAGAATGCCGGTCTCTTCTTTGCTAAGTTGCTGGAAAGGAAAGAACTGCACAAAGGACAGAAGAGATCTGCTTTCAGTACGGACGCTGCTCACCCCCAGGGTCCCAATGGCTGCTCTATTTCACTGTTTATCTCTTGCTCCCAAATTCTCTGTCCAGTGGTACAGACTAGAGTCGGATGCTGGGCAGGAGGTGAGGGGGATTGAGTTTATAGGGTCCGTGCTGCACAGTCTGTGAACTCTGAACGAATAAATCACTTTCGGTTATTGGTGGCTCTAAAATGTGGAATGCTCAGTGTTCTTTTGTTTAAGCCGTGGGTCCTGGTGCAAAATCTGGGGCAACAGAGAGTCCCACATAACATCCTGTTGCAGATGAGCATTTAAAACACAGATTTTTACTACTGACCAGATGCACAAAGCCTAAACTTTGGTATCTTTATTGATAGAAAAGTCCAACAACAACGGTCTCAAATGATGACTTTTGAAGCGCCATTTAAAAGCCAAGCACACATATTTTGAAGGAAATTGTGACTAAAAAAAGAGCAATCTTGGCTAGAAAGAGTAATGTGAAAAACATAAAAATTGCTTCGCTTCTTTCAGAGTGAATTTCAGGTTCAATTGGAAAGGTGAAGCCTATAAAACAGGGTTAAAATCATGAGGCTTTACTTGCAGAGATGATTCAACTGGCGTAGGTCAAAATATGTAAGCCAAGTTGAAAGAAATGCCAGGATCAAAATACACTATCAAACAACACCTCTGAATGTGCCTGAATGTTCTCCATCAACAACAGCAGGCACACAGACGGTCTTTTACTGCACAGCACAAAAAAAAAAAAAAAAAAAAAAAAAAAAAAAAAAAAAAAAAAAACTCACAATAAAAAATGAAGCATGAGAGCTACGGAAAGAGAATGAATTGTGGGAAACGGGTCCTTTGAGGCAACCATTTCATTTACATGTGATAACATTAGAGGGTTACAGGCTTTCTTCCCTGAGAATGTTCTTTGATGAGCATTACCAGTAAGGATGAGAGATGCTGACAGAGCAGTGGGCACGGCGTCCCTCCTGGTGTGTGACAAGACAGAGGAAGGCCACATTCTCCCGACCTCTCAGAGAGGTGATGGAGGCAGTTATTTCCACCATCCGCAGCCTCAACCCCCTGCGCTGTGTCACCTCATGGCCAGCTGTCCGGGCTCATCTCCTCAGCGAATAACTGAAAGCAGCTTGCCAAGCAGTGAAAAAACCACTGTCATCTGTGTGTGGGAATCTGGGTTCTCAAGAGCCAGTGTGGCACCAGGAGGGAGGAGAAGGACAGCTGGGGTGGGGTGACAGCGCCTGAAGGGTCAGTGCTTTCAACCCAGTATGATTCTCCAGTCCTAACAGACTCAGTGCTACAGTACTTGGCATCAGGCGAAAATAAGACTAGAATTATACCATTTTAGTTTCTTGATAATTGGCTAAAGCGCCTTTCATTTCATAAGGCAGAGCTATGCTGCGGGATAGAACACCATATTCTCCTGAATATTTAAGAGAAAAGCTGAGCCATAAAAGGACTTTCATACTTGAGACCGATCCCTTCAGGCTATGCCTCCAATGCCCCCAAGGTACGTCTTCAATCACCTGTGCCCAGGTAGACATTGAGATTTCACTTCCTGTTATATAATACATGTTCATTGTAACTACTTTTTCAAAGGCAGTAGAAATAATATAATTCCTATAGATAACTACTGTTAACATTTAAAAATTTTTCTTCCCAGTTTTTTTTTCTATGTTATAAATGCAGTTCTATATACTGATGCCAAATACACACACAGAGTTCCAGCTCATTTAATATGCTATTTGGCCAATGTATTACATCATTAGGTAGTTTTCAAAAATGTGATTTTATTGACTATGAGACATTTCACTGTGGATAGGATATTTGATTAAATTGTCTTGAGTTGTGGGAACTTGGTGGTTGCTGCCTCCAGTTTCTGTGTGGGGTGGCAGCCATTACAGTTACCCTCTGCCCCGCCCCCCCCCCCCCCACACCACTTCTCACTCTTCTCCTGAGGAAGAGGGTTTCCCCAGCCCCTCTCTGCCCCCTTCTCTTTGGCCTCTGGCTTCCAGGAAACAGCTAGGTTTTACAGGGGCAAGCTCCCATGTGCCCAGAACTGTCTTTCCTGGGGAGGCAAGTCAATCTAATTGCAAGATTCAGTATTAGAAAGCTGTGCACCTAAGCCACATTCTCCGTTAGCAGGAGACAAGGACATGTTTGATTCTCCACCTGCCTTTTCCGTTGCATTGTAATGCAATTGATTTGGAACTCAAGAGAGGTGAAGAAAGGTATAATTTACTGAGCCTTCCCAAACCACAGCCAAACTGTTTCTAAATTTTCCCTATTCCAAGTAATGCTGGGATGAATATCCTTTTAGAGGAATCTTTCACTATGTCTTGGGTTATTATTTTCTAAGAAACTCCTTGACTGGTAATTACTTAGTTTTAAGATATTTACTTTGAAGACCTGTAAACATACTGACAATTTATCCTACTGCTCTGGAAACATGCTACCATGTTGTAAACACACAGATGTATTGTGAATGCTCTCCATTGGGAGGAAGATCTTGAAGATGTAAGAAAGAAGGGCAAATACTTGGTGGAAGGTCTTCCTTGGCTGAGGGAAGAGACCCTTACTCTAATACGTATAAGGAAGCATTGATGCACGCTGAGTTTGTGGAACTAGAGGAACTAGTGAAAATTTGAAAGAGTTCATACCTGAGAAAATGAAGCATATGTATTTTAACCACATAAATGTATATGCATTTGAAATATCATATTTGAAAGTAAAAAATAAAAACTACATTTTGCATCGGCAGCTAGTACGTCCTATAACCAGGTGCTACAGGATGGACATTAAAATAATGAAGGTTATCAGGAATGGTTCAGCAGGAATTAAGAAAATAGTGCATCAAATGCACGTATCGCAAAGTATATTTTATATGCTCTAGCAACAACTTACAACTGGAAAAAACATCCAACTTGGACTTTACTAATTAAATGACTAAGTTTACTAAGTAACCTTACTTAGCAAATGATTCAATCATGTAATAGCTCCTGCTAAGAACTTTCTTTAAAATGTTTCTATCAATATTGTGGGAAGTTATTTCCCCCTTAGTTTTGAATTACATCTATTCTCGTGAAACAAGGTAACTATCACTATTTCGACATATACAGTAATGAGAACCTGTCCTCACGTTTATAGCTTTCAAGTTTACTCCGTCTACGAAAGAACTATATGCTCTGAATTTGAAAACGCCTTACTGTTTAACACTACAAAATAAAATAGGAACTGCTTGAATGACCTCATGAGAAGGACTGATAACAAAGGAGATACATGCTATAAAAATCTTTTTACGAATATTGATAAGAAAATTACCTACTAATGTGTTGCAGATTTCATTTGCACTATGGCTCATCTCATGTGAAGAGCTGTAGCAACATTGAACATACATCGTCAACTCTCACAGAGTTTTTCCTACCCACATTTGGCCTCCAAATCATAGCAGGTTACTGGATATAAGCAGAGTCTATGCCAGAAACCCACTTTTCATATGGTCTGGGGAGCTTTAGAGAACAGTCTCAAAAAATCTATGGGAAAGGCAGCCACAATACAGAACAGGACATTCCTTTTAATGTAAAATTCTCTTAACCTGACAGCTTACTCTAAGAAAAGCCAAAGAAGTACCATGCTTTCCTGAGAAGTATTCATTTGGGTTTACTTAATTAATGACAAAATATTAAAATTAAAATATTAATTTTACTTTATTGTGTGTATTTTCCCCCATCACTTTCAGTGCAGTATTTTATTTGGGAGTTAATGCCATATTATTTAGAAGCTTCTGGCTCCCGGGAAAATTACATAAGTAGCTTTCGATGCCAAAATTTAAATGGATTGCTCTGGAACATTGATAGTTTTTACTAAAAGAAGTGGAATCTAGTACAAGGAATAAGTTAGGCGAGGCCTGACTCTCCCATCTTGAGCTGAATCAGGCCAGTGCCACTAAGGAAGAAATGAAGTGGGATTTCCAAAATTTCCCCAGTTAGACACAAGCTCTCCCTGACACACTGGTGTGGCAAAGACTGCTTATAACTTCCTCAGCATCCACTCTCTCCTCCCTCCCCAAGGATGGATATGAACCCGAGTTGTTCCAAATGAGACCTACGAGGAAGTGTTGTGCGCATTCTCAGAGTCTCCTTAAAGAATGGTGTAACTCTCTTTGCTCTGTCCTCCTTCCTGGAGTCTGGAGTAAGCCCCTGATGTCTTAGTAAGTGCTCCAGCATCCATCTTGGACCACTGAGGTGCCCTGAAGATGACAGAGCAGAGAGCCCAAAGGAAAGACTCCAGATCCCAGAAGACATCACAGACTTGCCATACTAGAATTTTCTACTTAAAACAATTCGAGAGAGAAATAAATGTTTATTGGGTTTAAGCTAGTGGTACTGGAGATTTTTCAATTACATCCAGCTAAACCTACTCCTAGCTAATTCACGGGTTAAAAAAGGAAGCTCAGAAGATAAATTAGAAGGGACTAGGCCATTTCAGGCTCTGCCAAGGATTAGTCTATGTTAGACCATGGAAGAGCAATCAAGGACCATGAAATGAAATTCCCTGTGCCAGGTCTCTGATGAATTGAGACAGATCACACCCAGAATTGCTACATACTACAATTTGTTAAAGGGAGGCCAGAAAGTCAGATTTTTTACAAAATGCTATTTTCTGATTTTAAAATTTCTGCTAAAGTTAGAAAATGTATTGTATGTATACTATATATAGAGAGAAATGGATATTTGAACACAAGCATGAACATATACACATATCTCCAACTGAAATGCACCCGCAGAATGAAAAGGCCTGAAAGCCATGGTTTATGTCTTCTGGGTTAACATGTTTGGCTTTATATCTTATGTAACACTTCAGCTTCAGAAGTGGAATCTTCCACTTCTCCCTAGCTTTTGATATAACTCAGGACATGGCAGTAACACAGTAAAATGTGGGAAATGGCAGGGGACACAAGGAAAAAGACAAGATGACAAGTCAGAAGGCTGCATTGACTCTGTCTGTGGCGTTTACTTAGCTTTGTGATTAGCATTTAGTTACCTGACTTCTAGAATCTGATGCTGTTCCTGTAAATCTGTAAAACTGACTGTAAAATCGTAATATGAAAGCACTTTGTAAATTATAAATCACTTTACATATTAAAGGTATATTTGGTCAAGAATGATGCATTTAATAATTTCATGGCCACTTTTTTTTAAATTTTTTAAGGTTTAATTATTTTTGAGAGAGAGAGTGTGTGCATGCACAAATTGGGGCAGGGGGAACAGAGGATCAGAAGTGGGCTCCATACTGTCAGCGCAGAGCCTGATGCAGGGTTCCAACTCACCAACCCTCAGATCATGATCTCAATGGAAGTCGGACACTTTAGCAACTGAGCCACTCAGGCGCCCCCATGGCCACTATTAAGAGAGATCGTCTCTTAGCACATTTGTACCAGGAGGATATGGCAGGGAGTAGGGGGTGGGAGGGACTTTCCTATCCTTTGACCACAGAAGTGAAGTAGGACAGAACAGTCTAACCTCTCTCTGTGTCTAGGCATTCAAGCCTTTGACCAAGAGTTCTCAAGATGCATTTCAGCCAAGCATAACGTAATACTGGCAGCCAATAATGGTAAGTGTCTTTAACAGAAGCAGGAGGTGTACATTCTTATTGCATACCTATAATAACAAGACAGTGTCCTGTATGCTGGGAAAAGCAAAAGGATAAATAAAATATACGCAAGTGGGGAATTAAGAACTTTGGATGCAATCGATATTTGAGAATTATTTGCTCTCTCTCTTCAAATGAACAATTCTGGAACCATCTTTGCCTGGGAAATATACATGAGGTCTGGATCTATTTTATGCACTGAGGACTCATTCCATTCATTCATCCATCCATTCATTCATTCATTCATTCTTTCATGCTGCTAAAGTTCCTATAGAAGACCAAGGCAATAGGAGAACTGTTGAAAAGTTTAAGTAGCACAAAAGAGAGAACATTTCCGGAAGTACATTTAGAAATAGATCTTCTCAGGATCGAAAAAGAACTTAGCTTTTGCATCAGTGAGCAACTCTTGACATCTAAATCATGCTCTCAGTTTGGAACAGCTGAATCTACTGCAGATTGTATGGCTGCCCCCGCATTTTCCCAAAGGAAAGGAAAATTCAAACCTTCCTTATTCCTTCAGCAGTTGGGCCACCAGAAAGACTGCTGGGAAATGCCCAATGGCTGTTATCAGCTTATTGTCTGAAAACAAAATGGCCCTAATTTTATTCATCAGGGTTTTAATCTAGGGCCATCTCACACATCTCCAGATCTTATTAGAAAACGTAAAAGCAGATCCTTTCTTCCCATGAGGCTGACAAAGCAGATTCGTGTCCTGGTAACAGTGTGAATTGTACTACTGTGGGCATATAGCAATGATGCTCTTTACCTACAGCTAGGAAGGGCTGCCCCCATCCATTCCCAGTCTTCTGGCCATCTCAAGCTGGAATTTTTGGTGAGACAGCACATTCCCCACCAAAGGATCCTATTTCTGGAACTCTGAAACAATGGGGAGAGCAGAACTTTTTTTCAAAGGAAGCTTCATGCTATTTGTTTAAGAGATACTTAGCGGGGCACCTGGGTGGCTCAGTCGGTTAAGCGGCTGACTTCGGCTCAGGTCATGATCTCGCGGTCCGTGAGTTTGAGCCCCGCATCAGGCTCTGTGCTGACCGCTCGGAGCCTGGAGCCTGTGTCGGATTCTGTGTCTCCCTCTCTCTGACCCTCCCCTGTTCATGCTCTGTCTCTCCCTGCCTCAAAAAAAAAAAAAAGTTAAAAAAAATAAAAAAAAAAGAGATACTTAGCAAAAGTGAAGTAGGAATGAGGAGATTTTATTATGACTTGAAATGCTGAAGAGGTGGAGAGCTTTGCAGTCATAGTGGGGTTGATCCAAAATATGCAGTTTAGGAAAGGCAATTTATAAGAAGTACATGGTGGGGAGAAAAACTAAGAAGAAAAGTCATTATGAAATTGTCACTCCTTGAAAAGGAAAATCTGAAGAGATTTCTGTTTATTTCGTAAAAGGTTTTCACATAATTAAGTTCAAGGTGCTAAATTTTACCCCCACTCTCTTGGTTGTGCTTCTGGAAGGATCTGTGCTAAGCAGATTTCACTGCTTTAGTCCTGTACTCTTTGATGAGTGCCGGGAGATGGTGTCTAAAAAGAAAAGGTCTATGTTGCGGTTTACTCTTTGAAATAAAGTGTGATAAGGGTCCACACATATACTCTCCATTAAGCTGTCCAATTCTGATACCAAATAAAAAATGAAGCCCACTGTTATCTTTTTGTTTAGTGAAAAAGTCATATGTGCTGAAATATAACAGCAAATTTTGCGTTGGCAGAAGAGATTCCGTATCTTGAGATTTTTACAGAGGAGGAGTAAGGTGTGTGAATTGTGAGGGGTAGCTGTGTGCTTACAGGCACATCCTATATCTACGTTTATGTGTCTGTGTATTTGTCTGCCTGTGTTTGTGTCTGTGTATCATTGTGTGGACATTCAGTTACAAGTGGAAACGTTTGAAAAACTAATTTTTCTGGGGAAAGTAATTAACAACCTCAGAACTGCCCCTATGATTTTCAATTTCCCAGATCATAAACACAATCAGTTCCAGTAATACCATTGTGCACACACATGGGAATCTGATGAACTGTCTCATTTCCATGACGAAATGTATTAAGTTTCATATCCAAACCCAAACGACAGAGCTAACCATTTTCAAACTAGTTCCCCAATGAAATATGCCTCCCTGATCCCCATGCAATGAATCCATATTCAAACCTCTACTAATGTCATTTTCAAACATCAGTCACCTTCTAATCAATTTTCTCCAAACGGCATACTTTAATTACACCTAAGAATGCTCAACAGGGATTTGGAAAGGTTACAGTAAAGACATGTAAGTCTCCAGGTTAGACAGGGAGGGAGACCAGCTGACCCTCTCCTGTACCTTGTCATAACCCAATCAAAATGAGAAAAGAAAAATAAAATCAAGGGGAAGTTGAGTTAACAAAAACTTTTGAAAAGTCTCTGCTTGTTAATTACAAATGGATCTAGGCTGAATTAAGGCACTGGGAACCTTGTTGGCAAGTTCATTTTCCAAGACAGGATGTAGTATTTGGAAGGAAAAAGCTGAAGACAGAGTAGGTCTGGAGGCAAGCAGTGTGTACTCGATTCATTACCCATATAACTGCTTTGGATCAACGTACTCAGGGGCCCCAAGCCAACCTGGCCAAGCTAAACAGAGGAACGGGTATATGGCAAGTTTTTCCCTGATGCAGCAGGGTTCTTCCCTGATGGCGTGGGTGGTGACATCAGGAATAAGGCCAGCCTTAGGACCTCATGAGTCCTTGGAGTGGAGGCCAACAGAGGACTGGATCTGCAAAACTGAACCCTGACTGGTGAAACAACTTCAATAAAAAGAGAGCATCTTTAAGGAGTTATTTCACCTCTTAGAGGCAAACGCTTTTGAAACATCACAGGAAATGAAAAAAGCACAAATAAAAAGAAAAATAAGTTCAGTGACAGATTTAGAAGGCAAGTGAAACACGGAGAAAAACTATTTGCCTCATACTTAGCAGCAGGAGGGTTAATACCATTACAACGCAAAGAGCATTTGTAAATCGATAAGAACCATCCTCAAATAAAAAATAGGTAACAGTCCCGAAATGTTTTAATGGATATTCAAAAAAGAAGAACTATATACGGCAAATCGTATATGAACAAAGTGTTCGGCCTCACTAATAAGGAAATGCAAGTCAAAATGGGATTTTTCACGTAGAAAGTGGGGCAGAGGGCGGGCGTGTTCAAATGACATTAACCTATGTTGGCTTCATCCTAGGTACCGATCCAGGTAACTGCACATAGCTGTGTAATTTGGTACCGATTTTCTGCAGGGAAACTTGGCACATGTACCAAAGGCCTTAAGAGATGGGCACACTCGGGACACCGGAACAGTTTAGTCGGTTAGGTGTCCAACTCTTGATTTCGGTTCAGATCACGATCTCCCAGTTTATGAGTTCTAGCCCCACACTGGGCTCTGTGCTAAGAGTGGAGCCTGGTTGAGATTCTCTCTCTCCCTTTCTCTCTGCCCCTCACCCTGCTCATGCACTCATGCTCTGTCGAAAATAAGTAAACTTCAAAAAAATGAGCAAAAATTTAGTAACACAGCGTTCTTTTTAACAGCCTAAATATATAATAATAGGTATTTATGTGGTAAAAACAAAGGCATGTTCTACAGTGGAATACTAAGCGACAATGAAAATGATACAGTATAATACTTTTTTTATTTTTATTTTCATTTTTTAATGTTTATGTATTTTTGAGAGAGAGAGTGCAAGCAGGCAAAGGGCAGAGAGAGAGGGAGACACAGAATCCGAAGCAGGCTCCAGGCTCTGAGCTGTCAGCACAGAGCCTGACGAGGGGCTTGAACTTACAAACTGGGAGATCGTGACCTGAGCTGAAGTCAGATGCTTAACCGACTGAGCCACCTGTGTGCCCCAAAAGTATATTTCTTTTTATGGAAAGAAAACTGAAAATATGGTGGAACAGAACGTCAAGTTACAAAAGGGAACATACAACATGATCTTTTGGGGGCAAACACTGTTTATACATGCACAAAATCATCCCTGTTACCTAGATAACTGCAAAGCCAAGAAGGCTGTGTGTCATAATGTTACAATGTATTTACAGAAAGTTTGTCTGATTATTTTATTTTCTGGTTATAATAATAACTATTTATCATCAGTAAATAAAATATATTTAAAAAGAAAAAAAATGAATCAAAGAAACTTCGACAAGAATCCAGATACAGAAGATATATTCAGAAAACCAATAACGTTTCTGTACATCAAGAATAATTCTTTAAAATTTAATTTGACAAGGTGTTATTCATGGTAGCAATATTGAATAGAATATATTTAGATCTAAATTTGGAACTAGATGTAGGACTTATTAGAAATCTACAACTTTACTGAACAATATAAGAAGAACTGGTTATGTATGGACATACCATATTTTTGACTTGGGGGGACTATTATTATAAAATATAAGTAATTCACAACTTAGTTCAGTATTTTTCCATATTGATTAGCACCACACTCTAACCAACTGAGCTAACCGGCCACCTAGTATTTTTCCATATTGAAATGGAAATCCTGGGTGCTTTCATTTGAAATATGTGAAAATGAATTAAAAATTCATATTAAGTAATAAATACATAAAAATTGATTTTAGAAGTATAAGAAAAAGGGAGAATTTGCACTACCATATATTTAAATATATTGTAAAGTTATAATAATTAAATCACCTTTGCAAAGTTTAAAAAATAATAAATATATAGTAAAAATTAATAGAAAGCCAGGAGAAGATAAATACCCATAAGATTTAATATATGATAAAAGTGATGTTCAATTAAACTTGAAAAGGATGGATGACTTTTAAGCAAATCATTTGAGGACAACTTGTTAACTATTCACTAAAAAATAAAATTAGACATCTTTGTCATGCCATACACTAAAATAAGGTCCAGATGGATTAAACTGTTAAATGGAAAACCATGTCTCCAACTTGGGAAATGAAAAGACCATTCTAAGAGTATAAGCAAATACAGGATCTTAGGGACAATGTTTGATAGGTTTGAATTATATAAAAAGTTAAATCATCCATCTAATGACACTGCGATAAAGACAAGTAAAAGGCAGTGAACTGGAAAAACATTTGCAGCACAGACAAAAAAGAGTCACCACTCTTACTATATAAAGAGCTGCTATAAATCATTAAAACCACACATACACACACACAACTAAACATGTACTGTCATTGCAAAATGGGCAAAAATTATGACCAGGTAATTATCAAAGGAAAAACACAAATGCCCAGTACATACTGGAACATGTTCATCCTCAATAAAACTTTTTTAGTTTCTGAATTTGCTTAAATGATACCTCTATTCACCTGTGAAATTGGCAAAGATATTTAAAAAGTTAGAGAGGGAGGGAGCCAAACCATAAAAGACTCTTAAAAACGGAGAACAATCTGAGGGTTGATGGGGGTGGAAGGGAAGGGAGGGTGGCTGATGGGTATTGAGGAGGGCACCTGTTGGGATGAGCACTGGGTGTTGTATGGAAACCAATTTGACAATAAATTGTATATTAAAAAAAATAAAATAATAGTACATGTTATTGGTGACCATGTGGCGAACTAACTGCTGTGATACTCTGCTGGTGGGAATGTAAATTGAGACAACCCTCCAAGGGAGAATCGGACAATACGTATCAAGTTTACAAATGTTCAAGTTCTTTAATTCAGGAACCTCTATAGAAATGCTTCCTAAAGTAGTTAAAAGGGTGCACAAATATCTGTGTCTACCATAACTTAGTTGATAAAAACCTTAAGTGTCCAATAATAGGTGACAGGTAAATTATGGTGTACGTATTCAATGGAATATTATACAACTAATGTTGATATCTATACCTATATTAGATATATAATATACTAAAGTAGATCATTTTGATATAACATGAAAAACGCAGGCTACAAAACAGCAAGGCATCAATTGGGTGAAAAGTGTGCACAAATGTGCATACTGGGCAACTGTCCAACAACACGTAAACAGTGGTTTTGTAAGGGTGATGGTGTTACAGTTTCTCCCCCCTTTTCCTCCTTTCTGTTTCATTCATTCCACAAACACTGGCTTGCTATTATGTGTCAGGCATGTCAGTATGTTCCAAATTTTCTTCAACTGAATATGTATCACTTGGTAATCAGAAAAAGTTAAATGGTGTAAAACTCCATCATCTAAAACGGACTTCCTGTTGCAGATGCTAAAAAGTCTGTAAAGGTCTCAGAGTAAAAAAAGGAAAGGCACGCAAGGGTAGCACAAGCATAAAATAACATAAAAAGGAATTGAGAAACTATTCCGTTTATTCTACGTCTTACCTTCAGAGACACTTCATAAAACACACTCACCTGTTCAGCTCGGATATGGTCTGTCCTTACAAGTGTGAATGCGAACCGCATCTTAAGGCTCCCTTCCTAAGAAGGCCCTCAAAGAAGACCACTCCCTCAAAGACGACCACTCCGTGCCATCACGCTGCGCGGTTAAAATCCATGACCCCCGAGGACTCCCACTCCCCCCCCCCCAACAATGGGAGGCTAGGTATGACTCTGATTTTGTGTAGGGGAACTTGACCTGGGGAGGCTGTGGCTCGCCCGAGGCTGAACCCCGGGTTGGAGGGGAGCGGGCAGCAAAGGGTGGGCAGGGCCGGGGGCGAGGGCCGGAGCCGGGAGGGCGGGCGCCTTACCGCGGCTTGCTGGAAGGCGCCCTTGGTGTAGGTGCCGCCGCCACGGTAGGTGATGGCCGGGATCTCGCGGCTGAGCAGCGCGCACTTGTGCTGGTGCGCGCGGCGGTGGGAGATGTAATCGACGCGCGGCACCACGTTGTTCTTGGACGAGAAGGTCACGATGGCCACGCGCGTGGCCGTGGGCACCACGGGGAAGTCGGAAAGCAGCTTGCGGACGAACTTGAGCTCGCTGAGGAAGTTGGCTTGGCCCACGCTGGACGACTCGTCCACCAGGAAGACGAGCTCCAGGCGCTCGCTGAGCTCCCGCAGCCGCCGCACGCGCCGCCGGAACGCCTGGCCCAGCCGCTCCACTTTGCTCTCGGCCGCGTCCTCGCCGGGCGCGGGCGGCGCGGGCAGCAGCCCCGGGGCCCCGGGCGCGGCCTCGGGGAAGAGGCGGAAGCTGAAATTGCGCGACGGGGACATCTGCTGAAAGGTCGCCCAGCCCGAGACGAGCGCCAGACCCCAGCAACAAAAGGCCAGGCGCGGCCACATTGCGCTGGAGACGGAGCGGCCGGCCCGGAGCGCGGGCGTCGGCCCCGGCGCGGAGAGACGCTCGGCAGCCCGGCTCGCCGAGGGGCGTGCGCGGCGCGGGCGCGGGGCGGCGGCCGGAGCCTCGGCGCCCCCTGATCCCAGCCGGGGGACTACGGGTGGGCTCCGGCGCCTCGGGGGCTCGCAGGGAACGGCGCGCGCTCTCTAGCCCTCGCGCTCTCGCCCTTTTTCTTCCCCCTCTCCTCCTCCCTCTCTCCCCGAAGCCTATAAAATGTTTGAAGGAAAGGGGGCAGTCAAGAAAAATCTCCCGCGTCCCTCCTTCTCCCTCTCTTCCTCCTCTGTCTTTCCCGCTCCCCTCTCCTCTCTCCTTCCTCTATCTCTGCCTCTATCTCTCTCCTCCCCCTCTCATTCTCCTCCCGGGATCCAGCCAAAGTCTCGGAGATTCCATGACACCAGAACCCCGCGTCTGTCAGGCTGTCAACATTCCCGCAGCAAGCGCACCAGCGCCGAAGCCCTGATTGATCCCATATGTCTGGCAGGAGCTGCAGAGGAATTCACTGGAGATGGATCCAGATACCGAGAGTGCCACAGTAATTGGAAACACTTTGTAGAGGAAAACACACACGGACCGGCCAGAGAGTTGAAAGCATCCTTTGAAAACTGCTTGCTCACCTTTTGTGTGTCTCTTCCCCGCCCCCCCTCCGGTGCCCCCAAACCCTCACCAAATACATGTGTGACTTTCCTGCTGGGGATTTCTGATCAGTTGGTGTGTGTGCGTGTACAGACTATTGAGGTCCCTTCAGACCACGCCGTATCAGGGACTGCATCTACCCCCACGCACCTCAGGGAGATGATTTGTCCCGCTGCTTCATCCGTGCATTTATTTATTCATTCATCTGTTCATTCATTCAACAAGTACCTTTGAGCACCTATTATGGGGCCAGGACACCAGGAAGATAATGAGGAACAAAAAATTGGTGTGGATCTTTGCCCCAGGGAACTTAAAGGGTAACAAGTGAGGTGACCATAGCCAGATATTCCACAAACAACATCTATAGTTACAGTCCTCCATGCTAAGTGCTGTGAAGGAGATCTTAAGTAGGCAGACTCGACCTTGAAGAGGTCAGGAAAACCTCTGAGAACATTTATGCTGAAATCTGGAGAATGAGTAGGGGTCCTTTTCCCCCAGTCCCCTTTCCTGTGCTTGTGGTCCGTTTCAACAGGCAGGACCCAAAGAGGTCTACTCCCTTGACTTTGAGCCGTAGTCAGCACACAGCTACTGTGAAACATAGTTGCTACCTGGGTGTGGTTTTTCCAAAGCAAGATCCCCAAAGTAAAAGCACACTTTGC
Organism: Acinonyx jubatus; assembly: GCF_027475565.1. NCBI lineage: Eukaryota > Metazoa > Chordata > Mammalia > Carnivora > Felidae > Acinonyx > Acinonyx jubatus. The sequence continues at coordinate 22,987,555 of NC_069391.1, read as the reverse complement.
ATTGGAGAGAGAGAGAGAGAGAGAGAGAGAGAGAGAGAGAGAGAGAGAGAGAGACCTTCATTAAGCTATCCCAGCTAGGAGTCGGGAGCCTTGTGGAGAAAGTCCTGGCAGTTACATAAACCACCTGAACCAAGTTACCACCAATTCTTGGCATCAGCTGCATCTATTTCATGCTAGAATTCAATGATCTTAAAGTTTCCTCGCTCTCTAATGTCAGGTGATTTAATTCCATCTATATTTATTGAAATTCCTTCAATGAGAGATATCACAGGGCATTGGCTGAAATGTTAGGGTTCTGGAATCAGTTTGCCGGGGATGAAATCTTGGCTCTGCCATTCACTAATGTATCACCTTGACATCAGTTTGCTTATCTGTAAAATGGGGCAATAAAAACAGTCTGTTAGGGTGATTATAAGGACTTAACCATAAGCACCTAGAGTTCTTAGGACAGTGCTTAGAATATAGTGTGTACTCTATAATTGCTGATTCTGTCATTGCCATCTTTCATCATGAAGGTTCTTCAAATTCTTATTTTTCTAACAATATGTATTGACCATCTATCATGCACCAGGATGTTAGATACTGAGGTTTTAAAGCTGAATAAGACCCAGTTCCATCCAGTCCTCCAGAAGTTCAGAGGATATCAGAAGAGAACGTAATTTGCAAACAGTTACAGAGCAGTAAGATGACTGCAGGGATGGAGAAGGGGTAGCAGGAAGGAGAAAGGTCTGAATCCTCCTGGGGGGTGAGCAAGACCTCATGTGAGCTGAGACTTTAAAAAAAGAGAGAGTTTTTCCAAATTGTATCTCCTCTGTGTTATTTCAAACACATCATTAAGAGCTAACATTTCAGGACTTGTATGTGTCAGACTCCATGGCAAATACTATGTGTACTAGCCCATGTGTTCTTCACAAAAATCCAGGGAGGTAGACAATTGCTCTAGGATTGTTTGGTTGCAAACAGTAGGCACCCCCTTCTCCTCATTTAAACAAAAAGGGATTTCTCGGCTCACACAGGAAAGGGTAGGGGGCGGAGCTGGTCTCAAAAAGGCTTGGGAAGGAAATCACAAACTACTTAGATGTTCCATTTTTCTCTCCTTCTGCTTCTCTTTGCATGTTAGATTTAGTCTCTATCTTCAGATTTGTGATCTGAGAAGGAAAGACTCTTCTTCTCAAGTTTAACTTTAAAAAGTTATCAACACAACCACCACCGTCACCTTAAGGAAGGTCTCCACTAGAGCAGGCGTGGGTTATATGCCCATCCCTTAACCCACTCTGTGATCAAGGGGATGGGCCGAGCAGAATCACCGTACTTATCTCAGATTTCCCATCTACCCACTTGATATTGACCTTTCTGTCACATGCAGCTGAACTGGATCCTGACAGATAAACCCAAACCTGTAGCCAAGGGCTGTCTTTCAAAACAGGCTTTGCTTTACATGAGTGCTGTGGCAGAAAAAAGGAGAACATAATGAATCGTTCACGGCCTCCCAAAGTTGTCCCCAAAGGTGATACACGTCACTTCTCCGTTTCATTGGCCAAAGAAAATTATATGGCCATCTGTAATTCCAAAAAGGAATAGGGAAGTATAATCCTACCGTATTCCAAGTAGAAAGCTAGAAATAGTTGATGAAAAGAACAAATAATTACCATATTGAGTCACGTGACAATGAGAAGACAGATGACTTCACAAAGCAAAGGAGGGGAGAAGGAGTGGGTAGGGGGAAGGGGAAAAAAAAAAAACCCAGAAAGCAAAGGAGAGATAAAAGCCTGGAAAGCTTAGCCTACCCCAACATTTCGGAGGTTCCTACAGGAAAGAGTTATCAATCAGTTTCTGGAAGCTTTCTGATCTTTGGTTTGGGACAGTAAGTTTATCTGATGACTGCTATATTTACATACAACTATGGTGAATTATGTAACGGTACCCGATTTTAACAGGAGTTTTAACTGAGCAGCCATGGGCATTAGGTTAAAATCTTCTTTCTCTGTTTTTCATCCCAGCCCATCTAGGAACCTTTGTCTTTCTGTGCATAAAAACACTGGATTATATTAAAATATGAATATTAAAATGTTTTTTATTCTAAGGTTTTTTGGAGTTTTTTAGATTCAAGTTAGTTACCTAAAATATTTTTAAAAAATTTTTTTAATATTTACTTATTTTTGAGAGAGACGGAGACAGAATGCGAGTGGGGAAGGAGCAAAGAGAGAGGGAGACACAGAATCCAAAGCAGGCTCCAGGCTCTGAGCTGTCAGCACAGAGCCGGACGCGGGGCTCGAACTCACGAGCTGTGAGATCATGACCTGAGCCGAAGTCGGACGCTCAACTGACTGAGCCACCCAGGTGCCCCTAACTAAAATATTTTTTAAAGCTAAATGTGTCATGTACTTCTTCATGATCACATTAAATAACATGTGTCAACTGTCCTGTAAATGCTTTCTTTTTTTTTTTTTAAGTTTATTTATTTTGAGAGAGAGAGAGAGAGGGAGAGAGCAGGGCTGGGAAGAGAGCACAGAGAGGGGAGGCAGAATCCCAAGTAGGCTCCTCACTGTCAGCACAGAGCCCAATGTGGGGCTCAAACTCACAAACCATGAGATCATGACCTGAGCTGAGATCAAGAATCGGATGCCTAACCCACTGAGCCACCCAGGTGGCCCTGTAAATGCCTTATTTTCTAAACAGTGATGAAGGTAACAGTATTTTGAGGTATTTGGCGTGGGTCTAGGCACATTTGAAACTCCCTAGATGATCCTGACACATGCCCTAGGGGTGAGCATATAAAGTCAACACGGCGTCATGTTCTTATGATAGGCTGAACAGTCAGGACTATGTTCATCGTCCTCATGGTAAGAAAGTGGGGGCACAGGGAACATTATTCAGACTCCAGCTCCAATGTGGGCACTACTCCTCAAAGCTCTCTACGTATTCTACTCTCTAGTCTAAAGCAGTGGTCCTTAACGGGGGTTGACTTTGCGGAGAGCATTGGGCAAAATTTGTAACTATTTAGGGGGAGAGCAGTATTACTATTTGGCAGGGCGGAGAGCAGTGTTACTAGTATCTGGTGGACAGGCCAGAAATGCAACTAAACATCCTAGGATGCACCAGACAGCCCCCACAACAAAGAATCATCCAGACCAACATGTCCATAGCACCAAGGTTCAGAAATCCTGACTTAAACAGGGTTTAAACAATAAGTAACGGACACAGAAAATGATAAACTTTCACTATACCCAAAAACTAAGATTGAGAAGCAACCAAAAGCTACTCAAATGACTCAGCTGAGAAAAAAACTACCCTGGCTTCATCTCATGAAATAAAGATTTCTGTGAAAGAAAGTGTGTTGGTGCAGTCGGGGAGGAGGGATGCATTATATTTCTCTCACCCTGACTCAGAGTCCTGTGGTTTGATCAACCAGAGACTGAACTTCCATCCCTGTCTGTCCACTGACCCGTGACAGAGGACACTCACCTCCATCCCACCCTTCGGTGGCAACCATCTTTCTACATTAAAGCAAGTGCTGAAAAAGACAGGATGCATGTGTGTTTGGGGAAACATGGAGAGGGGACTAAGAAAGGGAGCAGAGTTAGGCTGGCAAAGATCCTTCTGAGACATCAAGAATCGAGTCCAGTAAATGGAAGGGGAGCGGGAAAATGTTCAGATTCCACGTGCGCTGGGAAAAGTGTCTGGTTTTGTTTTAAAATCTGCAACACAACGTTAGCTAATCACAGCGACAGACAGTAAGGACAGGAGGAAGATGCCCCCTTGTGACTCTTTTCTATAAGAATATCTTTTTGTTGTGAGTTTAACAAAGACAGTCTCCCACATACAGAGGTTGGAAAAATATACCACCTTGTATATTTCTTTAAGTAGAATTACCCGAAGACAGAGCTCAGTGTGTGAAATACAAAAGTATCAGCAAAGATAATTAATTTCCTAATAAATGTTGTAAATCTGGTTACAACACTAGATGCAGATAAAAAAAAATTTTTAAGCATCCTGTTTATGTGTTTTATCTCATTTAATCCTCCATAAATCCTGAAATAAATATCATGGTTACTCCATTTTTATAGGTGAAGTGATAGAACTGTAAAGATGCCCATAAAGCCTGAAGATATAAGTGGTTTATTGCTATCACCTTCCAATGCATGGCATGTTCAACGTGCTGTGCTTTGTTAGCAATGCAAGCTTGCAGTGAGCGTGGTGCATTACTATATCATTCGTGTCAATCGCTGCATTTGTATCTATGATGTACTGCCCTCAGATAATTTGGTCTCTGATTCCCACAGGCTAAACCTGAGCCTTCAATCAACCCCAGAAGAAGGAATCAAAAAAGTTCTGATCTGGCAGTCTACCCCCACATCAGCCAATCCAGTGTTGGAAATTATCCAATGAGTCCCTTTCCCTTCTGCCTTAATGGGGTGCTGTGCCAGCCTGTTGGAACCCAGCCCCAAGCCTGTCATATGCGGTCACTAATTGGTCCTTTTGCATGATGAAATTCATCTCTTCAGACATGTCGCTTCAAAGAAAATGGTCCCAAGACACAGGTCATGTCACACCATCGCTCTGCCTTGTGTTTGGGTGGCTGAAGTCCAGTGGAAGTTGTCTGGATTGTCTCCTGGCCCATCTCCTTATTTGTGTGCCTCCCTTTCCAAATGAAAAGTAGCTTGGTCTCAAAACAGTCTTTAGAAGAGCAGGTGTTCTTATCCAGGAGACCTGAGTTCCATGAGCATATTTGCAAACAATAGTTGGGGTTATCCTTGGCTAAACTTTGCAGGACTTGCATCTTGAACTTGCAAAGGCACATGTGTTGAGAATCTTACATGGGATACTGCTACACCCCAAGGTCAAGGCTTGAACCCAACTCTATTGGTGATTTCTACCATAATTCTGGAGGTTGCTCTGCTAGTAACAAATAATAATGTTGGTAAAAGTTTTAAAAAGGCATATTTTTCTTTATCTCTTTTCCTTCTCCTACCAGTGTGTGAAATACGAAAGTATCAGTAAAGGTAATTAATTTCCTATTGACAAAGTGTATCACCATCACTCTCATTTAGAGGCACCTATAATATGGTTACTTTATAAATTTTATTTTTAAGATTATCATACAGTCGGGGCACCTGGGTGGCTCAGTTGGTTGAGCCGCTGACTTCGGCTCAGGTCATGATCTTGCACCCCGTGGGTTCGAGCCCCACGTCAGGCTCTGTGCTGACAGGTCAGAGCCTGGAGCCTGCTTCAGATTCTGCGTCTCCTTCTCTCTCTGCCCCTCTGCCTCTCATGCTCTCTGTCTCTCTCAAAAGTAAATAAACATTTAAAAAAAATTTTTTAAAGATTATCATACAGTAAAATTGACTTCATGTGTATACAGTTCCATGAATTTAGACACCTATATGGATTCATGTAACTACAACCACAATCAGTATACAGAACAGATCCATTCACTCCAAAAAACTCCTCGGTAATTATGCCCTCTCCTCACCCCTAGTCCCCAGGCAACCTACTGATTTGTTCTGTATCCCTATAGTTTTACCTTTTTCAGAATCATATAAATGAATCATATAGTATGTATTTTTTTGGAGACTTTTTTTTTTCGCTTAGCATAATAACGTTGAGAGTCTTCTGAGTTTGTATACAGGTTTTTGTGTAAACTTAAGGTTTCATTTATTTAGGACAAATGCCCAAGAATGGGATTACTAGATTATATGGGAAAAGTATACTTAATCTTATAAGAAACTGCCAAAATGTTTTCAGGGTGGTGCAGGTACCATTTCTCATTCACAATAGAAACAGAAATGTGTGAGAGTTCTAGTGGCTGTGTATTCTATCCAACATTTGATTGTGTGTGTGTGTGTGTGTGTGTGTGTGTGCGCGTGTGCGTGTGTGTGTGTGTGTGATTGTCACCATTCAAATAAGTATGTAGTGGTATCTCATCATGGTTTTAATTTGCATTTACAAATGGTTAGTGAACATCTTATTCTTTCTTCATTCCTCAAGTTTCAAATTTCCTTCTGTCTGAAGAACTTCCTTTTTAATTTTTGTAGAGCAGATCTGCTGGCACAAATCCTTAGTTATCTTTCATCTGAAAATGTATTTTTTTCACCCTAATTCCTGAAGGATATTTTGCTGGATATGTATATAATACATATGTAAAAGTATACAGATTATATAAAAACCTATATCTATATCGATATCTGGATCAATAGATATAGATACACTTACATATGTAATTACATAGTTGCGTATAATTCTAGATTGCTAGTACTCCCCATTTCTCTGTTATCTTCAGTCTACTGTTAGGCCCATTTAAATTTTAAATTTCAGTTATTATGTATTTCAAGTCTCAAATTTTCCTTTGATTCTTCTTCATATCTTCTATTTGCTAGGATTATCTGTTTTTCCATTTGTTTCAAGAGTACTTGTTCCAAGAGTGTTTATAACCTCAACAGAGTGTTGAGGTATCTCTATGATACCTTCTCTGAAGTCTTTGTGAATTGGAAGTATATAATTCTAATATGTCATCTTTTCCCATGCAATCTGTGGCTTCTTTTTTTTATATGGTGGGAAATTTTTAATTGTATCCTGGACATTTTAGATATGTTATGAGACTCTGGATCTTGTTTAAATCGCATAGAAAGGGCTGATATTTTTGTTTTAGTTGTCAGTTAACCTGACAAGGTTCAGGTCACAAGATCCAACTGGCCTTTTGTGGGTGTTCGTTCCCATGTTAGTTCAGATTCCAAAGTTTCTGCAATGCTATTAGGACTTTTTCCTATGGGTGAGCTCCCCAGTGGTCAATCTGGAACCTGGGTGGCTGGCGTCCAGTTACAAATCAAAATCAAATCCATGCACGAGCAGCCAAGAAGATCCCAAGCCCTTTGTTTCCCATGACCTCCCCATTACATTCCTATTTTCTGGGGCTCCTCTTTTCAGTCCTCTCTCCAAAAAGCTGATAACTTCGTTACCCTGCTCTCCTGCACACTTTTGTGACTGTGTTTTTGCATTTGGGCCAAACAGCAGGAAGACAGAAAGGCTTTGCCCCATCCTCCCGGATTTACAGCTCTGCTGATAAGAGAGGAAGGCTCTTCCTCCAAGATTTGGCTTCTGCAGATTCCTGTTGCATTACAGTCTCTGCCATCACCGCAGTGCTCAAGAGAGTGCCTGAAGTTTGGGAAGTATGAAAGCAGAGAGGAGAAAAACAAACACTCTCTTTCTCCCTTTTTAAGCCTGAACTAGAATGCCTTTTCCAGAGCTCACTCGGTATCAATGCCTACTTTTGGGTTTCAGACTGTTGCATTCAACCTTGAGGGATCCTGGAGGGGAAGAAAATGATAAACTCATTGCTGGTTCAGTGGCATTCTGAATTCGTCTTCTTCCCAAGTCCCCTGCTACTATTAACTTTTCTGAGTTCTCAAATAGTGGCTCCGTGCCTCCCATACAGACTTTATAGTTGTATTCAGTGGGAGAGACAGGGTGGAGTAAACTTACTCCAACTCATGCAGAATTAGAACATTACTTTATATTTTGAAAAACAACTTAATTTTCCTCCGTTACTCTTCCAAAGTTATTTGTTCATTTCAAGTTTTATAGCTTTTCTTAAGACAGTTATAGTAATTAGCATTTTCTTAGGAAATTGTCCTGATTTAAATGCAAATTTAAAAATTTATTAACAGAGATTTAAGTAGCATATGTTTCCAATTATCATATTCTCTTCTGTATGTAAGGTGTCAGGTAGTTTCTTTCTAATGTTATACCTGGGTCAATTTACTTTTTTTCTCTTGATTATTTGTGAGAACACCTAATCTATTTTGCTGTGCTTTATGGAGACCCAAAACTTGTGGGCTTTTTGTTTTCTGATATATTAATTTATGCTTTTATCCTGAACCATTTCTTTTGTCATTCTTTGACTTGAATCCTTTGTTCATTTATTTTCATTTATTCGACTTTTTAAATAGAGCTCTTATAGATGTCATTTTCCACTCAATCTCATGTGTAGTGCATGATTATTTTCTAAACACCCTATAATTGGACTTTTATTTCCTTTTTGGCCAAGAAATTATTGAAATGGGTGATCTTATTTTTTTTTCAAGTTTATTTATTTATTTTGAGAGAGAGAGAAAGAGAGAGAGTCCAAGCAAGAGAGAGACAAGGAGAGAATCAGAAGCAGGCTCTGGGCTGTCAGCACAGAGCGTGTCATGGGGCTCAAACTCCTGAACAGTGAGATCACGACCTAAGCCAAAATCAAGAGTCGGATGCTGAACCAACTGAGCCACCCAAGCACCCCATATTTTATTTTATTCTTACGTGATCATTTTAACTCCAAGTGTTTGTATGTTTTGTTAAACTATTTTAAAATTAATTCCCAAGTTTATTTCACGGAGGCCAGAGAATAGGACTGTCCTCAACTGAACATTTCTGTGGCCTAATATATGTCATATAGTAACACATACCATTAGGTTTTGAGAAAAACGAGCATTTTTAGTTGTAAGATATAAATTCTTCTCTAATAAATCAATTTTACCATACACATTATCTAAATGCTCTGTATCTTTATTCACTTTAATCTAGCTCATCTGTTCAAGACTGAAAGTGTGTTAAATTCTAGTACAGCCATTTTTTGACAATTTATACTTGTATTTTAGGGTCTGCCTTATAGTTTTATGGTATATTAAGGCATATGCATAAATGTTCATTATGGCTATATATTCTCTATGAATAAAGATATGCTCATTACCAAAGTAACCTCAAACTTTAACAACATAAAAGCAGCCTTCATTCATTTAGCATATTCACTTTGAATTTTACTATGTCTGGATGGCACCTCAGCTTTTTCAAAATTATTACCATTATTATCATCAATATCACTATTTTCAATTTGCTTGATATTTTCTTTTTTTAATACTTACTTATTTTTTGGAAAGACTGCAAGTGGGGGAGGGGTAGAGAGAGGGGGACAGAGGATCTGAAGCAGGCTCTGCACTGACAGGCTGACAGCAGTGAGCTTGATGGGGGGGCTCGAACTCACTAACTGCGGTATCATGACCTGAGCCCAAAGTCAGATGCTCAACCAACTGAGCCACCCAGGTGCCCCACAATTTTCTCGATATTTTCTTATTCAATCTTTTTACCCCCTCTTTTAGTCTGTCTCTCTTTGATATGCCTTACGAGGATAGTTGGTTTCTGATGGATTTAGAGAGAGAAATATAAATTAAATCATAAATAAGACCAAAGAATACACAGATGAACATTTAGAAGATTTTAGGGTAGGAAGGAATGTTTTAAACATGCAAACAAAAGACAAAACCACGAAGAGAAACATAAATTTGTTTGACCACATAGCAACGAACACCCTTACTCATCATAAAATATCATAATCATCAAATATCATAAATTAGATGGATAAAGATTGGATCACGGCAGAAAAAAATCTCATTATCCTTCCATATAAAGCACTCTTGTGAGTCCACATTAGCAAGACAATTGAAAATATGGATAAAGGATAATGGAAAAGCAATTCACAAAAGAATAAATTCAGATGGTCACCAAGCATACGAAAAACCATTCAACCACATTTATAATTGTGGAAATAGGCATTATAATGAAAACAAAAAACTTTTTTTTTTTGGTTTTCATGTTGGCAAAAATTACTGAATATATACTCAGCCCCAGACTGACTAAGGCTGAGTAGCAGACACCAATCACATGTGCTTCTATTCTTCCATCCTTCACTGAAGTTAAACATCACTAATTTATCTTCACATCCTTAACTGCTAAAGATAAACTACATGTGGTCCTACAGCCAGTCCTTCTCATAAAGGAAGACCAGGTCACCACTACTCACTCATTGATGCTAGTACTCCAGATGGAATCAATCTGCCATCCCTAAAGTTTGATGAAAGTGCCTGTTATACATGGTTAGCCTTGGCAGCCTGATTCAATAATATGATTTTTTAAATGTTTATTTATTTTTGAGAGAGAGACACACACACAGTGTGAGCAGGGAAGGAACAGAGAGACAGGGAGACACAGAATCTGAAGCAGGCTCTAGGCTCTGAGCCGTCAGCACAGAGCCTGACGTGGGGCTCAAACCCACAAGCTGTGAGATCATGACCTGAGCCAAGGTCGGACGCCCAACCAACCGAGCCACCCAGGCACCCCAATATGATTTTCTTTTTAAGTTATAATGATCATATCCTTTAACAAGGCATCCTCTCTAAGTAGATAATCAAAGATGAACACACATTTATGTACAAGGCTGAAATTCAGAGTACTAATTACAAAAGTGAAATGCTGGGAATATTGGCAATTACCTTAAAGTAAAATAATAAGAGAATGGTTAAAGCACATTCAATGCATACGGAGAACATTTACAATTGGTATGCTTATGTTTTCAAAAAAGTGTAATGCTATAAAAATGCTCAATACGTCTTGCTAAATTGGGAGGGGGGAGGCAAGAAACCCACTTGTGTAATGTGAATCCAAAAAAAATACACATAGAAAAAAAACTATGCAAGGAAACACATAAATATGTAATAACGTTCATCTTAGGATAGAGCAATTGCTATGGTTATTTTATTCGCTGTATTTTAAGCCACAGACTACACCTTTGTGTCCATATCCAGACAGTGTTGAGGAGGTCATACAGAGGCTGTAACTGCCAGTTGGCCCTTGAGCTGGATCCAGGCAACTGAAGGTTCCCCACCACCTGCCCTATCCTTGGAATATACCTTGTACCTACCATTCCCACCGTGGGAAGCATTTTCAAGGAAGTAGCCTTGAGAGAGCAAAGTGTTGCTGAGGCCCTCTGGATGGTATATGTGACTAAACCCAGGTCAGGCCTCTATATAAACTTTTAAGATTCTGGCAGGTGGGTGCAGAGGTCTACTGATCTTTCAGCCTGCAAGTCTCATACCTAAGTTTGCTCACTTATTGAACCTGCCATCTATCAATCTGGAGTGGTCTGCCTCTTTCTTAGATCTCTTTGTGCCCTCTATGCCTAGGGGCAAGTTTCAGATTACTCCTGGGAAACTTCCAAGTTTCAGAACCATCAACATAGATATTATGAAATATGTATCAGCGGTATGCTATGGTTAAGTAATTTAATATTGTAAACCTCCCAAAATGTCTACATCTTTTTTTAATGCTCATTTGTTTACTTTGAGAGAGAGAGAGATAGAATGTGTGTGAGTGGGGGAGGAGCAGAGAGAGAGGGAGAGAGAGAATCCCAAACAGACTCTGTGTTACTAGCACAGAGCCTGACACAGGGCTCGATCCCAGAAACCATGAGTTCATGACCTGAGCCGTGATCAAGAGTTGGATGCTTAACCACCCAGGCACCCCTCAAAATGTCCATGTCTAATACAAAAATGTTTTTCAAATTCTGGAAACGTAATGGTTCCCAATGATCTATTGTGTATAAACCACTCTAAAACTTAATGTCTTAAAATTATTACTATTATTATTTTTTATGATTGTATTGGTTAATTGGGATCAGTTGACTGAGTCTCACTTGGTTCTCATGTGATTCCAATTAGACAGAGGCTCTGGCTGGAGTTACCTAGAGGGTCAACAGGACGTCCAAGATGGCTTCTTCACTCACATGTATGAAACTCAGTGCATCTCTCCGTAGTTCTTGCTCTAAAAGAATAGCCCAGACTTTTTACATGGTGGCTCACAGCTTCAGTAGACAGGAAGCAGAACTGCTGGATCTGTTAAGAGTGATGACTGGAGATGGCATGGCATTACTTCTGTCATATTCTAATGGTCAAGCAGATAGAAAACCTATCTAGATTCAAGGGGGTGGAAAAATACACTCTACCTCTTGATTGGGAAGTAGTGAGATCACATCACAGAAGATCATGGGGAATGAAAATTATTATTGTGGACCTCTTTGGAAATTATACTCTGTCCCTCAGTATTAGAAGCAAATATGTCACTTATTTTTTTTAGTTTATTTTTGAGATAGAGAGAGAGAGAGAGAGAGAGAGAGCGAGCAGGGGAGGAGCAGAGAGGGAGAGGGAGAGAGAGAATCCCAAGCAGGCTCCACACTGTCAGCGCAGAGCCCGATGTGCGGCTGGAACTCCCACAAACTGTGAGATTGTGACCTGAGCCAAAATCAAGAGTTACATGCTTAATGGACTCAGCCACCCAGGTGCCCTGCAAATCTGTGACTTTTAAAGATATCTTAGCTATTCTTCATCTTGCCAGCCTCATTCCTAAGGATTCTAATCCTTCAAAGAGCGTTAATGTACTCAATGTGTCTTAAGCTGATGTAAAGTCTAAAAAACAGGAACTTCTCTTATTTCACTACTTGATAAAGGACCAATTTGCAGTAGCTTAATTTATCCCTTATGGAATGTGATTTGATCTCAGACTTACAATGTTTGCAAACTTGAACAGTTTAAAATGAAATAACATACTCCACTAACTTCTGTTCATCCTGTTAATCTGTGCCTTGTTTTCCTCTAGCCAGATGTTTCTTATACTTCATTTGCCTAACAATATTCAGACTAGGAAACGATTCTAGCATTAAAATGATGCACCAAACATACCCACATTTATTTTCCATATCCTTGGCTCTTTCTAGATCTGTCTTGCATTTTTCAACATCCTTAATTTCTATTGAACCCAGATGGAATCTATGTTTGCCAGGAAAGAAAGAAAACCAAACATGCGACAGTATTTTATATTCTTCCATGCTACATGGGTAAGGTCTGAAAATATAATATGCTCTTTAAGATCATGCACACCAGGCATTTGGTTGAGGAAAGTGTGGTAGGCAACTTCTGAAATGGCCCCTGAAGACCCCTCCCTCCTGATATTCATGCCCTTTGTAATTCTTTCTCCTTGAATGTGGGTTGCACTTCATGACTTACTTCCAACAAATAAAATATGGCTAAAGTGTTGGGATGTCACTTTCACGATTAGGTTACAAAAGACTCTGCTTTCCATTTTGCTCACGCTCTTTCACTCTCTCCCTCACTTGCTCTGAGGAGAAGTTACGGGATGCCCTATGGAGAGGTCCGCGTGGCAAGGAACTCAGGTCTCTGGCCAACAGCCAGCAAGGACCAGCAGCCTGTCGATAGCCATGTAGCGACCTTCAGAGTGGAACTTCTGAAGCCTGTCCATGGCCGTATGTTCCGAAGCAGGGCCTCCCACCGCCCAGCCCGGAGATGACTGTAGCCCTAGGCGGCATCGTAACTGCAACCTCGTGAGATGCTATGCACCAGAAAACCCAGCTCAGCAACACTTAACATCCTAAGCTACAGAAAACGTCAGATACTAAATGTTTCTTGTGTAAAGCCCTAAATCTTAGGGCAATTTGCCACGGCAGCAGCAATTTGGGTACTAGGATCCATAAAGAAAGCTCATGTCTTTGACTATAGAACAAAGAAGAGGGCCTCTGTGGTCCAAAGAGTATGGAGGCAATCAGCATTATTATTATTTTCTCTTTTCTCTTGCTTCTTCATCCTGAGGGCAGTCCTGGTAGCAGTCTGCACACAGAGTGGGGGGGATCCAACTCTGAAAGAAACTCTGGCTGTCTACTCAGAGGACCTGGAAAAGGAACCACAAGGGGCAGAAAGTGTAGGGAAGATCCCAGGGAGTAGACCAGGAGGAAGTTGTTCTCATTCATGAACCACAAGTGAGTGGAACAGACACGGAGAAGCATGGCTTTGAGAACCGAACGACAATATAAACCACTAGCAGCCCTGACTAATCCCTCTAAAGGGCATGGACGAAGCAGACCCAAGCAACACAGAAAAGTCTTTGAAAACGAAACTTATATTCGGGTCACCACCCACAGAAAGAGAGAACTTGTAGTCTAAACCTAACTGGATTGATGGCCTGCTAAAACAAAACAAAGCAAAATAAAAATAACGGACATCTCCAGAGGACTTTACAAGGACCCAGAATGTCACAGTGTAATGTCCAAAATATCCAGGAAACAACCCCAAATTACTTAAGAGAAAAAGAAAATTCTGACCACTCTTCAAAGGAGAAGACAGGCAACAAATACAAACCCAAAGATCGCCTAGATATTTGTTATCAGACAAAGATGTTCAAGCACCCATTACACCCATGCTCCCTAAAGAAAAGGTGCATTTTCTTCCTGTTTTTTTTTTCTTTTCTTTTTTTCTTTTCCTTGACTTTTACTGTTGTATGCAGAGATAACACTTCACCTACCTAGAGGTATTTCTTCCATAGAGCCTTTTTGTTCAAATTGTTTTTTCCCCTTTTCCTTTTTTCTTTTTTTTTCTTAACTTTTACTGTTGCGTGCAGAGATAACACTTCACCTACCTAGAGGTATTTCTTGCATAGAGCCTTTGTGTTCAAATTGGTTTTTTCCCCTTCTTAGCTTTTACTGTTGCAGCAGAGATAACACTTTACCTACATAGAGGCATTTCTTCCATAGAAAGGCAGACATTCTGAAAACGCATAGAAAAGTAGAATTTTAGAGCGCAGAAACTGTAAAATGAACCAGATAGAAATTTAAAAACTAAAAAATACAATATCTGAAATTTTAAAAAATTACTGGATGGCTCCAATGGAGGAAGGGATGACAGAGGAAATATTTAGTGAACTTGAAAACAGATAAATAAAAATGATCCAATCTGAAGTGCAATCAAAAAAAGATTAGGAAAGGGGTGCCTGGGTGGCTCAATCAGTTAAACATCTGACTTTGGCTCAGGTCATGATCTCATGATCTCATGGTTCATGAGTTCAAGCCCCATATCAGGCTCTCTGCTGTCAGCGCAGAGTCCTCTTCAGATCTTCTGTCTTCCTCTCTCTCTGCTCCTCCCCCCATCTCAAAAAATAAATAAACATTAAAAAACAATTTTAAAAAAAGGGGGGACACCAGGGTGGGACAGTTGGTTAAGTGTCCGACTCTTGATTTCGGCTCAGGTCGTGATCTTATAGTTTGTACGTTCAAGTGACACAGAGCCTGCTTTGGATCCTTTCTCTCCCTCTCTCTGCCCATCGTGCTCACTCGTGCTCACTCTCTCACTCTTTCTCTCAAAATAAATAAATAAACATTAAAAAAAATTTTAAATATTAGGAATAAGAGAATAAAGTCATAAGTACCTTTGGGACAATATCAAAGTCCTAATATTCACATCACTGGAGTCTCAGAAGGAAAGAAGAAACTGATTGATGCAAAAATGCATATATTTGAAGAAATTATGTATAAAAACTTCTTAAGTTTTGTGAAAGACATAAATTTACCGATTCAAGAATTTCTGAGAACCCTACATGGGATAAAATAAGAACAAAACAAAACCCATGCCTAGCCAGACATATCATAATCAAACTACCAAAACCCAAATATATATATATATATATATATATAATATATAATATATATATATTATATATTATATATATTTATTATATATATAAATATATTTATATATATTTATTATTATTATATATTATTAATATATATATAGTATAAAGACAATATATTTATATTACATAAAACACACAGGGAAACAATTTGAACGACTATGGATTTCTCATCAAAAACCATAGAGGCCAAAGACAGTAAAATAACTTCCAAGTGCTAACAAAAAAAAGGAATTTCAACCCCAAATTCTATATCCAATAAAAATCTTCAGGAGTAATGGCAAATGAAGACATCTTTGGCTGATGGGAAACTAGAACTAGGAACCAACAGACCTGTTCTAAAAGAAACACTAAAGGAAGATCTTAAAGATGAGGAAAAATAATGCCATGGAACTACAGAAATAAAGAGTAACAGAAATGATAAATATCAAGATAAATATAATAGGTTACTTTTTTCCCTTGGAGTCCTTTAAATATAACTATCAAATGCAAAAAGTGTAACATTGTCTGGTGAGCCTTTCATTGTGAGTATGTGAGTATATATTGCAACTAGAATACAAAGAAAGGAATGGAAAGGGACTTATGTGGATGTATCCTTTAAATATCACTATCAAATGCAAAAAGTGTAACATTGTCTGGTGAGCCTTTCATTGTGAGTATGTGAGTATATATTGCAACTAGAATACAAAGAAAGGAATAGAAAGGGACTTATGTGGATGTAAGGCTTCTACATTTCTACATGTTCCAATTAAAAACAGAAACTGGCATATTAGATTGTAAACCAGACTCAGCTATATGTTGATGACAGGAAATCCACTGTATATATAAACATATAGATCGATAAAAGTAAAAGGTAAAAGATATACTATGAAAACAATCAAAAGAATACTGCAGTAGCCATATTAACATCAGATAGAGTAGACTTTAGAACAAGGAAATATTATCAGGATAACAAAGGACATTAAATTTATTGTTAAATACTAATAAAGGGATGAATTCTCTAAGAAGACATAATAATATTAATACATATGCTCCTAATAACAGGCATCAAACTATGTGAAGCAAAAACTGATACATCTAAAAGAACAGATAAACAAATATAGTTGAAGATATCTACAGTCCGTGGTCAATAGAACCAGATGGAAAATCAGCAAGGATATAGGAGTTTTAACACTAACTGCCATTTATAGAACATTCCATCCAACAATAGCAGAATACAAATTATTTCCAAATATTCATAGGACTGTCACCAAGACAGATCATATTCTAGGTCATAAAACAAGTCTTAACCAATTTACAACTGTTGAAATCACACACAGCCCTACATCATATGGCTCACTATAAATGGAATTACACTAGAAATGAATAACATAAAGACATCAGGAAAATTCCAAAACATTTAGAAATTAACCCATGGGCAAAAGAAAAAAAAAACTCAAGGGAAATTAGAAAATATTTTTACCTGAAATAAAATGAAAATACAATGTATCATAATTTATGGGATGTGTAAAGTTAAATGCTTATATTAAAAAAAGGAAAATTTCACGTTGATTATCTAACCTCATATGAGGAAACTAGTGAAGAAGAACAAGTTAAACCCAAAATAAGCAGAAGGAAGGAGACAATGTACACATTACTATGGAAGTATATGAACAGATATAAATGGAGTGGTAAACAGAAAAATAGTAGAGGCAACCAATCAAACCAAAGAGTAGTTCTCTAATAAAACTGTAGCCAGATGAAACATGGAAGAAAAAATATGCAAGTTACCATAATCAGGACTGAAAGGGGAGATAAGACTACAGATCCCTCAGATAGTACAAGGTCAAGAAGGGAATACTACGAACAACTCTATGCACATAAATTTAACAACTTAAATGAGATGGACCAGTTTCTTGAAAACTATAAACTACCAAAAGTCACCCCAAACCAAATTTTCGGTGACTGGAAGGTGTTCATCTCAAAAAATTCCCCAGGCTTATTCAGGACAATTGCCTGCTCCCAGGTGCTGTTTCTCCAGCCTCAAGCTGATTTCCCATCTCCACCCTCCAGCTACCATCAAAGTTTAGTCCCAAATTCTGGCCATTGATTCTCCAGTCTACCCTTTTCCTTAGAAACTTCTAATTTCATACCTTTGCCCTCCCCAGGCTATTTTTATTGAGAAGAATTGATGTAATCTTTGGAATCTTGGACAGCGTAGGCTTCCACAGGGAAATTTTTGAAGAGTGTCTGATCACCTTCTCTTTCTAGGAGTCCCTCCCCTCTCTCCCTATTATCTGTTGCCAAAACTTCCTCAGCAGCAACATGTGCACTTGGTATTAGGGTACATTCAGAAAGTTTCAAAGCACTTGCTTGCTACTCTGTACATGGCCAAGCCCTCAGTCCAGGGCCTTTCTTCATCTAGCCATACTGCTCCCCAAATCAACCAGTTTTCAGGAGCATGTGATTTGTCTCAAGCGTTTTATTTCCTGCTTAAAAGGACCCACAGAGTCCTCAGAGGAACTAAGCTCTTTGTTCAAATAATTGTGGTAAGATTAGGACACTAAAAGGACATCTGCTACAGCTCTTCCTTCTAATTTAAGGAAGAACTCAATGTGTTTTACACAACTTACGTCTGTAGATTCTGGTTTATGGATTAACTTCTAGGGCCCCTCCTCTCTTGTCAGCTTTCCAGTTAGTTTGTGTGAGTGTATAATATGCTGGAAAATACATATACCAAAAGCATAATTCTTGTCTCTGTCTGAAAAATGATTAAGTAACTTTTATCAATTTCTTATAATTTTGGAGTGGCATCTCCAAACTAATACTGATACTGGAGAGGTATCTATTCTCAGTCAGCATTCGCCACTGCCTCGACAGGTATGACAGGTCCATTCCTGGCAATATTTTGAGAGAACACAGGAGCAATGGAGTTTGTAATAGATTCAGTAGTGCAGCCCAAAAAGTTACAATGTTTGAACTTCCCAAGAGCCTCCCCCTTATTTAATATGAATTTCTTGAAACCACCAGAACTGGGCCTCATTCCTCTCTCCCACACTCCCTGGGAATTCTGAATCCCATCCAGGATCTTCCTTATGATTTAAGACCAGCAGGACATGGTCTTTATGGTGTCTCCCAAACTGGACTTCTCCTCTTAGTTACATACTGACTACTAGTTTCTCATTGAAGTGATCCCCAACTTTGCAGAAATACCTGAAGCCCTTGCCCTGTCTTTTCTGTTTTTTTATAACCAAAACCTGTGGCACGTGCTTCTTTAAGAAAATACAACGTCTGCTCTCCTCTTTCTGTCTTTCAACAGCTAGCAGGCATGGCCTACTGTCCCTGTTACACATAATTACCTCTTTATGCGCTACCCCTTCTTTAAAGAGGTATTTCCCTCTTTTGTTCTCTTGTATCCTTTTCTAAAGCCCTAGGCGTATTACATTTAGGGCTTGGATTTCACTCATTTTCCACATTTGTAGCACAACTGTCACCAGAGGATTTGTAACAGATTAAGTGAAGAAAAACACAGAGTTCAAGGTGAATGAAGAATTTTAAAAAACTCTCCTGCAACAGATGAACCAAAAGGCCAGTCAATTATTTTCTGCTAGAACATAATTTCATCAAATAAGTCATACTTATTCTGAGAACTACAGCTAGTTTGATCAATCAAAAAAAATCAATTTATATTATTTTTCTCCTTTAGAATGCAGATTTTCAAATTTGAATGCCGGAGGAATTCTTAAAAACGCTAACGCCTGATTCCCAGGCATGAAGACTCTGATTTAACTTGCATGAGTTGCAACCTAGACATCAAGAATTTTTAAAGTTCCCCGGGTGACTCTATTTTGCAACAGAACGATTTTATCGTGTGCAGCAAATTTATCATGATCAGAACCACCAAGATTTTGATAAGACACAGATTGTTAGCGTGTCTGCTAGGTTTAGATGGGGCCTGAGAATTTCCATTTGTAACAAAACCCCAGCTGAGGCAGTTGCTCTGGAGATCTTCTGTGGGAAGCCCTACTTTAGAGCACTTTCGTGTGCATATGAATCACCTTCTTGCGCCTATGATTCTGTGAAAAGGCAGGCCTGATTCAGCCGGATTGGAGTAGAGATTCTGCATTTCTAGTAACCTCTCGGGAGATACTAATGATGCTAATCTGTGAACCATACTGGATACAGCAAAAGATTAGAGTATGGGTAGTTAACTATTAGAGCAGGGAATTCATTAAATACATATGATTTTGTGAAACAGCGGGGAAAAAATTTAGTACCAAAGCACTCTTTTGAAGCAAGTTTTCAACTGTAGTTTCAATATTATTACATGGATACATTAGAAAAACTTCATGATCTCTGAGATATGACAACAAAACCTGTTTTATGTCACAGAATAAGAAAACCAAAAGTACTTTCTTTTCAGGCTTTTTATATTTATTCTCAAAGTGATTCAACTATGGAATGATGCATTTTTAGCACTATGAAATCCAGAGTTTTCAAATCCTTTTCCCCTGCAATTCTGTTCATTACAATTCTATAGGCCTGAAGAAACTCTCTTATCTGAAGTTATTGATGCATTCAAGCATTCAGGATGATGTCTGATATGATCAGTAATAAAGGCTGCAATGAAGTAGTAGCTATAATAATAACCCTCTTGTAATCTGAAAACAACAGGGACTTTGTACAAACAGCTATGAAGTTACCAGGTAGTAACTGTCCATCTGAAAGGAACTGGTCATCTTTTCCTTGGTCAATTAGCACGTCTAGCTGAGAACCTGGATAGGACTTCAAAAGATGAGAGGCATTATAAGCCTTCCACTTACTTTGATCTCTTCCCAAATATCCACTAAAGTCTTTTGTGTGTGTGTGTGTGTGTGTGTGTGTGTGTGTGTGTGTCCCAAAGACAGAGCACTGGGTTGCAAATTGGAGCAAATGCTGACACAGATTTGTACTTTCCAGGATTCTTCAAAGTACAGATTAGAGATTCATGTGCTCCCACAGAATGGCCAGAAATTGACATCCTTTGTGGGTCCATTGGAATATGGGCATTTATGAGTTAGGCAGCTCCTCAGTTACCTAAGAATACATTCTATAGGTAATTTTCCAAGGATCTTCAATAGCATCCACATAAAGCCCAGCACCGTTGCCAAAGTCCCAGCTCTAGCCTTCTCCTTTAAAATTACAGACACGAGGGCTGGTATCTGGAGCAATGACAAGGCCATGTTCTGAGGCAGCTTGATGAGAACCAGACTTTGATACAAAATTTTGTTCTGTGCAAGTTAAACCAGACAGCCAACTCAGTGCGGAGGATTTTCCAGTTTCTGCCTTTGGTAGTAAGTGATGTGGGAATGCTGGGGTTCGGAGCTGACGGCCAGGAAAGAATTCTTGAGATATCTTCGGTGCAAAAAGGTGGTTTTATTAAAGCACAGGCACAGAATCCGTGGGCAGAAACAGCTGCACTGGGGTTGTGATGGGTGACTGCTTATGCACTTTCAAGTTGGGCGGAGGCCGGGGATAGTGTAATTCTCTAAGGAATCTTGGGAGCAAGGTTTCCAGGACCCTGACAGGGCTAGCTGTTATTGTTAGGAAGAGGTCATTTATTTCTGTTTAGTAAATGCTCAGTCATGAGACCTGTCAGATGTATATCAGGGTATGCTTGGAGGATGATTGCCAACATACATTTGGGGGAAGTTTCCAAAGGAATTTTTACATGTTAAAGTAGACTTAGAGGAACCTGGAAGTCAGGATAATGTTACGCTAAGATTGCCTTTTGCCCTCAGCAAAGTGTCATCATGGAGGCAGCTGACCTCCTACAGGAATGTCACTCTGCCAGTCTCAAGGACTCCTCAATGGGCTGTAAATCGTCAGGAGACTTAATTTTTTTTCTTTTGCCTTTGTTGCCCACATCAGTAAGGAGATAGCCAATTTTATTTTGCAGTTCAGTTCAACACTGTCATGTTCCAAACCTTTCTACAATCCTCCAAAGCCTTTGTTGCTGGAAATCTGTTTCAATGTCATTCTTCTCCTGACCTATTGATACCTGCTTTTTTGTCTGCACTAAAGAACAGATCTGGGATTGGCGGCGGTGGGGAAAGAAGCAGCAGCTGGAATGGAAACGTGGGGCCTCTGCTCTGTCTTTTTAAGGTAAAAGTGTCTAATGCTCCAGAATGCCTCCCAAAACATTGATAATATATATGTTTGTCAGTTTTACTGAAATATAATTTACTTACATAAAGCTCACCCAATTAAAGTGCAAAATTCAATGGTTTTAGTCCATTTACAGAGCTGTGCAGCCATCATTATGATCTAATTTTAGAATATTTTCATTACTTCTAGAAGAAACTCCCTACTGAGTGGCAGTCACTTGCCATTCCCATCGTCTCCCTTACTCTGTGAGCCCTGGGAATCACTAATCGACCTTCCGTCCTTACCTATTCTGAACATTTCCAATAACTAGGATCACACAGGATGTGGTCTTTTGTGCTTGGCTTCTTTCATTTAGCCTATGTTTGTTTCTCCGTTATATAATTCTGTCAGCATTACAGACAGGTTTTTTTCAGGTGATATTTAAGAATACTCAGTTTTTTGAGGCTCTTAAATACTGAGAATAAATAGGGTTAATGGGGGTTGGGGGAGAGGGGAAAGTGGGTGCTGGGCATTGAGGAGGGCACTTGTTGGGATGAGCACTGGGTGTTGTATGGAAACCAATTTGACAATAAATTATATTTAAAAAAAGGAATATCCAGGGGCACCTGGGTGGCTCGGTCGGTTAAGCGTCCGACTTCGGCTCAGGTCATGATCTCACGGTCCGTGAGTTCAAGCCCTGCGTCGGGCTCTGTGCTGACAGCTCAGAGCCTGGAGCCTGTTTCAGATTCTGTGTCTCCCTCTCTCTCTGCCCCTCCCCTGTTCATGCTCCGTCTCTCTCTGTCTCAAAAATAAATAAACGTTAAAAAAAATTAAAAAAAAAAAAGGAATATCCAGTTTTTATATCTGTTCATTTTTTTTTCAAGGGAAAATTATCAGCCCTAACCAAGAATGTAAGAGTAAACCAGTAACCCATATTTATGCTTTTAAGTATATCATAAGAAGTATCAGATTTCACTCTGGCTCTTCTGAGAAGTGGGAGGAACACATGAGATTCTGTTTGTGATGTAACTGGCTTACCACCACACTAGTGAACCTTCCTAATTTTCTTATCTGGAGTGACAAGCTTCTACAGCTCTAAGTGCATTTCCTGAACTTGAACATGTACAGCTAGCACCTTACTAAAGTTTGCCACCATCCCTTTCGAGGCCTGACAAGTTTTCTGACCAAACGCTATCAGGTAAGTTCATTTGGAAGGAAAAAAGCAAATGCCAAGAACCTTGGAATAAAAACGTAAGTCTCGTGGCCATTATTAAAAATCAGTGCCTGAAAAGTACCTATTAAATGTGACGATTGGAACAACCAGGCTCATGAATAATGATCTGGGGGCCATTTTCACAGAAGAGTTCTAATGTTACAATTTCATAATTCAGCTTCTGCTAACTACTTTGTATTTTTTTTATTTTCTATGCTTAAACTTAGTAGGCTTAACAATTTCTATGCTCCTTCTACTCTGCTAGTGTTTATCCATTTTTACATAAATGACGAATCAATTCCTGAATTTTGTTTAGTGCTTTCTATTCTTTGGATGATGAAGGTCTTATTATAGTGTGGAGAGAGAACATTTGGTTTCTTTTGTGTACTTCGCAGGCACACGTTAAAGCAATGGCTTCAGTTTCAGGAACTGATGGATTTTTTTGGGAAACATCTGAATGTCAGACTTCCAAATTCTGAGAAAATATGTGAATAACCAAATAAAACGGCATCGTAGTGTGATAACAGAACCTTTCAGACTTAAGGTTCTGGATTTTAGAGGCAGTGACAGATACAAAAATGGCAAGAAATACCAGAAAATGATAAAGAATTTGATAAGGCCATCTTTCAAAAATAGGAATAAGATACTTAGCAGATGTTAGTGAAAATAAAATCAGTAATATGTGTATTTCTCTCTTGCAAATTAGGATTATTTTCACCAGGCTGAGAGCTCATGGGTGAAGGTATAGAGGCTTTCGGGGATCAATGCAAGTGAACCAGACAGGTTGGGGTGACACCCCATCTGGGCTCTCTGTAAAACAAGAAGGTTCTACCTGACACCGTTTCCTAGTCTATGGGGGCAGTGGCTTTGAGCTTCTTAATGCTTTGAGAACCTTCCGAAGGCTATGGATCCTCTCCTCAGAAAAATTCATAATTTGCACATAATTCCATAGATTCCAGATGCCCTGAAGATGGCTAATGGGTGAGGGTGCCTGGAGCCCAAGTGAGTCATAGACTTCACACAATTCAGCATAGAATAAGTTACATATGTTGGTGATGATGATAATAAATAGCTTTGGGGGGCGCCTGGGTGGCTCAGTCGGTTGGGCATCCGACTTCGACTCAGGTCATGATCTCACTGTCCGTGAGTTCAAGCCCCGCGTCGGGCTCTGTGCTGACAGCTCAGAGCCTGGAGCCTGTTTCCGATTCTGTGTCTCCCTCTCTCTCTGACCTTCCCCCATTCATGCTCTGTCTCTCTCTGTCTCAAAAATGAATAAACGTTAAAAAAAAAAAATAAAATAAATAAATAAATAAATAAATAAATAGCTAGCTTTGGTTCACAAGGTGAAGAATGAGGAAAAAACCCACTTATTTTATAAATGGAGTTTCATTTAGGATAGTGACGAGTGACAATTCCTCCCAGATTCTGGCAACAGGCTGTCAGCCTATACTGTTGATATGTTATTTTGAATGCTCATTCTTTTCTGGTTTTAATCAATAATTTTTGGCAACTTGGGAAAGGATCCATGGAAGAACTACTGGCGATTTATTAATGACCTTGTACCAAGCACTCCGATAAGCAACTAGTCTGCATTAGCTCATGTAATACAAACAAATCTTAGTAAACAAATCCTTCCTACTAATGAAGAACTTCAGAATTCTCGTAACTCCCAATGGTCTCACAGTCTATGGTGGGACAGGAACAGCTTTGTTTCGTGAAGGGAAGAATGTGTAGAGCACAAATCATTGCTTTAATAAAGCCATCTTCGTTGCCCCAGGAATTACTGGAAATTTCTTCCAGATTCTAACAACAGTCTGTTAACACTGCTCTTCACTGTTTGCTGTTTCGGACTGCCATTACCCTCTGGCTCTGTCAGTATTTTCATGTGAACTCTGGACACGGTAAAGTCGGAGCTGCTAGTCGGAGGCCACCTGAGCCCTCGTATACACCATTCCGACCCGAACTGTCACTTCCATGGCAGAACTCCAACACTGCCATTTGGCTTTCCTATTAGCTTTGGCTTTTCCCCAAAACCAGCTACCTGGGTCATAAACTGAAACTTATTCTATGTTTTATACATGCATACCTTGTTTTCTTTTTCATTCATCCTGGCTTCATGCTAAATATGAAATTAGCTAGAAAACTGCCACTTCCAAATGTTCACTGCAAGGCTGGGAAGAAAAGAACACCATTTTTGTAAAGACTATCATGCCCACGTTTATTTGGTAAATATTTGCCATTAATGGCAGCAGGTAATGAAAACTGCTCGTCCTGTGATCATCTGCTTTCTTTTTTTTTTTTAGTCTTCTAGCTTCTGGCATTTCCTTCCACCACTCAAAAGCTTTCCTTATGCATATTCCTTTTGCTGGCCTCCTATTTTCATGCCCTACACAGTCCCCTTGAGTGACTTCATCCAGTCTCTCGCAGTCCTCCACTCCCAGCCCAGACCTCTTTCCAACCTCTTGACTTGTTTAATCATTTACAACTTGGATCGGCCATCTGGTTTTCCACGGGCCTCTCAAACTCAACACGTCCAAAATAAAGTTATCACCTTCAACAATCCTTCTACTTCCCGAATCATCCACTTCCCTCCCGCCATTCACCCATAAATAATTAACCTCTGATGTTGCGCGCCACCCCATACTATTCACCTTCATTAATTTATCCATGTGAAACTCAGAATCCCCTACATTCATCGATCCATGTGGTATTATCTCATTAAACGCCATTTTCTGCATATGTAAGTAGGAAGAATAAAATCCACTTATCCCACAACAGTGAAGAGCAGTGTTAACAGACTGTTGTTAGAATCTGGAAGAAATTTTCAGTAATTCCTGGGGCAACGAAGATGGCTTTATTAAAGCAATGATTTGTGCTCTACACATTCTTCCCTTCACGAAACAAAGCTGTTCCTGTCCCACCATAGACTGTGAGACCATTGGGAGTTACGAGAATTCTGAAGTTCTTCTGAAGTTGCTACTGTTTTAAGGCTCTTTCAAATCTACTTTTGTGTGATTAAAATGATGGAATATCTTTGAATGAATTTAAGTATAAAACTATCTCTATATGTTTTTTACTTTTGGCTTAGAAAATATGTTAATATTTTCATTCAAGCCATCTGGGTCTTGGAAATACGTGCTTTTGATGACTATATGTGAAAACTACTTTTTGCATCTTTAAAAATTATTGAAGGAATGCTACTTACTCAATCTGCTTTCCATTTTTCTGACCACAAATGACAATTAACTTGCAGTTCAAAAGACAAACTTGAAATATATTTAAGCCGTTCCAAGTGAACACCACAGATATCAAATGATCAAATGAAGATAGGGATAGCTGTAAATGACTCAAATGTTTCCTTGACTTACCACTGTCTTTTGTCTGCATGTAATTTTCTTTCATATTAAAAAAAAAAAAGTCCTTTGGTACCATCTACTCCTGTATTACTTTGCCACGCTTAAAACATTTTATTCCCGGACACTGCAGTTTTGAAATTACTGCCTGAAAGTCTCTTGAAGAAAATAAATTGAATTTCCATTCCCCCAGCTTGTTTCTTAACAAACAGCAGACGGAGAAAGTTTGTGACTCAAGAAACACAGAACTACATGAATATTTTGTTATAATCAGACATTTCCCTTCAGATTCTCCCTCTGACCCTAAGGCGACACGGTGCCCGAGGAAACAATATTTTATGTGCTATGTACACAATCTGTGCAACAGTTTTTCTTTAAAATATGCAGATCTACTTTTATAATCTGAACCATAAAACGGGGCGAGTTTTCAAGTAGTCTCATCCATTTTATGGATAAACATTCAACAAATGACTAGACTGCCAAAATAAATTCTCCGAGGGAAGTTGATAGACTGAAGCAATAAGACCGGTAAAAGAAATCCAACAAAGTAAACAGAGTCTTCCTCTATGCAACACATACACTCAGATGTATGTAAAACTATGTAACATACACTCAGATCAAAATCAGACTTTTCCAGTTTTTGACAGTGGTCAGAGAGGATGAATCAGCTGACATCTTCAGTGTGTGCAACTCCAAGTGGGTGATACTGGTTTAGAAGTATAAATAAGTGGCATTAAGATAGTGATATTGGGGCGCCTGGGTGGCTCAGTTGGTTGAGCGGCCGACTTCAGCTCAGGTCATGATCTCGCGGCCCGTGAGTTCGAGCCCCGCGTCGGGCTCTGTGCTGATAGGCTCAGAGCCTGGAGCCTGTTTCAGATTCTGTGTCTCCCTCTCTCTGACCCTCCCCCCTTCATGCTCTTTCTCTGTCTCAAAAATAAATACACGTTAAAAAAAATTAAAAAAAAAAAGATAGTGATATTGAAATGGTCATAGATGGAATAACAATAGGCCAAGTATAGGTTCATCCTTTTAGTCAGTATTCAATATACATTGAACGCCTGTTATATCTAGAGTCTGTATCAGTTTCTGGAAAGAATCAACCATTTTCTTAGAATTTATAACAAAATTTACTCATCAGCTTGTAGATGCAACTGGACCTCCTTCCTCCAGTATATTCTATTTGAATCCATTTTCCACATACAAGCCAGAATTAACTTTGTAAAGTTAAAATTTAGTTACATGGTTAAGCTCAAACTCCCCAATATGGTTTACAAAGACCTTTATGGTTTGACTCTTGCTTGCCTCTTCTGCCTTGCTGTTCCACCTAGCTCCCTGATCATAATGAATTACTAACCATTCACAGAGTAAGTCAGGCCTTTGCATTCTGTTTCTCCTGGCCAAATGCTTTTCCTCCTCTCCTTGTCTCACCCTTTTCCTCTGACCTTCAGTTTCTAACCTAAACATCTTCTTGGCTAAAACTTCTCCAAGGACTAAAACATGGTTAGGTGAGCCTCTTAGGCAGCAAATGTTCTACTCCCGAGCTATACCCACAGGCGAACCTTTTTTTTTTTTATGTTTATTTTATTTTTGAGAGACAGAGGGAGAGAGAGAGAGAGACAGTGCGAGTGGGGAAGAGGCACAGAGAGAGGGAGACACAGAATCCAAAGCAGGCTCCAGGCTCTGAGCTGCCAGCACAGAGTCCAACGCAGGCACAAACCCAGGAACCAGGAGATCATGATCTGAGCTAAAGTCCGATGCTTAACCAACTGAGCCACACAGACGCCCCCTGCAGGTGAACCTCTTATGCACCACATAACACTCCAGGCCTTATACCTTGTAGCCCCTAACACAGCAAGTGATTTACTTGCCTGCCTCCTACTAGACTATATATCCCTCAAGGACAGGAAATATCCCCTCATTTGCTCTGGAAATCTCCTGATGTGAAATAGAGCCTTGGCACATCTTAGTGATGATTTGCTAAGTAAGTGGAAAATTAAACCGTGTATTCTTCCCCTTGATTTTGGTAAGACCATTTGACGGTGGCAGCCGTGGGAGGTAAGGGAAATTATCCCCAGCCTCACTACTTGACTACATGAATTGAGATATCCGATGGTAAATGCACACACTTGAACATATTCCCTTTTCCCCTCCCTCACACATTTTAGTTCTAATTTATCATTAAAATGTTTCATCCTGAAATCAATAAATGCCCCAATCTTTCCCACTGAGAATATTCCGTGACTTCTTCTTGCTCTATGTTTTATGATGGATCAAAATACAAGGCATCTCCAAAATCAACTTAAAGCTTTTTTCTTTTCTTTTGAAAGCAGGGTGGAAATTAAAATGAACTAATCTAGAAAAATAAAAAGAACTCTGTCCAAATAAATTGTTGTGGTCTGCACAGTGTAGCACATAAAAAGTACTGAACTTCTTAAAATGTTTTATGTCATTGGTATTTTTCTTTAAATATTTATTGATATGGATATGGCACTTCAGTGTTACAGCATAATCTTAAGCTATATCTATAGATTCCAAGATCAAATCTGGAAAGTAAATCAACCTCCATCTATGTATATTTGACTGGGAGGGATTAGATCAAAACACAACAGTTATCTATGGTTGAATTTTATTTTCATTTTTCACTCTTCTATATTTTCCCACACTTTCACAATGAGCAAGTCAAAAAGAAAACCAGTAAACATGCTTACACACAGGAATGAACAGAAAAGATAGTGACATCATTCAAACAGAAATTAGTAAGTATGGGTGGTCTGTAAGTTTCTCGCTATCTTTAAAATTCTATAATTTTATGACTTCTCAATGTACTATGCACACATATGTAGATTTGTCTACACTAGACACAATAGGGATCCAGATCCCTACAGAAATGCGTGGCAAATGTTCTTTCACAATAGAAGTAATTAATGGAACAGTTTACATATGACTTTGGCCATAATAAACAGTGAATGCCTTGCACATAGTAGGCACTCCTTAGGTGTTAAATGAAGAAATCCAGCAATTGGTCAACGAATGGTAAATGACCTTGGTGTTAAAATTCTGTCTCTGCTGCCCTCCAGTGGCTCATGGGCTTAACTCTGAAAGACTTCAAAAGAGAAAATCAAGTGTCTTCCATTCCCAGATCCTTATTTGAAGGGACTATTGACTGTTCAGATTTTGGGGGCTTGGTATTCATTTTGGACAAAGTTTTATATACGTCCTCTGTGATATTACCTTGGTAGGTCACGATCAAATGCATTATCCGTCTCCTCCCACCTGAAGAAGGTCAAACTGAAGCAATAGTTACAGATGGGGTCAATAAACACGAATATTTGTACATTCATACTTCATAGAGATTTTTCATTTGTGTCACCACATTAAACTTCTAGTAAGAATCTGTGCTGATAATAATGAAAATAATTGCAACTCTTTTATTAGAAAGTTCTGGGGGCGCCTGGGTGACTCAGTCGGTTGCGCGTCCAACTTCGGCTCAGGTCATGATCTCTTGGTTGGTGGGTTTGTGCCCCACCTCGGACTCTGTGCTGACAGCTAAGGGCCTGGAGCCTGCTTCGGATTCTGTGTCTCCCTCTCTCTCTGCCCCTCCTCCACTCACGCTCACGCTCTGTCTCTCTTGGTCTCTCAAAAAATAAATAAACATTAAAAAAATAGAAAAGAAAAAGAAATCGTTCTGGCCCCTTGTTCAGATACAAACGCATGATAGTGTTGTCAAGTGCCATTAGGCATGAAGGTTCGCATCCATAGTACACCTTAAGGAGCAGCCCAGAACTCTTAAACTTACGTATCATCTTGGTGTAGTACTGTAGAAAAATGTTAACTTAGCAGCGAACACCATCAGCAAATATCAGCGCCACAATCGGTGAACATTAGAACCGTATTTTTATATTGCCTTGGTCTGTGGGGCTTATATCCTGAATTCAGGTAGTTGGTCAGTAGAATGATCGCAGGGAGAAACCTTGTTTCGAGAGAAACCTTGTTTCTGAAACCTTGTTTCAGTCTCAGTGCTTTGACATTAGCTATGATCTACTAGATATCCTGCTTCCGGCCTCATCCTGTGGTTTTAGACAACAATCTCCAACTGAGTTATCTTCTACATGACTTCCTAATGTGTTTATCTTCCCCTGTTATTGTAGTTCTTCTGGAATATCCTTTTAGTGTTAGCCAAGGAGTCTCTCAATTCTTTCCTCGTCTGCCACCATACCTCCAGGTGAGGTGATTATTTCTATCCTTTTGCTCATCTGCAGTCTATCTTTTTGAATTAGAGTCTTTTAATGTACTTTTATTTATTTTTATTGTATTTTTTTAGTCTTTACTTTCCATCTCTTACTTCTGTCTCTTACTTGAACAATTTCTTCCTTTTCAGTACTATGGAAGTATGTGGTATTATCCTTCATAATAATGAGTATTTTTTCTTATTCTCAGATTACTAGAGTCGTGTGTATTTCACTGATATTTTCATAAGCTCTTGGGTTTATTCAGCAAATGTATCATTTTTGTGCTTTTTACATCACAGTAATTTAGCAACTTGTTTTCAATTATAATACTGGCAATACTATAAAAGAACATTTATTTTTAGAACTAATCCTAAGAGAATAATTTTTTCACAAAAGGTTTTTTATTTATAAAACTGAAGCATTTAAAAAAATAAACTGAACTAAGGGCACCTGGCTGGCTCAGTCAGTTAAGCATCCGACTCTTGATCATGGCTCAGGTCATGATCTCACGGCGTCAAGAGTTCAAGCCCCACGTCGGGCTCTGTGCTGACAGCATGGAGTCTGCCTGGGATTCTCTCTCTCTCCTCTCTCTCTGTCCCTTCCCAACTCGTGCTGTGCCCCCTCCATCTCTCTCTGTCTCAAAATAAATAAACATTAAAAAAATAATAAACTAAAATAAATGTCCAAGAGATGTATGATACAAACTCAATAGTATCATAGAATGCAGTAATATTCAGGAATTCAAAGTTTTAATTTAATTATTCATTTGCTTGTTAAAAGTCCCTAAAATACCAAGTGAAAGTTAAAATTATAAGAGATTTTGGGGGTTAAAAAATAAAAACAAAGTACTAAGTACAAACAGTATTTTCCCTCATTTTTAGAAATGAAGGTGCATGCATATATTGTATGTTTATGTGTTATGTATATGTACACTTAATGTCTGAAAGAACATACTCTGAGCTAATAACAGTGATTTTATCTGCGATGAGGTTGTCAGATAATGACAATCTGACTCTGTAACCAAAAACTACCCCAACTCTCATTATTCTTATAACAATGAGGACTTTAAACTGTCCAATTGTGGGGGTGCCTGGGTGGCTCAGTCGGTTAAGCATCTGACTTCGGCTCAGGTCATCATCTCACGGTGTGAGTTCCAGCCCCGCATCGGGCTCCATGCTGATGAGACTGGAGTCTGCTTTGGATTCTGTGTCTCCCCTTCTCTCTGCCCCTCCCATGCTCATGCTCTGTCTCTGTCTCTCCATAATAAATACATGTTAAAAAATAAATAAACTATCCAATTGTGCCTTAAACTTCAGCACATATTTTCATACAATTTCTTAAACATTTCCAATCAATTTATTGTAATGCAATGAAATCTAACACATAACACCATCTCTAGTCTATCAGTCCCCATCAATTATTAGCAGAATATGTTTGAGACTAGCACATTAAGATAATTTCGTTGGTCAATGGGCATTATTAAGCAAGAAGGGGAATTCAGAAGCAGAAATGCACCGCGTTTGAGAAGCAAAGACATCAAGCTTGGTTTGTAAGTACAAAAGATGAATTAAGAAGATGTGTCCTTAAGACCTTACGGAGACACACACAAAAGGAAAAAGAAACAACTGAACCGTGGTAGCCTTTACATTTTTGTGGCAATGAAAGTGAGCCAAGAACACAATGAGAATTTGTTTTAAACCACCAAGTTTGTGGGACTCTGTTATGGCAGCCATAGGACACAAATACAATTTCCTTAGGAAATTATCCATTTTATCAAGGTTTTAAATTTTTACATGTATAGACATCTATAAAGCAGTCCCCTGTGATTTTTAATTGCTTTCTGCTTCAGTTTGTTTCCACTCAATTTCTCATTTAGTATTTTTTAACTTTCTTTTTCCTTAAGTTAGTGTTTGTCTAGTGTTTTATTTTGCCACAAAATGGGGATTTTATTTATTAATTAGATCTACTGTTTTCTATTCTGAACCTCAACAATTCCTGGTTTTATCTCTACTACTTCCTTGCTTATTTCTTTCTTTGGTTTGCTTCATTTATCTTTTTTTTTTTTTCTTTCTTTTTTCCCCCTTGCATTTTGAGCTGGAAATTTATTTATTTTCATTCTTTAAGTTTTGCTCATAAAAGTGTTTAAGACTATGAAGCTTCCTCTGATCGGTACTTTAAATATACCAAATAGAGTCTGATATGTAGTGTTTTCATCTCATTATTTTTCGAAATTTCTGTAATTTCAGTTTGTATTCCCCCATCACCTATTAAGCAAGAACTGTTGAATGGAAGGCTTTTAATTTTCCAGCTGGACTTCTGTTGTCAATAATTTTTATTTGTTGGCTCTGTGATAAGATAATGTATAACATTTCTACTTCATGGTAATGATTGATATTTTCCTCATGACATATGATCAGTTTTTATGACTGCCATGTGCACTTGAGTAGGTACACTCTATTAACAGAGTTTGAAGCTTTATATATCCTTGAGCTTTTATTATCAACTTGGTATTTGTGGTCTCAAGTTTATCATGGTATTTCATAATTACAATGTACATTTGCTGAGTTTTTTTTCTATACATTGCAGCTTTTCTTTGTTTTGTTTTTTACCTTTTAAAATCTCTCTCTATTTAAAAAGTTCTAGTGTTATCCTTATCCTTACGTACTTTTTAATACTCTTAGTTCTCTCTTCCTTCTTTAACTTTTAACTCAGCATTTTATTAGTTATTTCTGATATCCATTTACTCTCCTCCATTCTCTATATTTAAAAAAAAATGAAATTAGCGGGGCGCCTGGCTACCTCAGTTGGTGAAGCATCCGACTTCAGCTTGGGTCTTGATCTCATGGTTCATGGGTTCAAGCCCCAGTCGGGCACTGAGCCGACAGCTCAGAGCCTAGAGCCTGCTTCAGATTCTGTGTTCCCCCCTCCCGTCCCTCCCCCGCTTGTGCTCTCTCTCTCTCTCAAAAATAAACATTTAAAAAGTTTTATAAAAGAATAAAATTATTCTACCTTCCCCTTTTGCTGTCCCTCCTCCCATAGTTTAGTTGCGTTGTTTATATTTGTCAAAGAATAACTTACACAGCATACAACGCATTCTTCTACCATGCCTGTCTCCATTTTTGTTTTGATCTTACTTAGATCTACAACTGAATATATTAAATGTATGCCGTCTTTTTTTTTTTTTGCTGAAGCTTCCTCAGTCATATCTTCAGTTATGAGAAGCTCCTGTTCTAGTAGATTTCTCAGGAAGGGCCGTTGGGTACAGAATGAGCTGCTCACTAGCATATTACCATCAATATCTGAAAGGCAACTTGCCTTTCTACAATTCTTGGTTCACACCTCCTTTCCTTAAGCTGGTTGAAAACGCTGTCAATTGATGCCTCGCTTTACTTCTGCTTTTCTGAGAAATTGATGTTGGTCTCATTATCTTGTCCTTGTAACTTTTTTTTATTTTTTTTAACCTGGTGGCCTTGAGAAGCTTGTTCCTAATTTAAAAAATTTTTTTTAATGTTTACTTATTTTTGAGAGAGAGAGACAGAGCACGAGCAGGGGAGGGGCAGAAAGAGACAGGGAGACACAGAATCCGAAGTAGGCTCCAGGCTCTTAGCTGCCAGCACAGAGGCTGACGTGCAACATGAGATCCTGACCTGATCCGAAGTTGGATGCTTAACCGACCGAGCCACCCAGGCATCCCTCTTTTTCCTAATTTTTAAAGTCTAATAGTTTCAGACTAATAGGTCTAATAGGGTATATCACAGCATTTATCATTGTGGTTCAATGTTGCCTGGTGGGTCAATTTTTCCTCCTTCTGAAACTGCAGTTATACGTAAGTTAGTTCTTCTTTGCTTGAATACCATCTCAGTCACTTTTCTTTGGCCTTTTAAAAACCTCTTCTTTATTTTTCATTCACAAGGTTGTTTTCTTACTATTTTTCATTACACTTTATTAAGTGTTCACTCACATCTTTTCTTCCTTGGGTTCTCCATGATTTAGTCTTCATTTTTTATATGATTCCCCTCCCCCTCCAATTCAATCAATTCCCATTTCATTTCCTTCTATTCTTAACTCTTGGATTTTTGATGTAACCTGTTTTTTGTTTTAATTCCAAAAGACTGGTTTAAGAATATTTAATTCAGCTTGGAGCACTGTGTTATAGTTTCCTCCTACTTTGCTCTTCTTCTGTTTGAGGAAAAGTTCATCAGATAAACTCGATTTGCATTTTTGTTTTCTCTTAACAGTAATTTGTACAAAGACTATGTCCTTGCTTGGGACTCTTTTGTTTTTAAGGTTTTATTTTCAAGTAATCTGTACACACAATGCAGGGCTCGAATTTACAATACCAAGATCCAGAGTTTCATGCTCTACCAACTAACCTGGCCAGGTGCCCCTTATGAGATTCTTACTCAAAAACACCTTCTTCTGTCAGTATAACAAAGTGTAACTTCTTTTTAGATGGTGCTTGATTTTCTGTAGAGAGTAAAGAAAATGTGTGCTCTTTGACATTTTTATTTCCTTTTGTCTTTCAGGATCTTAAATTTCTTTTGCTTCTTTTCCTCATTTACGCTGAATTTTTCAAGACGTGTCTCTCTCACCTTTTTAACCCTTATCTTTCACCAAAATTTGTTCTCTTCCAATTGCTTTCTTATATCCTCTTATACATTTTTAAGCCCCTTTCATGAAATTACTACCCTTTTCCAGCATTTTTACACTTAGGGTTGATTTCCTTTCTCTGGAAGTAATTTTTAGATCAATCTTAGGTCCACTGACATTTCTCTTTTTCTCTCACGCAGTTTTTAATGGGCTGCTGTTGACCTCAAAGAACACTTCTGTCATGAGTATGAGATATAGTTCACTGGTCTTTTTAGTCTTCTAATTTTACATGTAAACTTTGGACCTTCTCTACTACAAGAGTTTTGCATAGTTTTATTTGTTCTTCTTGTTATTCTGATTTTTTTTTAAGAGGCCATGTTGGGAGATTTGAATTTACACCACTGTCTTTGCTTTGGCTTCCTCAGACTCCCACAATTTTAAGTGGTGGATTTTAACATATTATCATCAACTTAATTAAAAGTTACTTTGAAAATAATGTGTATTTTTTAAGCAAAAAATCCCACAAAGCTGCATAAATGCTCCTCAGCAGGAGACATGTTGACGTCTTCAGGCCTCTGCTCAAGGAGAAACTTCTTTCGAAATACCTGAATCACTCACTACTAAGCATCTTTGAGACATTAAGGGGACATGGGACAGTTGCAAGGGTATTACAAGTGGGTAAATGGAGTTTTCTCAACATGAAAGATAGATTAGGTAAGACAATTATAGCGATTTTGATTTTGAGCCTAAAATAGTGTTATAGAATGGCTATTAAAAAGATAACATGTGAAGCACTGGCTGAACATCAGTTTATTGTGAAGAAGTACTATCAGGTTATCTAGACTTTTTTTTGACAGCATAGCTAGATTTGGGGATTGTTGTAAATATGAATGTATCTGGATGTGGGGTTACATTTGACAAATCTTTTATTAAACCCCTTCGGACAGAATGGGAAAATGGAGGCTGTATGTTTCTTACTGTTTCCTATAAGCTATTAGACTTATATTTGTGACAGATACTCATTCCTTCCTACAAAAGAGGTCTATCAACACATTCTTTTTCACTACTGTTGTCCTAACCAATTTTCCCTTATCTGATCCTTGTTTGTTTTTACCCCAGCTTCTGACCTGTTCCATTTTCCCATTTATGACTTTGCCTTGAGCCTTGGCATTCATTACAATTTTCTGGCTAGCAGTGACACCTGGCTAGAATTCACATTCTCTTGGATTACTTCTAGAAAAGGGATGACTATAAATTGAAGATGATAAAGCTATAAAGTAAAACAAAGGGACAAAAGAATGACAGAGTCCATATTCAGATTTTGAAAACCATTTTAATGGCACCATATGTAAGTTAAACTAAGTGAATTTCATAAGATTTCTTCATGTATGTTCCTCTTTTCCCTTAAGTATGTCACAATGTTTAAGAATTACTGACTTCCCAAATTCTGAAATTTCCTGTTGTTCTGAAGAAACAGCAGATGGCACTGCTAACTTGAAGAACCAATTTCTAGATGCATTAAAAATTGGAGACATGACTTCTTAAAACTATTAACAGACACTATTGTTTTCAGCTTACATGTGTATTGTAGAATGGGAAAATAAAGTTAAGCAGATGGAAGAAATTTAAAATCCATAATTACAGATAAAATCACTATGAACATTTTAGTGCACAGCCGAGTTTTCTATTCACATGTTTAACAAAAATGGAATATATCTTGCAAGAGCTTTGTAACCAGGTTTTTCAAATGAACCATGTATTATAAACAAATTGCCTTGTCATATTTCAAAAACCGGTTTATTATGGCTGTAAAAGGATATCATAATTTAGTTAACCAATTACATGTTGTCTGAAATTTGGATTATTTCCAGTTTCCTGTTCTCATAAATAACACTGTCATGAACATCCTATTGCCTAATTCCTTAATTACAGGTTCACATGCTTAATTGTCTCCACAAGATAAATTCCTAAAAGTAGAATTTTTGTTTTAAAATATGTCTCTATTTTTTAAGTATTATTTTTAAATTGGTCCCAGGACCAATTTTTCCCTTTGATTTACATATAGTCTATATTAAAATACATTTGTTTCAAAGTAAGTTTAAAGTATAACTTTTAAAAAATTCTGTCTGATTAAATATTTTCAAACTTTTTATAGGTTTATGGCCTGCTTGATTTTTGTGAATTTCACAGAGTTCATGTCTTTTATCCCTTTTTAAAAAACAGAATAATTCATGATTTCTCTACTTATTTTGTAAGGATTCTTGACATATTAAGGTTATCATCGCCATTAAGGTTATCCTAAATATCCCAATACCGTTAACCCAAAAGTAATGTAGGACAACATTATTTTACTTTAAAAAGAATATATTTCTTATTTTTAAAGTTTATCGAATTTTTCTTTGAGTGTTATTTTAGGATTAATTTTAATAAATGTCCACAGGAGCTATGAAAAGAGTTAGTCTATACTTGCATTCTATAGAATTCAAAATTTATAGTTCTGGTATATTTCTCATATCCTCTACATAATGTTTATTTCTTGACCACTTGGTTTTTCATGGAAAAACAGTTATGTTTCTTTTCATTTTCTTTTTTTTTTGCTTTCTCATTATATTATTTGGTGCATGAAAGCTCATCATCAACATATTGTGTAGATTTTGCATTTGGGTTCAAAAAAAGCTCTTCACCCTATTTCAGTTGCTTCTTTCTCTCCCTCTGTTTTTTTTTTAAATCTCAAATTATACTACTTAGTACACTTCTTAATTAATGTATCAATTAGTACATTATTAATATATCAATCAATAGATACTTCTAAGTGGTTGAAGAGTTTGATCTTTTCAGTAGCCTTAAACATTGTATTGATAATGTTTTCTAGGTGTTTTCAATGTCTCCCTTCAAACTAGCCCTACCACAGATTAATGTCACCACACACTATGTATTATAAGGGTCTGAATTCCATAATATAAATGCTATAAAGAAGGATGTGAGTATCTCTTATGTACTCACTGCTTAGGGAACTGCTTAGTTGGAATAGAATATTCCCATTTAAATTAATGGCTTTTTAAAAAATAATAGTCATTCACTTAATGACAGGGTTTTCAGGAATAATTTAAAATCTTTAAGCACAGGATGGTGTATTTCCTTATCAAACATCCACACAAGGTAGGTATTATTATTATTATTACAATATTTTACAGATGAAGAAAGAAAGACATTAAATTACTCCCCTCAGGTAAAGCATCCAGGATCCAAACCCACACTACAAAAATATCTGAGTTTGTGGTTTTATTCCCACAACCATGCCAGAGGGAGAAAAGCCCGTGAGTTTTTATGTCCTTTGCTGAATAGTCAATTGGAATTTTTTTCTTATTTTACATAGTTTACATAAGCTCTTTATGTGCTATAGTTAGTAATCAATTACGATTTCAGTAACAAGTATTTACCCTTAATTTCTCTTCAGTAGAGAAAGGTTCTACCTCATTCTTGATGTCTATGTGTGAATCTATTTGCATAAAATCCCTGGGTATCTTGACGTTGTTATCACTCTTTTCGAGGGAGAAAAAGCATCATGATCCCATCGATGAGTTTGGGAGCAAACTTCCCTCCAGTGAGGTGAGAAAAACAAGTTCTGTTCTGCTCTTTCATGCTGTGAGTTTGATAGGGGCAGGCCCCCTGTATTTTGTGAAGGCTCTGGTTGGTCCAAGGCTAGCTGTGAGTGGATGGGTATATCGACCTAATTCAGTGACTTTATATTAGCACACACCTGCCTATCACTATCCAGCAACACCCTCCAAGATTAGCTTACTAAGAAAGGTGATATCTTGATCTCTACTGACTGATCTCTTTTATTTTTCAATAGGTTCAGAAATGGGACAGAGTAGAGAGGTACGATTTATTGGACAATTTGAGTTTCAATAATTTGGTGTTTTCTTAATGATTTTTTTTATAATATAAAATATTTTAATTTGGGGGAAGTAAAATGTATTGCTCTTTTTTTATTCTTTAGGTTGCTTTTATCCTTAGAAAATCTTTACCCATGCTAAGACCATTCAGATTTATCTATATATTCCATCCAGCTATTACAGTTTGGCTTTTTGTTATTTAAATTCATGTGAAATTAGCTTATGTACAAAAGATGGGAAGATTTATTTTCTAAATAATTAAGAAAACACCCTGGCAAGTTTTAAATTTTCTTTTTTATTCACAAAATTGCTATAATTTCATAATATAACATATATTTATGTGTGAGTGTGTATGTTTATGTATATGTTATCCATGTGTGTGTGTATATATGTGTGTGTGTGTGTATATATGTGTGTGTATATACATATGTGTGTGGGTGTATATATATGTGTGTGTGTGTGCGTGTATATATATATATATATATATATATGCACATGTTTACCCACATATTAGTATATGTCATGTCTCTGGACTGTCAATTACATACTCTTTTGATACTTTTACCAAAGTTCTATTTGTCAATTACCCTAACTACATATATATATATTTTTCATTAAAGTATAGTTGACAAGCAGGGGTGCCTGGGTGGCTCAGTTGGTTAAGCGTCTGACTTTGGCTCAGGTCATGATCTCATGATTCGTGAGTTCGAGCCCCGTGTCAGGCTCTGTGCTGATAGCTCAGAGCCTGGAGCCTACTTCAGATTCTGTGTCTCCCTCTCTCTCTGCCCCTCCTCAGCTCATGTTCTGTCTCTCTCTCTAAAATAAACATTAAAAAATTAAAAAACAAATAAAGTATAGTTGCCATGCAATCCATATATATTTTTTAATCATGTAAGGAAAGTTCTGGTTTGCGCGATCTGATTATGTGAATACATGATATAATCCACAACATAACATAAAATACTATTTTCCAGCTATAAAGTTTGCAAGCAAATGCCTAAATCGATTTCCTACAACAGCTTTTATTACTTTATAATTATAATATTTAAGCACTGTCCATGTGTATGAAGAGTCTGTGAGTCAGGCCATAGACTGTATTGCGGATTGTGCTACCAGCTGGCCTATTGCATGACAGAGAACGGTCACCACCAGTCACAAATTACATCTGTTTGTGCCTCTATTTGTTAGACAATCTGGCACCAGTAACAGCTGAGAAGAAAGATTTGCAAACAGCTTGTTTGATTGATGTGTCTAGAGTCATCTCTAAATCCAAATGAAATGTTAAGGGCTATCAAGAAATCGTAAATCAGGCATCTCTCTCTTTGAGCCATGAGAAGGTTTTGCGAATGCTTTTATGGCACCCATGTGTGAGAGGTATGATTGGCTGATATTCAAGAAGAGAAATCGGACCTGCTTGTTCCACACAATTAGTTAGGTCACATTTTTAACTTTATTGAGCTGTGAGGTGTTCCACAGGGCCTAGCACTTAAGTCATGATCATAAAAACTGTTGGAGTAGGGGTTTCAACCAGGTAAGAGGAATACAGCATCAACTCAGGATGCAGAAGGTGGTTGATTCCAAGGAGTATGTTGGGAAAGCAGATAACCTGTGACCGAGGTGACATGTTCTGGGGTAGCCAGAC
Source organism: Acinonyx jubatus (assembly GCF_027475565.1). Lineage (NCBI taxonomy): Eukaryota > Metazoa > Chordata > Mammalia > Carnivora > Felidae > Acinonyx > Acinonyx jubatus. The sequence continues at coordinate 22,947,188 of NC_069391.1, read as the reverse complement.
ATCTATCAGGACAGGCATGTACAACCAGGGTAGCTGAGCTCTAACCAGCAGGACACAACCTTGGGGGAGATGCCAGCACTGAACCTTCACGGGCTATGACAAGAAGTTTTCACATTTGGTATCTGTGAAAACTCTAAATGCCCAGGAGAGAGTGCAAAAGTACCTTTTTATGAGGTAAAACTTAAAACAAAAAATTCCTTATCTGTTGTATTAGATGCTACTGATTAATACCACCTCTGCCTAACTGAAGGGGACAAGTAATTACTGGAAGAAGATCATGAATCTCACAGAATCCACACGAAGCCTAGAGGATCAAACTTGAAAAATGGGTAAAAACCAAGGGAAGTTAGGCGGGAGGCACCGTGTCAAAGCAAGGGCCCGGGAGACTTTGGGCTCTGGTGACACGTTGGCCCTCGCACTTCTGTCCTGAACTCTGTGGCTGCCATGTGCCATGACAGTGAATAAGTTCTAAGGTATCCTTGGCTTTCGTTTTATTCTTAGAACTTAAATTCCTGGTTAGGAGCATCTGATTGGCTGATGCTGTTCATGGGCCGCCTGGTTTGGAAGCAAGGGGGGAGAATCTGAAACCTTAGGCTTCTTTAGTGTGAGGAGTGCCTTGACTCCTTAGAGAATCCCTGAGAGTAGGAAGGGAGAAAGTCTGGGTGTTGGGTAGGTAGCAGGGGGAAAAATGGAGAAGAAAAAAAAAGAGAAAGAAAAAGAAAACAGGCGCGTGCACACACACACACACACACACACACACACACACCCCAGCAATGAAGTTCTCTACCTGAAATTTTTAAAACATTTTGGATATTTGTTACTTAGACGATAAAAAAAATTTGTTTCTTTTTACCACAATAATTTGTTTTGAAAAGGATATTTCTTAAGGTCTGCTTTTTTTTCCTACTTTTGGTGAAAGAAATATCTTCTCTTTGTTCATTCTTTTGATAAGCACCTGGTATACCTCCCAGAAACAGGGTGCTTGGACCCTCCTTGATTTCCCCAAGTAAGGCTGATCTCTAGCTCCTGGATCCAGTAGTCCAAATTGAGTGCAGAGGGATGTGGGGTAGTTAAGTCCTGGTAGGTAAATCTCATTTCTGGAGAATTTCTCATCTGTGTCTCTCAAAATACCTCATCCTGTGTGGCTGGATGTCACGGCATAAGCTGTGGAAACCCACGCAGAAGCTGTGCCACCTCCAGGAGACTATTCCCCACCTCTGCCCATGCCTATTTCAGCCCTCTGAACAGTGAGCGGCCTAGACCCTGACCAAAGCTTTCTAACGTCACCACTGTTAGCAGCCAGTGACTTGATGAAGACTTCCAAGGCTCAGAACTCTCGGGACAGTTACTCGTAAGCCTACTGGACTCCCCTACAGCACTTACACCATCAAAGTCTGGTAAGCAGCAGCTGGCAAAGGCCTCCCAGGAAGAGGATTTTCCTATGTTCCCATGGTCCATTTCCAACTCAAGCTATGGACCATGTAAAATAATGTATGTTTAGAATTCTTAATTTTTGGAAGGCTCTAATTTCTAAGGCAAATGATTTGCAAGTCAATCTTGATTAATCTTCTTTAAACAAGTCTCATGTGCCTTATAATTAGAAATTCTAGCATTTGGATGGTACCCTTCCCTAGTTTCTTATATGAATGTAGTTGTTTCTCCATTCTTGGCTGATTCCCCTAGTTACTTGGGAGGGAAATGCTGGACATCTGCTGTCAAGTAGCCAACTTGTCCAACAGATGGCAACGTGATCTGCAATTGTTCTTGTTATATTTTATTTCACCTCCTCCTTTGAATTCCTGTCTCCTTACTTTCTTTTGGCATTGACAGAAAGGCAGGAGGCAGAAATGAATTGGGCAAGAAGGGAAACAGCACATTTCTCTCATATCCCCACCTCTTCGAGAGGCTGCTTCCTGTGAGCTTTGCTTCCTGCCCTCACATCTACCTAGTTAACAACTGTTCAGCTCAAATGCTACCCTCTCTGGGGAGTCATCTTAGACTGCCCTCAACATTGCCGGAGCCCCCATGAGTGCCCAGAGTGCTCCCTTAGAGTGCTCTAAACATGCCTCTCTAGCACTTATCCATGCTATCCTAATTGTTGATGTATTCACTCATCTCCCTACCCAGACTGTGAGCTCCCAGATAGAGATGGACTCGTCACTGTACTCCCAGGGTCCAGTTCAGTTAGTAAAAGGAATAAACAGGTTTGGGAAGGAGACAAAAGAGTCAAGAAGGAGCGTTTTCCTGAAACCTCTAGATTGTTCTTAAATTGGTACCACTGAAGTTCTCCCATGCTTTTGTTCGACCAATTTGAGAAGACAAATGTGAAGAATAAAGAAAGAGCTGGATTACTGGAGCTGATAACTATTTTTCACTTACACCCTATTAAAAACATAGTGCGTGTGTTGGGTTAATTCACTGATTGTAAACAGTTATTAATAGCAAATAGCAATACAACATAGCTTTTGATAATAGGCTCCACATAATCCCAGCTCTTTATAATACATGCACTATTCTGCACTGGTAGAAAAATAAGTTGTTCACTGTGAAAATGCCACCCATTAGTGCCACTGCTCCCAAACGATATACAATCTTGTGTTTTATGGCTCTCAGCTGCACACTGCCTGGAAGATGCTTTAGACATGAGCCAACTTTTTACATCTAACAAATGCCCAGTAAAAGACACTTAGAATTCCAGTTGGACTAAACTTGCCCCTTCTCCAGAGGGCACATAAATGAATAAATACAAGGAAATCCCCTCCCATTGCACACACACATATGCACGCACGCAATCCTCAGAGCAGCTGTGTTATATTATAAGTTGGAGGCCTTTTGTTAGTTCAGATGTTTCAGGTCTGCAAAGGCACTCTGGAGAAGAAATAAATATTATGAGTAAGTCTCGTTTCCATGCTTGTAGTGGGGAAACACTTACTAGCACCGTTTACTACAGTCTTAAACTGAAACAATCTCATAAAAGAATACCAGCATTACTCACTCAGCACATGACTGCTAAGACAAGATGGTGTCTGTTTTATTCCCTAAATATTCAAAACATGATTTCATTCAGACTCTTTCCCAGATGGACTTCCTTTTCAGTTAAACTAATCAGAATAATCATGGATTGTGTGCTTGCTAAATCTATTTTTGTTTCCTTAAACCATTCAACTCTCTTTTATTTTACTAAGTAGTGTATATAAATAAAATTTCACAAATGAGAGAGCTTGGATATTAGCATTAACTTATCAAAGGAAAGGCAGGTTGGAGCTTGGTGGGAGCTCAACCTGGAATCCAGGTCATTCCATGTGAGGATTTGGTCTTCTACTGGGAAAGCTCGGCGTCTGAAGTTGACAAATTTGGTAAGAAGAAGACCGTGTACTGGAGAGTGATGTAAATGTGGATTTAGTAATTTACGAGGAGAAAGGACTCTCGTAATAACAAAAACACTACAAGTCTGCACAATCAGTGCATTCTCTTATTATTAAAGTATGTGTGAAGCCAAAGTATAATAACATTTTTTCGTGAACATACAGTCAGAACAAGGGGACACGGAGAAATTTATTTTTAATGGCTCTGAGAGCCTGATACGTCCATCTCTCTATGAAGCCTTGTCAAAGGGATTAGAAACACTTTGCCATGCTTCTCCCAAAGCCTGGTACATTCTCTCCCCATTCTTCACTAACTTTTACTAATCCATCTAATCTTAGCTTCATTATCACTTTCTTAGAGACACCTTTTTTGGTCTTCTTACCTAAGAAAGGGTCCCCACTGAACACTCCAGAGCGCTCTGTAATTTCCCTTTATAGCACTTACTTCACTTACTCATCTGTTGCTGTAAGATCTGTCTGCCTCTAGACTGTAAACTCTAGGGGAGCAGGAACCACGTTTGTTTTGAGTCCCACTAGCTCCTCAGGGCCAACCACAGTGCCCGGCACCTCTGAAAGCATTCAGGACCTACTTGATAAATGAGCTAATGAAAGCGCATCCAGGAGCTGGGCAGAGTAATGGCGAAGGGCACAGGTGCTATATTCAGACTTCCTTGTTTGAAATCCTGCCTCTGCCTCTTAGTGACTGTGTGAGCTTAAACAAGTTACAAAATTGGACTCTTTATAAAATGAGGACATTGACAGCTCCTGCCTCCTAGCCTTCTAATAAGGATTAAATAAATTGATACAAAACACCTGGAACAGTGACCGGCACAAAGTGAACACTCAAGCAGAGTCAGTTCTTCATAGTATCTTGTAAAGGACAACTCTAAGAAAAATGTGAAGCCTGACTGCTAAAACTCAGTGTCCTTGGGAGGGTATGATTAATACTAACCTCTGAAGATATTTATTCATGTTTTCCATGGTTTGGCAGTACTATATTTCTGATAAAGAATACTTCATGGGGCGCCTGGGTGGTGCAGTCGGTTAAGCGTCCGACTTCAGCCAGGTCACGATCTCGCAGACCGTGAGTTCGAGCCCCGCGTCAGGCTCTGGGCTGATGGCTCGGAGCCTGGAGCCTGTTTCCGATTCTGTGTCTCCCTCTCTCTCTGCCCCTCCCCCGTTCATGCTCTGTCTCTCTCTGTCCCAAAAATAAATTTAAAAAAGTTGAAAAAAAAATTAAAAAAAAAAAGAATACTTCAGGGGCACCTGGGTGGCTCAGTTGGTTGAGCATCTGACTTCAGCTCACATCATGACCTCATGGTTTGTGAGTTCGAGCCCCACATTGGGCTCACTGCTGTCAACCTAGTGCAAAGCCCACTTTGGGCCCTCTGTCCCCCTTTCTCTGCCCCTTCCCTGCTTGTGCTCTCCCAAAAATAGATACATTTTTTTTTAAAAAAGAATACTTCAATTAAATAGGTGAATATATTAAAACAGATTATACCCAAGCCCTTCCAGCCTGGAACCCACTTTATCTTCTTTGCATGATGTTTTGTGTCTATCTACTGATCCATCATGCATGAACATCAGAGCTTAACTCTGACGGCAGCTGTATTATCCTTATGTCCAAGTTCTTGGGACGGCCATCTCTGTAACAACGAACTACGGACAACAATATTCAAGGTGGATATTTTATAACACTTAGAAAGTAAAAAAAGAACATTAATCATTGTATTTGTCTTATTTGGTTTTAAAGGCTTTACTGCTAAATACCATGGGGCAAAGTACCATATTTAACAATTACATATTACAATGTTGTCAGACAAAACTTGCATGGTTGTTAGAATCTTGGTCCCTGGCTCATTTGGTGAACATGTATTTACTGAGTACCTAATATGTGCCAGCCATTACACTAGGGGTGGTCTGTAACACTTTGGGTTTGAACTGAAGAATGATACAAATAGGACTCCATTATTTGATGAATTGGTATTTCAGTCATCAAACACTAAATAAACGTTTAATGTATTACTGTCTGCTATTTTCAATGATAAAATGCTGATAATGATAATGTGTGAGAATGTACTGCTAAAACAACTAATGTGGGGGCAACCACCTTTTCCTCCCACCCTACATACACATGACGTGTGTCCTTTGATCATTCGCTGTAGGTGATACTCAAAGAGCCTATTTTCATACACAGTTGAGCATTATTTACTTGAAATTAAAACACATCTATGTCAAAACACACCTCTTCCTTACTTTTAATGTCACTATAGGAAACCCCAAATCAGGCCTTTCTGATGTGCCTTTCTATATCTGAGCCTTGATTTGTCCATCTTCTCTCTGTTCCATCTTCTTACTCCCTCATATAGGACATCTAGTGTTTTTAGTCCATAAGGTAACACTTTACCCGTGTCCCTGTGAATATCCCAAAGATTAAACTAAGATACTGAATCTCAGAATTGGGCCAAACTCAAAGATCTTACACAATTACTCATTTGTTGCTGAATTTCTCCTTGCAAAAAAAGAAAGAGAAAAAAAGAAAAAAAACCTAATGAAAGAAATTGAAGAAGACACAAATAAGTGGAAAATTTTATATTCATGTATTAGAAGAATCGGTACTGTTCAAATGTCCATACTACCCAAAGCGATCTGTAGATTCAGTGCAATCTCCATCAAATTCCAATGGCATTTTTCACAAAAACAGAAGACACAATCCTAAAATTTGTATGGAACCACAGAAGACCCCAAAAAGCTAAAGCATTCTTGAGCAAGAAGAGAAAATGGCAGACCTCACATTTCCTGTTTTTAAACTACACTACAAAGCTACAGTAATCAAACCAGTATGGTAATGACATAAAAATAAACACAGAGATCAATGAAACTGAATAGAGCACTCAGAAATAAATCCATGCATATGAGTTCAACAAATTTTCCATAAAGGCACCAAGAATACGCAATGGGGAAAAGACAGTTACTTCAATACATGTTGTTGGGAAAACTGGATATCCGTATGAAAAGAGTGAAACTGGACCCCTATCTTACACCATACACAAAAATCAACTCAGAATGGATTAAAAACTTAAACATAAGACCTGAAACTGTAAAACTCCGAAAAGAGAACATAGTGGAATAGTTCTTTGACATCAGTCTTGGCAAAGATGGTTTGGATTTGACACCAAAAGCAAAGGCAACAAAGGTAAAAATAAACAAGTGGGACTACATTCAATTAAAAAGCTTCTGCACAGCAAAGGAAACCATCAACAAAATGAAACAGCAATCTATGTGACAGGAGAAAATATCTGCAAATCATACAGCTGATTAGGGATTAATATCCTAACTATATGGAGAACTTCTACAACTTAATAGCAAAAACGAAGAAACCATCCAATTACAAAATGGGCCGAGGGCTGAATATCATTTTTCCAAAGAAGACATACAAATGGCCAACTGGTACGTAAAAAGGTACTCAATATCACAAAGCATCAGGGAAATGCAAGTCAAAGCCACAATGAGACACCATTGCAAACCTATTAGAATGGCTATCATCAAAAAGACAAGAGGTGACAAGTGTTGGCAAGGATGTGGAGGAAAGGAAATCCCTGAATGCTTTCGGTGGGAACACCAATTGGTGCAGCCACTATGAAAAACATTACGGAAGCTCCTTAAGAAATTCGAAACAGAACTACCATACATTCCAGCAATTCTACTTACGGTATTTATTCAAAGGAAACAAAATCATTATCTCAAAGAGACATCTGAACTCCCATATTCACTGCAGCATTACTCACAATACCCAAAATAAGAAAACAACCTAAGTGGGGTGCCTGGGTGGCTCAGTCGGTTAAGCATCTGACTCTAGGTCTTGACTCAGGTCATGGTCTCAGGGTTTGTGGGTTCAAGCCCTGTGTTGTGCTCTGCACTGACAGTGTGGAGCCTACTTGGGATTCTCTCTCTCCCTCTCTCTTCCCCTCCCCCACGCAGGCACACTCTCACTCTTTCTCTCTCAAATAAATAAACTTAAAAAAAAACCTTAAGTGTCCATTAATGGATGGATGGATAAAGAAAAGGTGGTATATACATACAATGGGATATTATTCAGTCTAAAAAAAGAAGGAAATCCATTTGTGACAACATGGATGAACCTGGAATGTGTTATGCTAAATGAGATAAGCCATACATTATGGTATGGTATAGTTTATAAGCAGAATCTAAAAGAAAATAGTTAAGCTCATAGAAAGTAAGAGCAGAATAGAAGTTGCCAGGAACTGCAGCGGGGAGCAAACGAGGAGAGGTTTATAAAAGGGTACAGATTTCAGTTATAAGCTGAATGGGTTCTGAGAACCTAATGTATGTCATGGTGACTATAGTTAATAATACTGTATTGTATACTTGAAATTTACTAAGACCATAGATCTTACACATTCTCACCAAAAATAAAATTTAAAAAAGGTAACTATGTGAGGTAACGAATGCATTGATTGTAGGAATCATTTCACAATACATACATATATCAAATCATCCAAGTTGTAGAGTTTAAACACCTTATAAATTTGCCAAAGAAACCTTAATAAAGCTGGGGGTAGGGTGCCTGGGTGGCTCAGTCGGTTGAGCGTCTGACTTCGGCTCAGGTCATGATCTCGCAGTTGATGGGTTCAAGCCCCACATCAGGCTCTGTGCTGACAGCTCAGAGCCTGGAGTTTACTTCAAATTCTGTGTCTTCCTCTCTCTCTGCCCCTCCCACACTCATGCTCTGTCTCTCTCTCTCTCTCTCTCTCTCTCTCTCTCTCTCTCTCAGAAATAAACATTAAAAAATAAATAAATAATAGATAAATCTGGGGAAAACTTAACCATTTCCACTTAAATTACCAATTGTAGAGAGGTATGTTAAACTCTTCCATAGAGGCTATAGATTTGCCAATTTCTCATAGCAATTCTATAAATTTTTCTTTCATTTTTATTGGGGCTATATAATTAGATGCATAAAGCTATAGTACATGACAGTGCGTCAACAAGGAACAGATACTAACAAAACACAATGTACAAATATAAAGCATGTTTACTATTACCCTCCCATTCGTGTGCTCATGGGAGACATCAGTAATCAATTATGGCACCCTAGTCTGCTCTGACATGGCTCCAGAACGTTTTAGAGCACCATTCTATGCAATCATCTTAGTTGTCACTCAAACTAATTCCTTTTGCCTTTCCCTGGCCTACCAATTTATCGCCCTAAAGGCTGGAATAGTCTAAAAAGGTGAGATTTCAGATCAATGGGATGAATAGAATATTCTTCAATAAATAGAGGTGGAACAACTTATGCTTTAAGAAATAATGTCATCTTTCTACTTTCCATGTAAAGTAAGAATAATTCTGGACTTATCAAAAACTTCAATATAAAAATTATGAGCTCCTGAACAGTCTAAAACAGAACATGGGTGAAAATGATCTTTTCTGGGGGTTCAGAGAGCTTTTATGACCACAAAACAGAGAGAGGATATAAGAAAAGAGTCTGATAGGGGCGCCTGGGTGGCTCAGTCGGTTAAGCGTCCGACTTCAGCTCAGGTCACGATCTCGCGGTCCGTGAGTTCGAGCCCCGCGTCAGGCTCTGGGCTGATGGCTCAGAGCCTGGAGCCTGCTTCCGATTCTGTGTCTCCCTCTCTCTCTGCCCCTTCCCCGTTCGTGCTCTGTCTCTCTGTCTCAAAAATAAATAAACGTTAAAAAAAAATTAAAAAAAAAAAAGAGTCTGATAGATTAGGTTTCATAAAAATTAAAATCTTTTTTTCAGTCATAAAAAACAAACTGAAAAAATAAGGGAAAGTTTAGCAGTGTACACAATAAGGTTCTTTTTTTAATGTTTGTTTGTTTGTTTAGAGAACACGAGGAGGGAAGGAGCAGAGAGAGGGAGAGAGAGGATCCTAAGCAGGCTTCGTGCTGTCAACGCTGAGCCTAATGCGGGGCTCAAACTCACAACTGTGAGATCATGACCTGCACCGGAATCAAGAGGCGGATGCTAAGCCCACTGAGCCACCCAGGCGCCCCATATAACAAAGTTCTTAATGTATAAATATCTTCTAAATTAAATAAGAAACAAACATCCTAGAGGAAAAATAAACTAAGAACAACGTAATAATTTACAAGAGACAAAGTATTAATGGCAAACACGTATATTGCAAAAGGATACACTTCATACTAACAACAAAAAAACACGAGACATCTTTTTCGCCCATCAAATTACCATAACGGGTTCAAAAATGAGAATGTCGTGACAGAGTGTGCATAGGCAAAAACATCTGGAAGGAAATTTGAATATACATACCAAGGGCCTCATTAATATTCACACACTTTGACTCAATAATTCCATTTCTTTAATGATTGGAAGGCCATAATTACAGCATCACATGAAACAGAAGGGATAAGATGCTGACATTTTATTCCTAATAGTTAGAAATCAGAACTACCTACAACAGGAGAATGGCTACACAGATAATAGTGTATTTGTACATTAAAATAAAATCTGTAATAATCAATGATGGTAGAAATGTACACGAAACCATGTGCAGCATGTGTCATATTTTATTTAACATATTTTCTGTACATATAATATGATAGAAGTTAGGACATAAATGTACAAACATGGTAATAATGTTTGTTTTCTAAAGTCTGGGCATGTCTGTGAATTGACTGTTATTTTTATTCTCAATATCTTATGGTTGTTTTCTTCTTATTTTTTACAGTGCATGGCTAAAATCAGCAAGAGATTTTTAAAAAGAAAATGTCGGAGGACAAAGAGTGCCTAAAATCACATCAGTTTATTGCAATCTTCAAATATTTCTTGATCCAGAGACGTACAATCAGCAACCAACTTATTCGACTATTGCCAAAGAAACATCTCCAAATAGTACTTTGCTCATGAAGATAGAAAACCACAGAAAATGTGTGTGCCCTTGAGTATGTGTTGTAATAATGCATAAAGGCCTGTGTAAATCACAGCTCAAAATCTCTAGGACTTTCCCTAGTCAGCACAGTTCAGCCCGGCCCCTGCCCTGCACTAACCTAAAGCAACCCTAAGTCTGGTCCGCAGGCCACACACCCAGGCTTTGAGAAAGAGCCAGCAGCACTGCTGGGTTGCCTACCCTAATCCTGTGATTACCAGAACATTACAAAAATAAGACTTATCTGGGGGTTTATATTTTTATTAAATTAAGTCTCCCGAGAGCATCATGGCTATGCATAAACCACATTTATTAATCCTGGCATAGCTCAAAGAGATCGCTGCAAAAATAGACTATGAATAAATTGACCACGTCATGCTTACTCAGTGTGCAGCATAATTTTCCTAGTGTTATTTTGTGCTGCTGAGCCGTTGAGTTGCTGAGGGGCTACATGAAGGATTCTCTTCCCCTGGGGTGGTATAGTTTTCAAAACTGGAAAATTCCCTTCCACGCAGTGTTGACATACATGCACACTTCCTGAGCCCTTATTTATCTAACATAGTCACTGTAAGTGTACTGCATTATTTATAGAAGATGCTAGAAGATGCATCTAGCATCTAGAATTCATTGAAGATGGCTGAATTCAAGCATGTAAAGAAGCATTTTTATAATCTGTGTGTGCAACTAGCAATTGCTGCTAGGTAAGGTGAAGGGCAAGTTGACTATATTCATTTTCTGATCTTTCAACCTATGGCAAAAACTAGGGCTAGTCATTTTGGGAAGCAATTTACCAAGCTACTTTAACTATGGTGTTAACAATTCAAATGTATCATGCTTTAGGTTTCTTTCTTTTCTTTTTTTTTTTTTTTTTAAATGTTTACTTCCCAATTTTAATGGCCACTTCCCATTCCTAAACTCCCTCACCCACTCAAAACCCTCTGACCAAGCTGACCACTCCCATCTTCTCAGGGAACTTCCTTCTCTTTCCCACAAGAATGCACATGCCTGGACTTCCTCCAGCTTCTCTGGCAGCTGTTGACCACTCTCTCCTGCCTCATTAACGTGTTCTTCTTCAATACGGCCTCTCGCAGTTGACATTACTAAGGGCTCGATCCTGGCTCCTCACTTTGGCTCCATCCGTACTCGCCCATGACAATCTGTGCTGTCTCATGATTAAACATCATCAGTGTGCTGACAACTCCCCCAGTTTATACTCAAGACCAAACCTCTTTTCTGAGCTTCGGACCTAAATTGGTCCTACTTAGCAGACATTTTTATTTGCATTGTCACATAAACATCTCAAACTTCACATCCAAATAGAAAATCATCATTAAGAACATTCCCCCCCCCCCAAACTGGTTTTTAATCCAATCTTCAGCATCTCAGTTCCTGATACACATCCACCTAGTTATTCTATCCCAAAACCTCAACATCATTTCTGTTCCTCCTTCTGCTTCACCGAGTCCTGTTGTTCTGAAACCCCCTGATAGAAGAAGAATCTTTTTAGAACCTAATCTTGTAAATGAAATAACATCACTTTTGCTGTGTTCTGGTCTTCAGAAGTGAGTCATTAAATCCAGACCACACTCCAAGAATGAGGATTGTGCATTGGGGGCCATCTTAGAGCCTGCCTGCACCACTCCAGCAACTGCCAGGGCAGGCTTGGCGAGGGTTGCTCTGACCCTTGGGCAGTGCTCTGAACCCTGCCAAGAGCTTCTCTCCTTACACTGCACATGGCCTACTGGAAGCAGTTGTCGATGTTTCCTTTGGACTCCAGGGCCTGGCCTAGTGCCTAGCCATGACCTGCTGAACTGAATTGAATTGGGCATCTCTAAGCCAGGGTTAGAAGATATAAACAATGCTGGGACTAAACTGAGAAATGAAGTTCCTAGGACGGGATGTTTCCTTTGGAGGTGACCTCACGGTGCCCTAAAAACCAATCTAACATATTTGAGGAATATGTGGTAGGAGTCTGGAACACTCCAGTTATAATGAAGAAGCAGAAAGGAGACAAGCAGTGAGAAAGAGGGACGAATCTGTCATCCTGATGGGAGCTTCCACAATGGTTTCCAGTCTTCTGTGTCTGTTCATAATGATTCAGGAAACTCTGGATGAGGTTTGTGATTGAGGGAAGCAGAAAAGATGAGGCTATAGAAGGGAAAACCCTAGGGGACTCAGGTACCAGTTTTATCGTAAGAGGAACCAAGGAAGGGCATTGGCTTACCGCTACCCTCAGGTCCCCAAATGACAAAGGCCAAAGAAGGCCCAAATCAAATATACTCTTTTCCTGTACACAGAATATGCTTTGAATTCCTGCTCACCATTTCCCTCCTAATTTAACCAGATGAGTAACACAGATAACTTTTCTTCTCTACCAAAGCATAGACTTCAAATATGTAGCACTCTGTAACTCCAGCTCTCCTCTCTCTCCAGCATTCAGTGGGCCTCCCAACAATGGCTTCCCCAAGTTGCAAAATGCAGCTCTGTGCAACTCAGCACTCCACATGCGACTATAAAGAAAAGGGCGGGGGGTGGGGGGTGGGGGAGAAGACCTAAGGGAATAAGCCAAGGAAATCTCTTTAATGCTTCATCCCCCTATCAAGAGAATCTACCAGCAAGGTCTAAAATTCTTAGGGAGAAAGAAGGATGTGGTTTCATTTATCCAGTCTTTCATCATAAAATAGGTACCAGGGGCTACAATACATCAGGAACTCTGTTAGGCACAGGAATCACAGACATACAGAACACAAAAATCAGTGTTCAATAAGCTCACCTTCTTGTGGAGAGAAAGAGTCAAGATCAGCTAAGAATTCTACTACCTGTGCTGTGGGTTAAGAAAGAGGTAAGCCCAGAGTGGGAGCTTCTGCTGAGAGCAGGGGGCATGCAATTTAGACTGGGGCATCAAATGAAACTTCTCAGAGAGGCCAGAACCAGGTGGAATCTTGAAGGACAAGCCATGTTTGGCTAAAAGAAACCAGGAGAGTGACATTCCAGCAGAAAGGAAACCATGTTAAAAGGCATGGAGGTCAGAACAAGTGTGGTGGTGATTCCGAGGCACTACAGTTACTCCTTGAACAAAGAGTGTGAGGAAGGGAAGGCGAGGAAAGAGGGAGGAGAGGGCAGCAGAGGACTGCCAACAAAGGGAGCGTGGAGTTTACCCCCAAAGCAGCAGGAAGTCATAAAACATTCTAAACAGGAGAATGACGTGGCCAAATTTATATACTAGAAGGAGTGCTCTCACATCGGCGTAGAGAACTGATTGGTAGGGAGACCCACTCGCTGCAGCTTAGGAAGCAGACCATAAATTAATGAGAACTAAAAGTGGCGTGGGGAGGGCAGTGAGAAAGGGACAATCCAGACAGGCCTTCAGAATGTAAACTTGATGGGTTAAGGAAAAAGAAAGGTGTCGGGGATGACTCAGAGCTCAATGGGTTAGGAAGCCGAATAGAAGATGTGATATTCACTGAAACAAGAGATAAAGGAATTAAAAAAAAAAAAAAAAAAAGGAATTCCCAGGCTTTAGGTAAGATGATGAGTTTAGTATTGGACATATTGAGGTTGTAGGACTTAGGATCAATTTCTCCAGGTACTAGCATCTTGGATTTATTTAAATTAAGACAGATTCTTTGGTCAGCAGAAATTTAGGCTCTAGGTCTTGAGAGTCTTGGAATAAAAGTTTGAATTTCATCAGCTCTGAGACTATAATACCTTCCTAAGCTGTCTCCCACAACTCCCCATAACTACATCCCTCTTCCATATAGGGCTGGGGCAGTCGAGGAACAAACAGTGGAGAACACCATAGGTGGAGATGCAGCTAGCTCTACTGGGCTAGCTCTTTTCTCATCCTATCTTATCCCTGAGAGCACTTGAACATTGAGAATCATGTGTTACAAGTCAACCGAGAGCCCTGTCAACTTGAAAAAGCTCTGAATTTATGCACAACTCGTATTTATTACACACATCGCATGTGCCAGTCACTATTCTGAAGGACCTGTTTTCATAGAACTCGCCAATAAGAAAAAGTGTATATTTTCCAACTTTCCCGCTGACACCTTCATTTACAGGTGCTTGGAACCGGGTACGGTATGTGGAGGCATGTTGGCTTCCAGCTAATATTTTAGCTCAATGACAGCAGTAGAAAGCCATTTTAGAGCTGTGGCCTGTGAAAGTGGCATTCTGTCTCAGAGAGACTTTTGCAGCAATGGGGAGAGAAAGCAAAGTTTGAAGGTTTCCTGTCCTTCCTCTCTGATTGCATTGCTAATTCTAGTTAAATATTAAACATTTTTAAGATTAATAATATTATATCTCAATATTATATATCTTGAGTTTCAGTTGCTTGTGAGCTAGCCACACAGACGACTAGTTATACAGGTGTTTCCGAGAGAGATTTAATTCAGAGCTACAGGTAAGAGTCATACACACTTAGATGTTTTCTAACGCTGTAAAATGGTCAAAACAACTCTTAGAGTATGGCACACTTAGGAGAGGTGTGCCAAAGACTTAACTTGGGAAAATAAACATTTAAATTCTGCATGAAGGAATGGGGCAGGGTGGGGAATTTATGAAGGGGACAACAAAAAAATAACAACAAGAAAACCAGGAAATAACTCTATCATAAAAAGGCCAAGTGAAGAAGAATCTTAAGCAAAAAGAATGGCAAATACTTCCACACGTTGAGGAAAATTCAAGTAAGATACATAATGAGTATGTATGCACATATCTATTAGCTTAGCAAGTTGGGTGTTTTGTTTTTTTTTTAATTTCACTTTGATATTTAACCTTTGGCAACATGTTTCTTTTTCCCCCAGGTGGATTTTAAAACTTTATGTAGTCAAATGGAGTCATCCTTATATGACTTCTAGGTTTTGTGTCCTATTAAAGGTTTTTCCATGAGAATATATATATATATACACACACATACACACACACACATATACATACATTATATTAAATAAATTAATTAAATAAAATACATTATATTCATATATTATACATTTATTCATTTAATTATATTTTAGGTGTATATATATTTCCTACAAATAAGTGTGTGTGTGTGTGTGTGTGTGTGTGTGTGTGTGTATGTATCATGTAACTCGAGAGAAAGGGTTAACTTGGGAGGAAGGAAATGTTTTGGAAGTCTACTGGGCAGCTTACAAAATACACAGGAATACCGGAGAGGCAGGCAGGAACCAAGGCAGTCAGGTGGCAAGCACCGTGGCCAAGCTCTCGACCGAGGAACAGGCCGGTCGGGGTGACGCAGCTCCGCCGCTGACGCTGGGCATGGCCACCAGCGCTGCCATCACCGGACACTGGATACTGCTGAGGCGCCGCCGTGGCTGCGTGCTACTCTTGGCTCCGATGCCGTCGAACGCGTGATGCCGCTACCACTGGAATGAATTCTCACTACCTCCTTCTTTGTGTCACTTGCTCCAAATTCAGAGTCCCAGCAGACGTGTCTGATTGGCTGAGCTGAGGTCACTCATCTGTATCCACCTCTCAGGGTCCACGAGAGTAAGTATTCGTTTTTCTCAGCTTACAGAGGCAGAGCTGGGACCTTCCGCTTCCAAAACCCATACAAACATACGAAACGTTTCGGATACTCAGTTTAAGAAACAAAACCAAAAATGACTTCGCTATAGAGAATAATGCCTTCCTGGCAAAGAAGATTTTATGCTTTGTACTGGCTTATAATATGCCATCTGTAGTTGTCATAATTTTTTATATATAAAAACTTGAATGAAAACATAAACTGAGCGGCGCCTGGGTGGCTCAGTCAGGTTAAGCGTCCAACTTTGGCTCAGGTCATGACCTCGCGGTTCATGAGTTTGAGCCCCGTGTCGGGCTCTGTGCTAACAGCTCGGAGCCTAGAGCCCATTTCAGATTTGGTGTATCCCTCTCTCTCTGCCCCTCTCCCACTCATGCTTTGTCTCTTTCTCTCTCTCTCAAAAATGAATAAACGTTAAAAAATTAAAACAGGGGCTCCTGGGTGGCTCAGTCGGTTAAGCGGCCGACTCCGGCTCAGGTCATGATCTCGCGGTCCGTGAGTTCGAGCCCCGCGTCGGGCTCTGTGCTGACAGCTCAGAGCTTGTTTCAGAACTTGTTTTGGATTCTGTGTCTCCCTCTCTCTGACCCTCCCCCGTTCATGCTCTGTCTCTCTCTGTCTCAAAAATAAATAAATGTTAAAAAAAATTAAAACAAATCGAATAATATCATTGTACTGGACCCTTATATATATATTTTTTCAATTAGCAATAGTCATGCCTCATTGACTAATTGGCTATAACACTGCTATTGCACAGAGCTACAGATGCTTTTTTTAAGACTTTATTTTTGAGAGCTGTTTAGGTTCACAACAGTATTGAGGAGGTACAGAGATTTCTCCTATTCTACCTATCCCTACACCTGCTTAACCTCCCCCTTTATCAACATCATTCACTAGGGTAGTACATATTTTGGCAGAGATGAACTTATCCTGACCCATCATCACCACCCAAAGTCCACTGCTTACCTTAGGGTCCACTCTTGCTATCGTATGCTCTGTGGATTTGAACAAGTGTATAATGACATATAGCTATCTTTATTATATCATATAGAGTATTTTCACTGCCCTAAAAATCAGTGCTCTGCCTATTCAGGCACTCTTCTCTTATCTACCTATTCTCCCACTGCGTCCAGAAACCACTGATCTTTTTACCGTCTCCATAGTTTGACTTTTTCTACAATGTCATATAGTTGGAATCATATAGTATGTAGCCTTTTCAGATTGGCTTCTTGCACTTAGTGACAGGCTTTTAAGATACCTCCACGTCTTTTCATGGTGCCCTAGCTCATTTCTTTGTAGAGCTGAATAACAGTCCATTGTCTGCATGTGCCACAGTTTATTTATCCACTCACCTACTGAAGAACAGCTTGGTTGCTTCTAAGTTTTGGCAATTATGAATAAATCTGCTATCAACGACTGTGTACAGGTTTTTGTGTCAACATTTTTTCACTCCTTTGGGTAAATACCAAGAAGTATGACTGCTGGATCATATGGTAGGAGTATGTTTAGTTTGGTAAGATACTGCCAGTCTTCCAAAATGGCAGACTCCTTTTGCATTGCCACCAGCAATGGGTGAGATTTCCTACTGCTTCACATCCTCGCCAGTGTTACAGATTTTGCCCATTCTAATAGGTGAGTGGTAGACAATTTTTAATTTTTTTTTGGTAATGTTTATTTTTGAGAGACAGACAGACAGACAAAGTGTGCGTGGGGGAGGGGCAGAGAGAGAAGGAGACACAGAATCCGAAGCAGGCTCCAGGCTCTGAGCTGTCAGCACAGAGCCCGATGCAGGCTCAAACTCATGAACAGTGAGATTATGATCTGAGCCGAAGTCAGAGGCTTAACCAGCTGAGCCACCCAGGTACCCCAGTGGATAAATTTAAAAAAATTCCCTCTGGCAGCAGCATCAAGGGTCCAAACAGCCTGTGCCAGCAGACTGAGGCAGGGTGGATGACCTGCAAGAACAACAGTGACCGCGCGGCTTTCTCTGGCGGAGGCCAATGGAACGAACAGACCTCCCCGGGAAGCATGGTGGAGGGCTTCTTCCCTCAGAATGATTTATACCATATGTGTGAACTTCAGGGTCTTTGAACTGTAGCCACGTCTGCATTTTCCATTGGGTTTTCAGACTGAGAGTGGGGCTGGATGAACCAGGAAGAAGCACTGTGTTCATGCAGGCGACCAACAGGTTGGAGGTCTCAGAGAATAGAGAGTACGGAAAATCCAGACAGGCAGACCCGTACTCTGGAAAAACCCCTATAACATGCTGGGGTACCAAAGATATACTTCAGAGAGACCAGAGGTGGTATGACCGAGAAAGCAGTTTAGTCTTTGGGGGTAAGCAGAGAGGCGGGGTAAAGTGTGATATGCTGATCGAATGACTGCAAAGGTAACTGTTGCAGACAAATCAGAGAACCGGCATGAAGTCTCATCTGGTGTGTGGTTTGTGCTCTGGGAGAAGCTGGAACTCTTTAAAGATACCAGCTGGGGTGTCCTTCCATTTATCCTCCAGATCTACTTGTCCCCTGTTCTGTGCCTGTGGAAACTGATTTCTATGAACTCTATCAATGGGCTTTCTTGCCCTCCAGTTCCTTACTGAGTTTGGCCAATGGTGAGGATCTGCCAGAAATCAAAAGCATTCTCGTGAGCTACCTGAATCCCTCAACCAAAAGTCTTAGCTCCTAATAGGAAGCTCTCCTATGACTTAGTCTTTAGATTCTGATAAGTGGTTTTCTGCCCCTTCAACCCTCAGGCCTAGAGATGGTAAAGAGCACCTGTTGGTGGTTCACAGTCTCTACACTAATTCTTGCACTTTCCGAACACCTTACACCTATATATCTCCTTTTATTCTAGTTGAGCAGGCCATCTATTTCATTTTGGGACCCAGACAGCAGCCTAAGATATAAATTTATAAATTTTATATGATACAAGTTGATCATTTTAGTAGACTTCTTTTCCTTTCAGAAGTTCCTGCTAGCATACAATTGAAGACTCCACTTTCTACATTCATTTGATTTTTCTTCCACCTACCCCCACCCCGTCGCCTGCTCACCCACCAATAGGCTCACCGGGTCTCCACACTCCAGCAGCCCAACTCCACTGAATTTTTCAAGTTGAAAATCTGGTGTTCGTTTTAACTTTATGGCCCAATCTTTTCCATATTTGTCTCCAATCTACCCTTTCCTCTCCAACCACCTCATTGTCCTTCATGGGCAGGAACAGTGGACTCAGAGCTGGTCTCCCCTCTGAGAAATGAACTTAACTGCACATAAGCAAAATGGCCCCAGGTCATGGGCCATGTTCCCCAGGTGGACCCCTGAATTGACTTGAAGCTACCCCACATCACTGAATCTCTCTCTTTCCGGTTTTTGCTCCTTCCATTGTCCACGTTCCTACCTTCTTTGTGCTGCCAGTATCACCACTTACTGACTGTGTCTGTTCTCAATATACCCACTTGGCTCCCTAGCATCACATTTCCCTCTCTCTTCTGGAATGCTGCTTCCCTGGACTAATATATCACTAACAAATACCCTTTCCTCCCCCCACCCCCCAAAATAAACCTAATCATTTAACATCTGTCATTTGTGAAGCTGAGAAGGGCTGGTGAGAAAAAAAAAACACACTAGGGTGTATGATATCAGCATAACTTTATACCAACAACCTCAACTGTGGGCTCTCTTATTTTCCAGAATAACTGTTTTAAATCTTCTTCAACCTCACCTTCTACTTCACAGAGATGATAGAAGTCATTAGATGAGGGCTCAGTAAACTCTTCCCCATTCTCACCTACAAATATGCCTACTTACCCCTCCCTTATCATCTCCTATTACAAGATCCAGTGCTTAGAGCTTGGTTCTGAGGTCCGGAGAGCATTTGTTTTTGCCCCTTTGGGGCCTTTTGCCCCCCACCTTCCTCATTGTCTTCTCTTGTCATCTTTGAAGAATCTCCCCACATACTGTCTCTATTCTCACGTCTTCACTTCAGTCGCTACCACTGGCGTCTCATGTCCCAGGACTGCCCTTCACGTCATAATTCTATGAAATCAGTGGAACTTCTCTACTGACTAGCTTCACTGCTTTAAATCCCTTCTTGTGCTTATTTTAGTATATAGATTTTACCATATGCTCTGGTCTTTTTCTATCTTATCTTCGATTAGAGTTGATCGTCAGATAGTCTTCTTCAATCTCCCTTCAATATCAATAGTCTGTAGTTGCATTAATTCCGCTTCATTTGTAATGATCAAGTACAAACAGTGATTCCCTATCTGCCTTGTACTTTCCCTTCTGCACTCAAACATTTCTTCACACAGCCATGTCTCATATCCAGCCATTTCCATTTCCATGCTGTAAGTGCATTGTGTTGACTTGTACTGCGTGGGAGCCAGTGGCACTCTCAGAAGAGCATTTCTTGCTTCCCTAACTAGGCCAGGCTCATTTTTTTTTCAGGCTCAGTTTTTATATAATCTTACAATGCAGTGTATCTCTCCAGATTCTAATGTATTTATTTATTTATGTAATTGTTTGTTATTCGTTCCCTCACCAGACATCAAGCCCCATCTCTTGTTGCTGAATGTCCCACATACAGTAGGTATTCAGTATAATTCATTCATTCACTGAACATTTTCTTTCAAGAGACCTTTCCAATTTTATAAGGTATAGGCTCCAAAAATCCTGATGTACCTCTACTAGCTACCCTCACAGTTAATGGGGAGATCCCATCCGTTAAAAAAATATAACCCTGCCACTATCGCTTTGATTCCCCAGGAGTTTTCTGGAAAGGGCAATCCATGTGGCATTCATGACCCGTTGTCTGCTGACCAGTGAGGCA
The DNA here is from genome assembly GCF_027475565.1 of Acinonyx jubatus. Taxonomy (NCBI): domain Eukaryota; kingdom Metazoa; phylum Chordata; class Mammalia; order Carnivora; family Felidae; genus Acinonyx; species Acinonyx jubatus. Next base: position 22,926,522 of record NC_069391.1, on the reverse strand, counting down.
AAGAATTAGGTCACTGCCCTTTGTGATAATTAGAAGGGGCTCTTTGCCAAGCTTCACCAGATGTATGAGAGCCTGGTGCAGACCAGAAGCACTAACTTGGTGATGTGCTGACTCCAGCACGAATGGGGCTAGTGTCATCAGCTGCTGTGCAGCTGAATGCCAGTGTCTACTTTGAGATGTGGCTCAGAATGTTGTTACTCACTCTTTGATCCTACTTCCTGGGAGTTTTGGCCAGTTTCTGAGATGAAGAAGCAGAGGTAGCCAGGCAAGCTTCATTGGCGTATTTATTTATTATTTTAAATGTTTATTTATTTATTTACAATAAAGAGAGAGAGCAAGCAAGCAGAGGAGGTGCAGAGAGAGAGGGAGAGAGAGGATTCCCAGCAGGCTCCACACTGTCAGCACAAAGCCCAATGCGGGCCTCGAACTCACAAACTGTGAGATCATGACCTGAGCCAAAATCAAGAGTCAGACGCTTAATCAACTGAGTCACCAAGGCACCCCCGACTGTATTTTATTAATGGGAAGACTGGCCATCCGCCTCACCTACTCTCCTCATGCCCTGAGGACTGGTGCCCAGTCTCACTCCACAGGGCTGACTAAGTCTGCTATTGTAAGGCACAGCAGATTGTACTGTAGGATAGAAGGCCATTTCATATCAGGGGTACAAGAAATTGCTGCAAGGAATGTAACTGGCTGCCACACTTTGGAACCTGCTGTGGTGTTCCTACCTAAACCACACTCCTCATGGGCTTCTCTCAGCCAATGACTGCTTCATCTTGAGCCAGCACTCTCCCTCAAATTCTAGCTTCACTTTTCCCTCAATGGGGTTTTGTCTCCCCTTAACCCTGCACGGTACTGCGGTCACCTTCAGACTCAGGTCATGGTGGAATATGAAGTAGGAAATAACTTCCTGGGGTTCCTGGCCTAGAGGGGGCAGTTCCTACTGGATACAAGACAGGTGTCATCGTTGCTTGTTCTTTATTTTAGAGGAAAGGGGATGAAGAATGCTCCCTTATAAGTCCTCCTCCTGGACATCTGAAGGAAGAGGGTCCTTGGGGGGCTCATAAATCCAAAGTCGACCAAATTTCCAGAACCCTGCACTTTCTCTAGTGTTATTTACAGAAATGATAGGTAGCCACACTGTTCATCCTGCTGATTCCTAAATTTCACATTAAAAAATGTGCTCATCTTATTGACATTCAAATTTCTCATGAAATACACAGCATTCACAGGATGTTCTCAGCAGAAACCTAATCAAATCTATATGTCTTCTGTTAAAATTACACTAGCATTATTTTGATTGCAGTTTAAGGACTCAAACTCATGTTTAGCCAAGCTCCCCTAAAGGGTGAATCTATTAATTTAAATAACAAAGAAGTCCGGTAGACAGATCTGGCTTTGCACATTATTTCTTGTTAATGGAGCACAGAAGCTTCCAACAGCCCTGGATAACCTGGTCCTCACAGGTCCTGATCTAGGAAGGAAGGACTGATTTAACACAAGCTCTCTATGGTTCGGTAGCAGAGGTGTTCCACATGGAAAATATTGACAATATATACAACAAAGGACATAAATTATTTATATTGAGCATACATTTAAAATTCCTATAAATAAGAAAAATAAAAATGATGTAAGAGGAATATAGACCAAAGCCACAGAAGAGGAAAATTAATAATAAAAATATGAAAAATTCTCATTACCAATAGTATTCAATGAAATAAGTATAAATTAAAATAATGAAGTATCATTTTTACTCTATTTAAATGTAAGAATTCAAAGGTAAATGTTGATAAGAGTGTGGGGAAATGGGTCCTCTCAACACATTGCTGGGGAGCAAATATATACCATCACACATTCATAATTTAGACAATTATACTGTCGGTAGAAATGATGGGTATGTAGTAGCATGGTAAAGTCTCCAAGACATATCATTCAGTGAGAAAAGGCAATTTGCGTAGTAGAACATTTCGGAAGCCATGGAGGTGCACCTTTAGGAAGATCTGCTGTAAGTAACTAATTTGGCTGACAGCCCCCAGCTTCCAGATCCATGGACTCATGAGGCCAAAGAATGAGGATGCACCAATAAGGCAAAAATCTTAAAACAATGTGGTAAGTGCAGTGATAGACATGTGCACAAGACACACACACACACACACACACACACACACACACACACACACACAGGAGGCAAACCCAATGCAACTTTGGGAAGATACAGAACTCTGGGTCTGGGATGGCTCCCAGGAGGAGATCATGATCAAGTTGGGATGGCTGTTAACTGAGTGCAGAGAGGGGAAAGAATTCCAAGCCGGCAGAACAGCCTGAGTAATTCACAGAGGGAAGAAAGCTGCATATAGAAACAGGTTGCTAAATATTAAGATAGAGGCACGGATTGTAACAGATGAGGCTAACAAGACAGGCAGGGGCCAGCAAGGCCTCCCATGTCACGTTAGAGAGGTCTGAATAGGTTTTGATGCGGCCAAGAGGCACAGAAGCCTCTTGAGCAGGAGAAGAGATCTCTGAGAAGAGATCAGACGGCAACAAGACACAGTGGAGGAGAACAGACAGGATGCTATCGCCATCATTCAGAGAAGATGAATGTCTGGAAAGGAGACTGGGACAGCATTATACTAACTGGAATCAACGGAGGGGAAGAAATGCAGGAATATGGAGTTGGTACCATCTGTAGAAACTGGTAATGGGCTGGAGGTAGGAGGTGGAGTGAGCGATGGGGAGGAGCCTGATTACATACACCCAGGGTGCTGGCGTGAGCAGAGAGAGGTGGTGAACCGAATCAGATCAGGAAACCTATACCTCAGGGAATACAGTGATGGTTGCAAAGGCATCTGGTATTGTCCTTCTGCCACTGTCTTAAAAGGGATTCTAAAGGGATTTTCTTTCCCTTGTTCCTCCAGCACTACACTTGCATTACTGGCCTAAGTGGATACTCACCAGCTGGCCGTGTCCATCACTACAGCCAAGACTGAGAATTCCTGATTATACTTAGAGCCTGTGGAGCTGCTGACACAAACAGTCATTAGCAGACGACCCTTTTGTAACAAACTGTGCTTTAAAATGTAAACTGTTGGGGGCATTTTCCTTACGTTGTCCAGAAGGAACTTTCTCCTGCCTGAGCCTGGATTAATCATGAGAGAGCTCGTCAACATTCCACTGGTACATATTCTTACTTTGGTTGCCTTCAGCGGGACTGAGAAACTTCCAAAAGGTTTGTTTGAGGAATCTTGTCTTCTTGTTGCCTTGTCACAGTTCTAAAGTGCATGTGTGTGCTCTGATCACGACTGATTCATATTATGGCGGGCTTGGATTTTACTTGGTGAAGTAGGGGTACGATGTATGGAGAAGGAGCAGTTGACTGATGATCTCCTTTCTACCAGTATCCCTCCCTCGCTTAAGTTCTGCAATAAAAAGTGTAGCCACACAGGGCATGCAGAGCCCTCACTTGTAGGAAAACATCAGCAGGTAGACTGCAAGTTATCAAGGTCCGTTTTGTTTATGCGTGTGTCAAACTTCAGGGTGGTCTAAATGGATGATGAAAACCTTTTCACATTAGGTTTGCTGGGAATATAATCAACCCTACTCCCAGATGTCCAGACTGTTTGCTTCTGAACAAAAGTCATTTCCATTTTCAGTTTCAGTTTTGCAAGATTCTTAGTAAATATTTTAGTTCTTAAAAATTGGAATTACAGAAAGACTCACACAATTTGCCTATATAACAAAAGCCTGAAGACAATGAGTTCTCAATAACTTTGAGGTTGGAGGCATGACTTGGCTCAACAAGAGACTGTGAAAGTTTTTTTTCAGAGCCTTTGGAATGTACCGGAAATAACACCACCTCAGGGAAAGGAAAGCAACTTAAGAAACTGACAAACACCTGTTGCAGCAGCAAGAATGTCCACAGTGATATGGTTTCTGGCCAGTGCATTATAAAACGGAGACTAGTGTATTTCAAATCAGGAAGAAAGACAGGAAAGTATGTGATTTACAAAGCGACTGAGAGTTTCTCTGAAAAATTTTTTAAAGACATGAAAAAGACTGAATGATGTCAGTTAAAGAGTTTTCAGATTTAATGTATTAGAGTAAGAGTTCTGCGTTTTATGATACACTCAAATTAATTATTTTCCTTTTATGTTACTTTCCCAAAGAACTGAACACATTTGTATCGCGTAGGTCAGTGAAGGTAGTATGTGTATGTAGATGGGAAACACAGCTTTAGATTTTGTGGGTCGTTAGAATTTCTGGAGCCACAAGGGCAAGATTCACATGCTAATAAGATATAGCTTTCTTCACAAACAATCTGATTTTTGGAGACTTAACGTTTTGCTTTCTTTTTCCATCTTACACAAGTAGAATAGTATCTTCAGATATATTTAAACATTTAATTGCCAACTAATAGGTTAAGGTATCTCCAGATAAGGAAGAATCTAGATCTTTTCAAACAGCTAATAATAGCCAGAAAGACTTAACATTGGCTTTGGATTATTTTAATACTTCCTGATCATACAACGGATGTCCGGTAAGGTAGCACCTGAATGTTCACATTTACAGATTGTTTGTTAAGTCTTATTTGTGCTCTCCTAAACCATGAAGTTACATAAAAGTGACATGGGTAAACGCTAACATTTATTAAACTTCAGTCTTATAAAGAACAAAACAATTGATTTTGCTGGTTCAAATCAGGATTTGGTGTATTAAAAAAAATAAACAAACCCACCTCCCTGTATAAACAACTCCTAATTTATATTCTAGAATGAAATGATTTACAGTTTCCAAACTTTACAGGTAAAGCCCTTAATTCAAACGTACACCATCTCTATTTCGAAAAATTCAAAATATGGTGATCTAAAGATAAAACCAAACATCTTGAACTTTGAATAAAAAAATCAGATTGTTAATCTGACTTTGTTTATAATTAACTTATTGCTATGATTAGATTATAAAACCAAACAATTAAAAGAATATTTTTGCCTAGTCTACTGTATTTACGGTAAAATTTAAATTAGTTACAGATTTAACACCAATCTTAGCCAAGAACACCAGGCCTCGTAGAACAAACATTCATTAACGACACACACCAGTTCTGAGAATAAACATTATCATAAAAACAGTCCTTAAAATTTGAAATGTTAGAGTTCATGGAATATATTGGTACAAAAAACAATAATATACTATTATTTCATACTGCTGGAAATAATAAAGATGTTCCACCCAAACTATCTCAGAGTTACTTTCTCTATTCTTGACAGAGAATAAAAAGTGTTCTGTAGCCAGATGTCTTTTTCCTAAGTCCTTTAAAAAATGAATGAATCAAGGAATCTGCACAATAATGTGTTACAAAATGACAGATTTTTAAATAGCACAAGGTATTTAGTGGATTCTCTTCTAACTCTCCACATACCATTTCCTCAATAAAATTAATAATAGACTTTGTAGAATTATTAGTTTCTTGTTTTAATTTTAGTTGGAGATTCCTAATGTTCAAAGACAAAAGGAAAAGTCACTTGTTCTAAATAATTACGACTAGTGATACTTTCAGTGACGAGCTCAATATCATAACCCACAACTAGAAATTTACAAACCATCACGTATGAAAGTAACCAACGTTTCATTGAATACTCGCCTTAACCACATATTTCAATAACAGTGAGTGCTTTATCAGGGAATATTAAGTGTGTGGTGGGATTTAAATTCTGTAGAAGTACAGGAGTTCACGTAAGCAGTACTGAGTTTCTTTAATACGCACAAAGAACTCCTGTCCAAACTCCACCTTTTTAAATTACCTCATTTGCTCCCATACCTAGAAGTGTTTGAGCCTAAGTGATTTATCTTCAGATATATTTGAGTAACTTCCTCTTCTAGATCGTATGCATACAAAGATAGGGTTCACAGATTCAACATATGACTAAGTCAGAGCAGGCACAGCTGTCATTGAAATCCAGGACACCGAGTCCTGGATGAATATTGACGTACATTGAAAGAGCAACTCATTGCGTGTTTGGGGAAACACAGTTGCTTTAAATAATACTGCCCTTCAAGAACAGAGAGAAAGAGCAGAAACGTCAAGACTTCTGCCATATTTCCAGAGTAGTAGGCAACTTCTCAGTGAACTAGGACTTAAGTCATGGGAGAAAGGGTCAAGGTGAGGGGGGAGAATGGGACCTGAAGGATGTGGCCCCATTCAAGAAAGTGAGCAAAGAGCAGACCGGAGTAATGCAGAGGAACTACGTGGGCCATGCTGAGGGCCCAGCTGAGGTTGGGAATTGACCTTTATAGTGGTCTTGATTTGCACCAGTGTTTCATTTCATCTAACAATACTATATGAACATAGAGGCAAGCGAGGACAGCGGGTGAGACTAGTTCAAGGTTGGTGCTTCCCAGGGTCAGGGCAGCTGAAGGACTAGAGAGTAAGGGAGCTGAGATTATATAGCAACATACCGTGCAGTCTAGGCAGAATAATGAAGGCAGTGAAGTGAGGACATTTAAGGCCTGGAAGAGAGTGTTAAGATCAAGTTCCTTTTCCTAGTCTCCAATGTCTTTCTGTGTGACTTTGGGGATGGCACGTAGTATTTGTGAGCCTCCATTTCCTCATAAAATGAACAAGTGCGTACTAGGGCTCAACATATAACATTAGGTACTATGCTAAAGATGGTCAGTGATTGCTGAAATGATCGCTCTTGGGTAACATGAACATTTTAGACGGGTCTCTGTGGGACTATCTCTTAACCCAAATGAATTCACCCAGGAGAGGCAATTTCAGAAATTCTGAACAGGCTGAACCTAAACCCCTTCCGGTCTATGCCCAGTACCATTCCTGAAGGCAAGGACCCAAAGTGTGTTCTGTGACAAAGAATGAATGATACACTATTAATAAGTGGCTGAGATTATCAATGAAGCTTACAAGTTCCAAAGGCATCATAATAAAAAAATAACTTATATTTTATTGTATCACCAGTAGAATAAATGTGCCAGTTTCTAAGATAAGCCAAATGATGAGCAATACTGAATATCCTCTTTCTTTGGGGAATCTGAAAATTTTCCAACACCAAAGTGTTTTCTCATACTGAAAAAACAATACTGTATTCATGATATTAGAAAAAAAACACGAATATGTCCCAAGTCTGAGCTCTAATTTTACTAAAACAGAAAGGAGCAAATTCACCTGACTTCTTGGTGTTTACTCAGTCATGTGGTCATGTTCGTCAACAACTGGTCAATCAGAAGCTGGTCTGTCAATGGCCATGCGGTAGAGCCCATAAAAGGGTTAATATCATTTTCCTTCACATCAAGCAGCTAGGATTCAAGTGAAGTTACTCTTTGGGTCCAGAAAAGCATTATGCTCATTTTCATGTATTTGTTATTCATGTGGTCCTTGGATTGAGGGGAGAAATAGTGCCCTAGTTTAAACAGACTCTGGCTGAGATGAAAGCTGGATAACAGAATGAAAGTAAACAGGAGACAGTCTGCTGAGTCAACAAATATCATTAAATACAACGATGTGATTTTGCCAGTAACAATTTGAAAGTGGATTTGTTTGGGTAATTTTGAAAGATGGGCAAAGTGAACTTAGCCAACTATACCCTGCCTATATAAATTGATATTAACATAAACCTTATTTTTCCCCTCTGTCTGTAATCAGTATTATGCTCAAGGCATGGAATTGCTTAGAGTTAAAAGATAGGAATTTTAAACCGACCTTACTTAACCTTGAAGTTTAGCTCTATTATTTCCTACTTGTGTTATGCTTAGACAGCTATTTAACCATTCTTATCCTCCATTCTTCATCTGCAGATGAGAATTATAATAGTATCTACCTTTATGTTTGTTGTGCTAAATGAGATAATGAATGAAAAGTATAATGCCTGGCCCATGGCAGGTTCTTAATTTTGGATGCTAAAATTATTAAAAACAGAATCAAACGATGCACAAGACTATCACGCCACTGCACATGGGGGAAGGTGTTAATCTAATAAAGTTCTTAGTAACACCTCATGTATTTCTCCATAACTGTGTCAAGACATTCTCAGATTTACTTTCTTGATCTTAACTGATCTCCACAGTTTGTAAAAATATTAATAACATATGTCTGTTACCTCTGTCACTTCTGAAGTATCAGGTGAGAAGAAACTAATGAATTAAGTTTATTTTCTTATAAAAATAATACATGGCCATTAAGAATGATTTTGTAACTATAAAATACAGAAAAGCTTAAAACAGGAGGGCACCTGGGTGGCTCAGTCGGTTAAGTGTCTGACTCTTGATTCAGCTCAGGTCATGCTCTCTCACAAGAGAGATCTCTCACTAACCGTGAGATCGAGGCCCACGTCAGGCTCTGCATTCACAGTGCAGAGACTGTTTGGGATTCTCTCTCTCCTCTTTCTCTCTCTGCCTCTCCCCTGCTGGTTCTCTCTCTCTCAAAATAAACTTAAAAAAAAAAAAACCCTCAGACTAGAAAAAGTCACCTTGACTTCCAAGACTGTTTGAGCATATATTTTCTTCCATTTTTTTCTATGTATCATAAATAACTGTTTATATACTTCTGCTACCTGGCATTTCTATTTCACATGAATGCATGAGCATATTCTATTTTATTTATCCTCTTAAAAATACCATTCGCAGTGATTATGTGCATAATATCTTGTTTAGGTAAGAGTTGCTAATATATGCTTAATATTTGCCTCCCTGAGACAAAAAAAAAAAAAAAGGCCCTGATTTGTTGCATTTGCTGATTTCTGACTCCAACCACAGCCGATTTCAAGCTAACAATGAACACTGAACTGGGAGGGATGTACACTAACGTGGCTTTCTACACTAATTCTACCATACGGTGACCTTGGGTATAAATCACTTCAAGAGCATAGGTAACAGTAAAACGTAGTAACATAATTAGGAAGTGATAAATTTCGAGTATTATTAGTTTTTAATATAATTTATTGAATTGTAAGTTTTTTATTTTAACTTTTTACCTTGAGTATAGTTGGCACACAATGAATGTTACATTAGTTTCAGGGGTACAGCCTAGTGACTGAGCTTCTCTAGAGGTTATGCTATGCTCACCCCAGATGTAGCTACCATCTGTCGCCCTAAATGTATATAATTTGGTTTTTAATAATGGCTGTATTTAACAGTTGTCTCACAGAATTCCGGAGAAATTAACACTTGGCTCTAGCAAGCCAGTACAAGCCAGCTCCAGCAGACCGCAGTTATGAGGCAGAAGTGTGTGCCGAAACTTTCCTCCCTTTCAGCACGATTAGTACGATCCAGGACAATTCATCTGTTCTGTACAGTGAAAGTCATCTGTGTGGCTTTCCGCCTTGAGATTATTTCCTTGGGATAGATTCCCAGAAGTAAATATTAATGGTAAATCTGCAAGTAATCCAGAGACTGGGCGAACAATTGAACAGTTCGGGCTTCTGTTTCTAAATTACAGAATCAAATAACACACAGTGTCCCATATGGGGAAAGGACCGTTTTAAATGCTTTACGTGTATTCATTTAACTAATCCTCATGACAAGCCTATGTAGCGGTTTTATTATCATCTCCATCTACAGCTGAACATGCCTAGGCACCAGCTAAGTGACTTGGTGCATCAGGAAGTGATGGAACAGGGATTTGAACTCAAGCCCTGTGCTAGCACCTCTGTCTGGCTGCTCATTGCTCTTGCTTTTTAAACAACGAAAGCATTCACTATCATCAATTCACCTTTGGGTCCATCATTATCTGCATCTCACAAACTCAATATTCAGTGTTTTTATTTCTTTATCTGTATGACTCTGCAATTGATTGCTTATTCCATCCACAAGAGCCCTGATGCCTATGTATAAAAGATGTCATTTCACCTAAAAATTTTCTGCTCTTATTTCAACTATTTGCTTTCAACCTTTTCAAAAATTTATGCCTTTTATAAAGGCCTCAGAAATACAGCTTATTTAAACATCATATCAGTAAATCTGCTAACCCTAGGGATAGAAAAAGGTCTAGGACATGGTCCTTGGCCCCAAAGCTGAAGGTTTTTATTACTGAGTATGAGATAAAGACATAAGCGTATCATTTTAATAGCATCTGTGCGCCAAGTGCTATAAGAGTGACATTTATAGGATGACCCATATGGAAAAGGGCATTTGGCTCTGTCTAGCTAGTCTGAGAAACTGGGCTAAGATGCTACTTAAACTGCATCTTAAGACAAGAACCACATTAAGGAGGAAGATGGGGGCTCAGTGGGACACTCCCAAGCACCAGGTTCCCTTACTCTCAGCCCATGAATTTGTCTCTGAGTTTAGTGAAAAAATAAGGTTTCTTTAGACTGTGAATGCGTGTTTTATGGCCAATGTGCCCATCTGTCCTAGGTGTCTCATGAGGCTGTCATCCCCTCCCCTGCATCTAAAATATTGTTCACACTACTTACTTGGCTCTGATACATACCTTGCATTTTATCTAAAATGACCATATAATCGACTGTCCAAACTCGGGCACTTTTGGAATACAGGGGGCACTACCAATTATTCCAGGAGAGCAGGCGTAACTATTATAGCTGATCGTTTTATGTAACCGTCCATCCTTATTATCTAGATGGTGGGCTCTTTTATTTTTTTTTTAAACACCACAATAGAAAATCACCTTTTAATGGTTTATTGTCTATTCTTCTTCCTAAATATTTATACTTATATTCACATTCATATTATTTACAAGCTTGTTTTCTTGATACATGTATCATTTCAAATCTTCTTTTTCACTTAAAAACATATTTATACATTTTCCCATGATATTAGAAATCCTTCAAAAATCTTTTTTTTAATATAACTTATTGTCAAGTTGGCTAACATACAGTGTATACAGTGTGCTCTGTTTTGGGGGCAGATTCCCGTGATTCATCACTAATATACAACACCCAGTGCTCATCCCAGCAAGTGCTCTCTCTCCTCAATGCCCATTACCCATTTTCCTCTCTCCCCTACCCCGCATCAACCCTCAGTTTGTTCTCTGTACTTAAGAGTCTCTTATGGTTTGCCTCCCTTTCTGTTTGAAACCGTTTTTTCCCCTTCCCCCCTCCCCATGGTCTTCTGTTAAGTCTCTCAAGTTCCACATATGAGTGAAAACATATGATATCTGTCTTTCTCTGACTTATTTCACTTAGCATAATACCCTCCAGCAGCACTTTCAACAATAGCCAAATTATGGAAAGAGCCCAAATGTCCATCAACTGATGAAAGGATAAAGAAGGTGTGGTTTATATATACAATGAAATGCTACTTGGCAATGAGAAAGACTGTGGGCTCTTCTAAGGCAGCGATGGACTTTACACATCTTTTTGCTTCTAGTCAACCTGGTGCTTGCTACATGGAAAGCAGTAAACAAATCTCTGATAAATAATAATAACGATAAAGTGGTAATGATGATAATTATTTTCAATAAGGTCATGCAATGGGGTAGATTTCCAGACTCATGCAAATACAGGTATTGACACTTTCTGTCCCACACCATCCAGCCCTTGAGATGACCAGGACCGCACTCCGTTTGCTCTGGTAGATTCACAGGCTTCCTAAATGATTAAAGAGGAATGCATCCTACTACTAACCAACTCTCATCCTTCTTAACTTCCTTGTCCTTCTAACTCCTATAATCCAAGCGACTCTCATTTCATGGGGGGACAGGAGGAGAGAAGGATCAATGTCAAAGCCCCTCCTATTTTCTTTTTTTTGTGGAACACACACACATGCAGAGGCACATACACACAAACAATAAAAAACAAAAACAAAACCAGCTTTGAGATATAATTTACATACTATGCACTCCACCCATTTAAAGTGTACAACTAGGGCTCCTGGGTAGCTCAGTCAGTTAAACATCTGACTCCTGATTTCAGTTCAGGTCATAATCTCACCGTTTGTGGGATGAGGTCCCGCATTGGGCTCTGTGCTGAGCACAGAGCCTGCTTAGGTTTCTCCCTCTCCCTCTCTCCTTCTCTCTCCCCCTTCCCTGCTTGTGTTCACACACTCTAATAAAGTTTTTGAAAAACTTTAAAAAATAAAGTGTACAATTCACAGAGTTGTGCATTTATCATCAAATTAAGCAGAACATTTTCATTATACCTCAAAGAAATCCTGTGTCCTTTAGCCATTTCTTACCCCCTAATCCCTCCATCTTGCACCCCTGATCTTAGGCAATCGCTAATGTATTTTCTGACTGTAGATTTGCCCATCTGGACATTTCATATAGGTGGAATCATGCAATATGTGTCCTTCTGACTGGTTTCTTTCACCTAGCTTATTGTTTCCGAGGTTCATTCATGTTGTGGTATATATCAATACTTCATTCCTCTCTATTGTCAAATAATATTCCATCGTATGGATATACCAATTTTGTTTATCTGTTAATCTGTTGGTAGACACCTGGGCTCCTTTCACCTTTTGGCTATTGTGAATAACGCTACTATGGACAAATATCTACAAATATCTGAGTCCCTACTTTCTATACTTTTGGGTATATACCCAAAAGTGGAAACACTGGATCATATGGTAATTCTATGTTTAATTTTTTGAGGAACCACATACTGTTTTCCACAGAAGCTGCGCCATTTTACATTCCCACCAGTAATGCACAAAGGTGCATCTACCCACCTGCTTGCCAAGAGGTGTTGTTATCTTTCTTTTTGATTAGAGCCATTCTGGTGGATATGAAGTAGTATCTAATTGTGGTTTTGATTTGCATTTCCTTAATGGCTAATGATACTGAACATCATCTCATGTGCTGTGTCTCCAACACAAATGAAATTTGTACAAATTCTGTGGAGAAATGTCTATTCAGATCTTTGCCCAGTTTTTTCAGTTGGGCTTTTTGTCATTTTATGTACTCTTTTTCTATTCCATTCACATGCAGATCTGATTCTTTATAAATTGCACGAAGCTTAAGCTTATAAAATCTCTTATTTGCAGGAGCCCCCATCTAAGACCCTCAGTGGACTCTAGCAATGTGTTAATATGAACATATATTATTATGAAATTTAGAAAAAAATGTTTTTAAACAACTGTTAAGATCTCTCTCTCCATTCTGACTTCTCTTCCCTTCAAGCTGATCCGTGTTGGGTGGCCACGGATATTTTGTATTTATAATTTTCTTTTTTTTCCTCAATGTGTGTACTCAAATTATGTAACTTTGGGCTTCATAAAAGCTGGATCTGCCCCTACTTATATAAACTAAATTCTAAGTCCTACTCTACTGAGAGCCTTCTCTTTTGATTCTCAAACATCTATTTCAGAAGTAGTAACAAAATTCTCTACATACAACCTTCCTTCCTTTTGGCAATTTTCTGCTATGGGGAAATATAATTATCATTCAGCAGGTGACAGCCTCTGACTGCTCACAGAGGGTTAGTAAACAGCATTCTAGAATGTTCTCATCTGATTTTTCCTCTTCTTGTAGCTCCTGTCATCACTACTCCGCTGGAAACAGTGGATGCCTTAGTTGAAGAAGTGGCTACATTTATGTGTGCAGTGGAATCCTATCCCCAGCCTGAAATTTCCTGGACCAGAAATAAAATTCTCATTAAGTAAGTATTCTGCCTTTTTCTGGTAAGGCTGCCCATGGCTGCCTTGCAATTTAACTTTGTCATCAATGTAATCACAGCTCTTGGTAGGACAAAAGCTTACCTTCTAAAATATGTAAAATGCAAATTTCCTCATTTTATAATTGTAAGATCTGGAGGTCAATGAGGTTAAGAGAATTGCCTAAAGCCAAACACTGATTTAATTGACCTGGGGATGTCAGGGCTATTTCACGGACTCCAGGTTAGGACCCAGAGGAAGTTTCAAGTAATTAAGACACACGATGATACCCTAAGGCGGGGGTACAGGACACATGTTCCAGGACATGCTGGGGAATTAATAGGGACCAGACTCATCTCTACTTCTATTCCAATAAATTAAAGTATGTTGTCCAAGAACCTGACCTCTTGGTCACCAGAACTTTTTCTTTTGAAAGTCAGAAGGGTTTCCTAATATATAATGAGGCAGCCTCTTAAACAGACAAAAATTCCCATTTGACATGAAAGGGTCATGCTATCTTTTCCTCATTTGCAATAGCTATCTGATCAAAAATACTCCAAAAAAAAATCTGTAACAAAGGGAACCACTGGCTTCTCAGCAGGCAATATAGCTTGCAGTAGGACCAGGATTCTTGAGCTGGTATCTACACACTCGGGTCCATGAACCTGCATGAGGAAAACTTATGTCTTTATTTGCACTAAACTCTAATGAAATTTAGTGTTTCCTTCAATTACACATGTTGTAATATGGGAAATTACCCTGTGCTGTGGTCACCCTCAGGTTGTCTACCTGGAAAACTATTACAGAAGTCCTGGAATAGGAAGGCTGAAAATAAGATGTTTGAAATACAGTTTATTAAATCCATTTGAAATCTCTAGAGAGAACAAGGGAAAAGAAATGGGATAAGTCAATGTACTCAGGAATCTTGGTTCACTCAATGTTTATATGGCCAGTTGCTCTTGTGCCTCAGACTTCCCCACTGTCAAGCTCTTACAAGGACCAGAGTAAAGTCTGAGCCCACAGGTGGAAGGCACCAAAGCTACAGACATATACTTGCTCTGTTGGAGAAACAGAAGGACAAGCGCACCTGGCCATGACGATAGCTTGCCAATTAGCCTGCTGAACAGCCATGGATTTTATCTGTGTTCCTTGGGGAGAGTGCATGGGACCATAAAGGGACCACGTTGTATATCACCAACAGGTGGTTGATTTAGGGGTGACAGAGCCGTCAGTCTAGAGATGGCACGATTATAAGCTTGTCTTTCCATCCCTTTCTACTCTAAGTGATACTCTTCTTTATTCCATCATATTTTCTATTTATTCCGTCAATCTTTGGCAGGTTGCTATTTCACTTATGGCCTATATTCAGCACATCTCACCAGCTCTAGCTATGTTCCACAAGTGACTCTCTTCCTCAATGGCTCCATTTAACACGAGTCATTGTGCTAATATCTCACACACTACAGCTTTACAATTTATATGCTCAACATTTTCATGAGTTTTGTCTATTATTTATGTCTTTATCTTCTATAATAAAATTAAATGTCTTTAAATAATACAGAAAAACCTCACTGTCAATATGCATCATGAATAACAGTGGTCATAAAAGCACCTGTGAAGGCAACACAGAAGTTACCGAGTTTTGTATTACATCACAGTTGTTGCTTATATCTTGGCATATGATTCATGCACTTCCCTACTTTGAAATTATAATAGTTGCTGGACAGGCAAAGGTCAATGATCAAAGATTATTCTCTCCACTATGGCCCTCTACCATGCCTGGGAAGGAAGTGCGATGCCTATATCATTAAATAGCTTTGAAAAAGACAGCCTTACGATCCTCTCAGATGTTTCTTTCTCAATATTATAAGGAGATGAAGAAATGGACAATGGAAGAGTTTTTTTAATTACACAAAGAAAATCAACATTATAAGAATGCTATGAAGAAAGTCAATAAATAAATTGGAATCTTCCCTTTATTATAAGGCAAAAATGTTACAAATAAATAAGAAATGAATGGAGTTACAGGTTTGAATAGTTAGCTGTTAGTCAAAGGATCTGTGAAATAAGAAGAAATTACATTTTGAAAATATATTTGTGTGCCCTTTTAGGAATAATGAATAGCTTTACCAAGGAAACCTGACAAGCACTACTTTGCCAGGTGATAAAGGTCAATATCGATAGTGAGAAATCATGTTGATAGCATGCACCCTTGTTTTTTATGGGATGAAATGGCCCTCTACTTTTGTGATCTTCCTCTCCCAAAGCCACAAACCAAATTTTATCATAATAAAAATATAAGGCAAACTCCAGTAGAGGGGCATCCTACAAAATACTTTACACGTACTCCTCAAAACTGTCAAGGTCATCAAAAACCAAGGAAAGTCTTAGAAACTGTGACAGCCAAAAGGAGCCTAAGGAGATATGACAAATAAATGTAATGTAGGGTCCTGGATGAGATCATGGAAGAGACAAAGACATTAGGTAACACTGAAACAAACCTGAATAAGCTAAGACTTATATAAACTAGTTAACAGTATCAATATTGGGTCATTAATCGTAACAAATGTACCAAACTAATCTGATTAACAACAGGAGAAACTAGATGGAAAGAGGTATATGGAAAGTATCGTCTTTTCAATTTTTATGTAAATCTAAAACTGTTCTAATTAATTCTATTTTATTATTATTTTTTTATTTTTTTATTTTTTTTAAATATGAAATTTATTGTCAAATTGGTTTCCATACAACACCCAGTGCTCATCCCAACAGGTGCCCTCCTCAGTGCCCATCACCCACCCTCCTCTCCCTCCCACCCCCCATCAAACCATAAGAGACTCTTAAAAACTGAGAATAATGAATTCTATTTTAAAAATTATAAAGACTTGGGGCGCCTGGTTGGCTCAGTCGGTTAAGCGTCCGACTTCAGCTCAGGTCACGATCTCGCGGTCCGTGAGTTCAAGCCCCATGTCAGGCTCTGGGCTGATGGCTCAGAGCCTGGAGCCTGCTTCCGATTCTGTGTCTCCCTCTCTCTCTGCCCCTCCCCCATTCATGCTCTGTCTCTCTCTGTCCCCAAAATAAATCAACGTTAAAAAAAAAATTTAAAAAAAAATTATAAAGACTTGGGGCGCCTGGGTGGCTCAGTCGGTTGAGCGGTCGACTTCAGCTCAGGTCATGATCTCACAGCTCGTGAGTTCGAGCCCTGCATCGGGCTCTGTGCTGACAGCTCGGAGCCCGCATCCTGCTTTGGATCTGTGTCTCCCTCTCTCTCTGTCCCTAATCCATTCGCATCCTGTCTTTGTCTCTCTCAAAAGTAAATAAACATTAAAAAAAAAATTATAAAGACTTGAGCGTCCTCACCACCCACAAGCAATTTACTCAAATTAAGCAACATTGATGCAACAGCTTACAAATTTGGAAACTGTCTATTTCACAGAGTGGCTGGACTCTTGGTCCACAAGTATATCTGTGAAATATTCCAATGTACGTATTTTCCCACGAAAAACGAAAAACGTAACAAAACAACATTATGTGACACTGAGTATCATGGCTTTCCACAATTATTTATTGTTATTTTGTGAACTACCCAGTGATTATACTATCCTCAGTCACAAGAGACCAAAACTCACTACATGCTTTTATTCCCTTTAGTATCAGGAAGTGATGGTGGGCACCTGTAGAGATTAGAACATCAAGAAACCACTTCCTTTTCCACTGTTTGTTTGCATTTTAGTTTCCTATTTCTACTATAAGAAGGTGTCACAAACTTAGTGGCTTAAAACAATATAGGTTGATTATCTTACAGTTCTGGGAGTCGTAAGTCTGAAATCAGTCTCCCAAGGTGAAAAGCAAGGGTTGACAGGGCTGCATTCTTTCTAGTGGCACCGGAGAAGAATCTGATTTCCCACCTTCCCCCAGCCTCAAGAAGGCTACCTGCCTTTCTTGTCTCCTTCCCCCACTTTCAAAGCCAGCAGCCACAGCCCTCTGGCCTCTGCCTCAACTGTCACATCTCCTATCATCCTTCAGCTTCCTGCTGCCATCTCTTAAGGACCACTGTGATTGCACTGGGCCCATCTGGATAAGCCGTGATACTCTATTTTAAGATCCTTGACATCTGCAACATCTCTTTTGTCATGTAAGGTAACATATTCACAGGTTCAGGGGATTAAGACCTAGATTGAGGTGGGGGGCATTTTTCTGCCTCATGTATACATTTTGCATAAAGAACCTTTATGTGGTCATAAAAACCCCACTTTTATGTTGATGCTTCCACTCAGATTTTTCTGTTTCCCTAATTCCTTTCTTGACAAACAGCATGTAACTTAATGAGATAATATATGTAAAACATACACTCACAGTTTGAAGCTGTTTTGCTTCCTTTTATATTCCAAGGAAGTAGAACTGTGCTTGGCACTTGTTAGGCATGCAACAAATAATAAATGAATACTCAGCTAATTGTTAGTTACTCCTATAAGAATTTATCTCTTCCCACTGGTAACATTTATGTACGTGTGTTTGTTCTCTAGCTGTTACGTTCTAGTAACTGTGGGGAGAAGACTCATATACCTTGGTAGTAATATACTTTGCTGAATAAAGTAAACTTTATGTTTGGTCTCATCAACAGACATCACCTTTTGAAGGCACTTTTTTTTTCTTAAATTTTGAGAGAGGTAGAGAGGGAGAGAGAATGAGCATGGGAGGGGTAGAGAGAGAGGAAGAGAGAATGAGCATGGGGGGGGGGGGTGGGGTGGGGAGAGACAGAGACAGAGAATCCCAAGCAGGCTCCATGCTCTGTGCTGAGCCTGTCGTGGGGCTTGATCTCACAGTCATGAGATCATGACCTGAGCCAAAGTCAAGAGTCGGATGAGCCACCCACGTGCCCCGGAAAGCATTTTTGAAGGACTCAGGTGCTTTGATCATTAGAGCATAGGACCAATCTATTGGGAGCACAGCATTCTAATCTTAGAATGTAATGCTAGCTTTATATTACCAAAAAAGGTGATTCTATTATTCAGAACCCATCCAGGTTTCCTTTTGCTTTTAACCTGCTTCTTCCATTGACAAGTCATCTACTGATCAGTTAATCACAGCCTGAAAAAAAAAAAGTCACACAGGAGGTCCTAACCTGCCATTTCTGTCTGCGACCTGCAGGCTCTTTGACACCCGGTACAGCATTCGCGAGAACGGGCAGCTCCTCACCATCCTGAGCGTGGAAGACAGCGACGATGGCGTCTACTGCTGCACGGCCAACAATGGCGTGGGGGGTGCTGCGGAGAGCTGCGGGGCTCTGCAAGTGAAGATGAGTGAGTGGGAGAGAGCCTCCGCTCTTGATGTTAAAGCTGACTCGGTACACTCCGAAGCAGGCACTAAACAGTCTCCAGCACGGCTTGGAGGCTCGGCAGTCAGCCAAGCTCAAGTTCAAATCACACCCCTGAGGCAGTGAATTCTAGACCATGTATTCCTGTCCTCAACTACAGGCAAGCCCCTCAGTTCTCTAGGCTCTCCCGTTTCCTTGCCTGCACACAGCTCCCTATTTGCTCCACCTTGACTCCTTCCACCAGGGAACTTCCATCTAAAATCTTCTGCCTGCTCCCTTGAACCGGTTCCGTTACAACCAGACACGCTTTTTATCTCTAACTCCTTTGCAGACACTTCTACCCTTTTGCCTTATTTCAAACTTGATTTTCTTGGGTGACTTTTCAAACTTGAGTGGCCTTTCTGCTTCACTGGAGGCTACTTTGTCACCACCTTTCCTGTCTACAAGGCTAGCAAGGACTTGCGGTCAATCTCCTAGCTCTCATTGCTGCTTTTAAGCCATTACCTTTATATTGCTGTGCAAAATCTTCTCATGAGGGCGTGTGCCATTCTGACCATTCTCTCCTGTAACTCTATTCAAGTCACCTACTCATTTCCAGGTACTCCCCCTCACCCCCCACCCCGCCCAATATCTACCAAAGACTTTGATTCCTATCTATCATGTCTTTCGGTCTATCCATCCCTACTCCTGCCACCATCCTAAGGGATTTTTTAACAAACCATGAAACAGCCTCTGGCCACTTTGTCCTTACAGCTCCTGACCTCCACACGTCCAGTGATATTTGCCTTAACTTCTTATCAACCTATCCCATCAATGACCTTGTCACCCCCAGGAAAGGGTCCGAATTTAAAATCTTAAGCTCCGGTATACCATACTCAGAACACGGACACTTCTATTCCCAGCGCTGTCCCAAGAAGAAAACACTTTCCCACACTCATGATGTGCCTCCATCTGTCTCTTTCTCAGCTAAGAACCAGAGTCAGGCTCTCTCCCTCCCCTACTCCCTCTGCAGAGCCATCACCGCATGTTCACATTCTCCTCCTTTCTCCCTTCCACCGACCCCAGTGGGGACTTACTCAGTTCTCTCTTCTTTTAGTCTTCTCTTGCACCTGGTGGTGTATCTTTAAGCACTCTTAGCACCCTCAGATCTCATGACCTCCTGTGCTGGAAGCACTAGCTGCTTGCAAATCACCTACCCTGTAATAATGTAACTTTTATTTTCTTCTCTCTGACATCACGCTGCTGAGGGCAAAAATCACGAAACAGCCATACTGGCACATACGAATCAGCAGGGTCCAGTTCCACTCAGAAACTTTACTGCAAGTTTTGCTGTGATTCCTGATTAGCATCACTATTTCTCATATCTTCTTTCTACTGTGTTGTCATTGTTTTTGTTGAGTTCGCTGCTTCTTTTCAAAGTGTGAGCATGTGATCATATATAATCTGAGCATACGTTTTCTGATTCTTTGAATCGCTGAAAGTCTCTGCCTTTGCTCCGGGATAAAAACTTGTCCAGGTACAGACAAGAATTTCAAAAGGCTTTTCCCTCAGCTTTTATTAAACAATTATTCACTATCATATGACACGCTATGCTGCAGCTGAGAAAGCTTTTTCTTATTCCTAAAGGTAAATCTAATGTTTATCTCTCTTAAAAATATTACTATTTTCTCTTTATTTCTAGAATTCATAAGATTTTCACATTCATAGGAATATGTTAAATGTATTCTCTTACTATTCCTACTGAGTTTTAGGTAGGCCTTCTGAATCCAAAAAATAAGGATTTGTTGTTGTTTTTCAAAATGAGGTATATATTTTAACTTTTCTTCCTCTTTACTTTATCTCATTCTTAAATTTTTATTTTTTATTTATTTTATTTTTTTTAATGTTTATTTATTTTTGAGAGAGACAGAGACAGAATGTGAGTGGGTTAGGGGCAGAGAGAGAGGAAGACACAGAATCTGAAGCAGGCTCCAGGCTCCGAGCTGTCAGCACAGAGCCGGACGCGGGGCTCGAACTCACAAGCTGTGAGATCATGACCTGAGCCGAAGTCGGACACTCAACCGACGGAGCCACCCTCAGGTGCCCCTTAAATTTTTAATTAGTACATATTAGATCTTTTTTTTCCATTTTTCGTGACCCCATTTTTTTCTCCTTATACTTTCTACATATCTATCTTGATATTCTACCTTACTGGAGATTTATTTTAACTTTTCCTTCTATATCATGAACTCAGTCTTCAATATGACCATTCTACTATTCTACACTTACACTGAGTACTTTTGATCTTAAAAACCCATGTTTTTAATTTCTAGGAATTATTTTTCTGCTCCTTTTTTTCCTCATAGCAAACTCTACGTGTTACATGATGCAATATTTGTTCCTCTCTGTAAGGATAACACTAATGCATTTAAAGAAAAAATTCCTCTTTTCCTGGGGCGCCTGGGTGGCTCAGTTGGTTAAGCATCTAACTTGGGTTCAAGTCATGTTCTCATGGTTCGTGAGTTCAAGTCCCACATCAGGTGATCATGAGCCCCGCATCAGGTGAGCTCAAACCTTTTCTTACCATTGGGTAAGCCCAGCTTTTCTCTCTCTCTCTCTCTCCCTCAAAAAATTCTGTCTTCTTTTCCTTACTTTATTTCTGTTTTCTTCATAAGTTTTTATTTTCTTTCAGTTCTTTGCTTCTATGTTCATGTTTTTTTTTTTTTTCTCAAACCTCTATTAATCTTTTATGTTTGGTCAGACTTATAAATGAAATCCTAGATTCATCAGAATAGGAATGTAGTAGGGCTAGTGGGACATTGTGGGGAAGCTGGTCTGGGGGTTCTTCTGTAAGTGGGTAGGGATGTGCCCATAAGAAGGCATTCCTTACTTGAGGAAATCAAGTGAGGAAACTGGAAAGTTCTCCTTTGCAACATAATGAAGGCTTGATTCTAAAGACAGAGCACATTTAAGTATTTCACTGCTACCTTTTCTTTGAGAGTTTCTCATATTCTCTCTGACACTAAATGTTCTTTACTTCGGTTCTATCCCAAATCTCCTCTTTTTTTCTTCTTTAGGAAAGCTCATCCAGTCATGTGGGTATACGGTGGTGTGGCCATCCCAGGTGCTACCATTTTAGAATGCTCCCACACCACTTGGTACAGAGCTTCTTCCTGAGATGCCTAAGACCCCCAGTCCCATCACTACTCCAGCTATCCAAGGATCACTCCCAGGAGCTCCCTCTCCCAAATTCCTTGTCACCCATCAGAAAATGGTTCCATGCTGGCACAGCATGAAGTTCCAGCATCCCGCTGTAGCCAGATGACCAGCTCATATTAGTCACTGCTCATGGTTTCACCTGAAGAGTGTTCCCTTACAGTGGGGAATCCATGACTCAACATCAGTGCTCACCTCATTCCCAGTGCACTTTATGTTCAACTTCCCAAAAGGGTTCTTCTCACTTCTCACCCAACAGATGACCAAGATATCTATTTCACTGAGAAGATAGGAGTTAACTGCTTTAAACAGAGGTTATCTGCTTAAGACATTTGCCATAGGGATCTTCAAGGAAACCAGTGGAAGGAATGGAAAACACTCTCTTTGACTATGTCACAGGAATATCAACTTTTAAGCTAAGCTTTTGCCAGCAGCTGTGTGACAACCCCACTCACAACTGAGGTGCCTCACCATCATCTAAATGCAGGGGTTCACTGTTGTTGATTAGGAGAGTTGTGTGCTTTAAATAGCAGGCAAAGTGACAACGTTGATATTTTCCTATAACATGCTTAAAGCCTGTCTTGTATTTTGTTTGTCACAATGCAAGATCATACCAATTCGAAATGGCACTAAATGCCTAGATTAGACATCAGTAGACCATGAAGTCTTTGCAAATATCACTTCCAACTCCCATCAACCCCCACACGCACAATTAAAGTAGAAGGAAAAAAGTCCTTATTCCATGCTCTGCTGTCAAAGTAGCACACTGATTACAGCACATGACCTAAAAGAAATAGAATGCATCCATTTCTCAGTAGTCCCTCCTGCAAAGACAGTCCTCTGTTTTATAACTGTAACACGAGACTAGTAAGGAAATAAGTGTAGTTTTCATTCTATGTGAATCCTTCAAGTAGTAAAAGAACAGGCATCCTGATTTTGTAAATTCTTCTACACATGAGATTTAATAACTTGTGAAATCTTACTACTGGAGAATAAACAGAGGCTGGCATAATCTATTTCTTCTGAAAGAATTGACTTAAGAGTCTTTCACAGCACAGTAACTTACAAAAGTTTGCCTTGCAGACTACAGTTACCCTAAATTCTATGACAGGATTTCTCCAATTACTAATATAAATAACATCTGCTTTACTTTCTAGAGGATAAATGTAACTAATTTTTAATCACGAAATTTAAAGGTCAAAGTAAGATGAAACTACAGGGAAAGTAGGTCATAACTGAGAATGACATGAAAAATAGATCAAAAATGTCTCTTCAAATGTTTCCATGTCTGTTGGTATGAATTAAATAACGTCGGATTGTTATGGTGACAGTATACTTAGTCAACTTTTTATTAACTATCTTTTCAAGTGAAGAACACTATGACCTCAAACTCCTAATATGTTTCATGAGTTTGTGTTCTGCAAATAAGATATTAATAGAACAGACATAACCTAAACCTTGAAAAATGATTTCTGTCGATACCTGCTAAAAACCCCTCAGCATTTGATAAATTCTATAATGTAATCAATTATTCTTAGAGTGGATATTTAAAACTGAATAGAAAAGAGAAAGCTTAATGTAGCCATATTGCATCTTTAATTTTGAATTTTTATTTCCCTTTAGAACCGAAAATAACTCGTCCTCCCATAAATGTAAAAATCATAGAAGGACTAAAAGCAGTTCTACCATGTACTACAATGGGCAATCCCAAACCATCAGTGTCATGGATTAAGGGGGACAGTGCTCTCAGGGTAAGTCCTTATTACGAAAACGTGTCTATACAACATATTTTCAAGTAGGGCAATTTTTTGCAAACTCAGTTACGTGAGTCCAAATTTCTAGTATAAAATTTCCCCTTTGATAACATTTCAACCACACGTAAATATCCCTGTTCCCATACACACAGACTATAAGGCATTCCAGTTGGGGGTGGCTAGGGGAAAAAAGAGACGGGAACCAACGGTTCTTTTGAGGGATGAAAAAGGAGGCCAAGCAAAAGCAACGGGAGTGGGTTTTGCTGGCTGGTGGGGTGGTTGGCTCACGCAGGTTTTAACATTGAATCTTTGAGACACAGGTGACAAAAAAGGTGAAACTAAAATCCAGGTTTTAGACCCGACAAACAGCTTCTGGGAGGAGAGAGAGAAAGGAGGTTTGGAAGCATGGACGGGAGAACCTCCGGAGTGGAGTTAGAACAGCAACACTCAAGACCAGTGAACTAACACCCTGACAAATTCCTCGGTCACACAGCAGTCAGATTAAAAACCCAGTGCTTACATGCTTGTTTTGCACTGCTTTGGAATCTCATACCCACGTTTACCGGGAAATCATGACACTGTGTCATTACCATCACCTACTAACTGTGGACGCAGTGAGGTTTTTCATCCTACTCTGCTCAGAATATGCCACACAGAATACACAGGTGTTGACATGCGTCCATCAACTGGAATGAAGTATAAAATCAGTTAGCTTGGTTTCACTTGACATAAGACAAATAACGTGAAACTGTTTAAGGTAACCTAGGTAATTTTCTGACTTTCCTTTTCTTATAAATATCAGTGGGTTTCCTACAATAAAAAAGTAGGAATTTTCGTATGAGACTGAATTTAGAGTCCCCAAAGGTAAATGTGGTATTTTAACTTCCAAGACCATCTTTTTTTATTATTTGTAGAATTTCCCAACTTTCAAAAAACGTATATTTTCCTAAAGATACCACATAGAGTGTTTTGAATCAAAGAGACTTGGGTGTAACTTTTAGGAAATCAAGTAAGCCTACTGTCCTCATATGATGAAGGACAATGAAAATAAACTATATATTATAGAACCATTGTTAAACTTCGTTTAGGTAATCTTATACTGTCTCATTTAATACAGTATGTTATACAAAATAAATGCCAAATGTTCAAATGATGCTTTTGATGCTAGCAGCGATGATAATGACCTGATGAAATAAGGCACATGTATCCTTGATAAAGCCATGGATGTTTTAAAATTCATGTCCCTATCCCTGGCAGGAGAATTCCCGCATTGCAGTTCTTGAATCTGGGAGTTTAAGGATTCATAATGTGCAAAAGGAAGATGCAGGACATTATCGGTGTGTGGCAAAAAACAGCCTCGGGACGGCATATTCCAAATTGGTGAAGCTGGAAGTTGAGGGTAAGGAGTTGCATTCCTTCCCATTCTGGTGCTGTTCGAGGGACCCGCCCATTCTACTCTGACGGCTGGACTGTTAGCTTGCAAAGGCAGAGATGTGGCTAGACCAGTCCCCTCCACTGTTCCTCATCCGACACCATAAGTTCAAAACTATGGAAAGAAAAAACTGAAAAGAGAACGAAGTGTTCACCAGTATAATAGGTCATATCCCATCTACAGCCCACAGTCACTGGTAATTTTTAACAAAACCAGACTAAATTCACTAAGATACTAAAACAGTAGAACACCAGTTCAGAACTTCCGTCTGGCTTGGACAATTCTCCCTTGCTTATGAATTTGAAAAGCCTCCTTTTATCTCTTTCAGCCCAGAGACATGACTTTTTAAAACATCAAAAGAAAATAAGTAACTTCAGATTGTATTCTATCACAAAGGGTTGAAAAAGAATACAATACTGACTCCAAATGTCTGACTAAAAATGTTCCTAGCCCTATGAAGTCACCTTGTCAAACTAGTTTCAATTTTTTAAAATGTTCTTTTAAAGTCAACCAATTCAGCAGCTGGTTGGCAAGGTCGTCCCTGAGAAATCATAATGCAGATAGGACTTGGTGCTCTACCCACCAAAACTGCATCACATTTTGCTTACAAATAGAAACTACCGGCATGCCTGTGCTAGGTAAACAAAACAAATACAAAACTCTCCCCAGCTCCTCCTGTTCTATGCTACAGAACCCCCTCCTACTTTTCTCATCTGTAAAGTGGGGTTGTTAGGAGTTGTCAGTGAGATAAGGTGTTGACAGTATCTAGCAGAGTGCCTGGCCTTTTGTAAACACTCAGTAAATGTTGACTGTAAGAATCATCACCTATTTTTCTGCTTTTCTCTAATGTGATTGATAAAGTGTTTGGACTGTCACACACTAGCCCAAATTATAGCTCAATGGGGACAGACTCTGAGAGCTCCCCATGGCTTACTTTGATTTCTTCCTACTCATTTAAGCTCACGTCTCTTCCTTCTCCATCATACACTTTTCTATTAGCTTTTAGATTATTTTTATTTCCTAGCTAGGCCATTCTCTCACAGCATTAATAATCTTATTTCCCACATTTGCTTCCAGTTGAGGTGACATGTTTATTATGTCATTGCATCAATTGCTCATAGTATTTCTATTAACTTCTCATAGAAAAGAATGAGGATGATAGGAATAGTGACTGTCAGACGTAAAAAAGATGTATTCTCGGCATAGCTGCTATAATTTAGTGTCTTCTGCATTAGCAATGGTATTTAAAGCTCAGTACGCTATAACCAGTTGATGTGACTTATTCAGTGAAAAATAAACATACCTACATTCAGACACATTGACTATCTGCCTGGATTCAGTATTTCCTTGAACTGTATGTGGAATGACACAGAATGAATGTTATCCATTTGTATATAATATCATAAGGATTTTCCTCTTTAAGACATTAAATATAAGCCCTTTGTATTATAACACAGAATTCTGATCGTTTAGGTCCCTGTCTTCATAGATATTGAAATTGTTTGCTTTAGCAGTGACCTAGGGAAAATTAACACAATCACAATTAGTTGGAGTCCGTTACATAGTTTGGCCTTGCCTTGTCACTTAATTTTGCATCACACCTATCAGTAGAACTAAATACTATCTTCTTTCTTCTTAACATTTAAGTGGTCATGCTCATCGCCTTAACAGTTAATAGACAGAGAGGTTTCTATTAAACTTGCTAGTATTGAGAGCTCATGATATCATTTAAAGTCACTCTAACAGTAAGATGATCGTTTTAGCACATATCTATTTTTATTCCATTTGAGTCCCTATTAAAGCAGCTAATATATGTGAAAATTCGTGGCATGCTTAGCACGGTTGCTGGTACATAATAAGCATTCAATAAATGGCATCAATTATAATTATTACTATTAGAACATAAAAATTGTAACAAATATGTGTATTAGAACATAAAAATTGTAACAAATCTATGTAGCTTCTCTTGAAGCTCGAAAGGTTGGCTTCCACTTCAAGAAACAGTTCAGGCATTTCCACAAGATACAATGCAGACGTGATCTATTTAAAGGAAAGGCCAATTTAACCTACAATTCAGAACAGGTGAAAAACCAACTGAAACGCGACTGGCCCAACCCCAAAAGTGTCTGTAAATGCCTACTAACTAGGCAATAGTAGAATTGAAGATAAAGCCGGGCCATAGCCGGTGAGGCAGATGAACATTCGTTATGTACTGTGTCAGTACCTCTGAACATTCGCTCGACCAAATTAAAATGAGAAGTCCACGATGTCACTCGATGCTGCCAGCTTCTAGTGAGGAGCATACCAATTATGGGCTTGGCGGAGCGTGCTCACTAAATCTTAGCTGCCATAACAAACATCAAACACCCTTCAACCCAAAAGTAAAGCTCCCTTTCCAGATTGCCATTCTCAGTCTGCTGGATGTCTGGGATGGCAACATGAAGAAATCCCACATTTCTGTCCTATCTTAAAAGGTTCAAACAGTGACATACAAATTTACTAATGAAACCATCTCACTCATGCACAGCCGAACATGGACGTCTTTCCAAAAAGTGAGCAACGGGAAGGCTAACATCTTTTTTTATTTTTATTTTTTAAATGTTTATTTATTTTTGAGACAGGGAGAGACAGAGCATGAACAGGGGAGGGGCAGAGAGAGAGGGAGACACAGAATCAGAAGCAGGCTCCAGGCTCTGAGCCATCAGCCCAGAGCCCGACGCGGGGCTCGAACTCACAGACCGCGAGATCGTGACCTGAGGTGAAGTCGGACGCTCAACCGACTGAGCCACCCAGGCGCCCCGGGAAGGCTAACATTTTAAAATGCTAGATGCTTACGTGGATCGCTTTATTTAATCCTCACTAACAGTCGGTGAGGAAGGTCCTATCATTGTGCCATTCTACGAAACCGAGAAAAAGAGAGGACAACTAACTCACAGACGTGTCTAAGAGATTGATTAATGCTGAATACCGTCTGTTCTATCAGAGAACAGATAACCACATGTGACGTTGCCAAGAGCAGAGTCAGAACAGGGGCGAGAGAAAAAGCCAAAATTCTGTAAATGATGGAGAATGGGAACTGAAAAAAAGAGACAGTGGGGGTCAACAAATTTTTCAATAAACTTGGCAGAGAAAAGAGAAAAGGCAAAAAGGTGAGCAGGAGCTAGAGGTATATATGGTTTACAGGTAATGTTGCTTGGCAAGATTTCTCTTTAAAATTTTTTTTAATGTTTACTTATTTTTGAGAGACAGAGAGAGAGACAGAGCACAAGTGGGGAAGGAGCAGAGAGAGAGGGAGACACAGAATCTGAGTTGGGCTCGAGCCTCTGAGCTGTGAGCACAGAGCTCGATGCGGGGCTCGAACTCACGAACCGCGAGATCATGCCCTGAGCCAAGGTTGGCGCTTAACCAACTGAGCCACCCAGGCGCCCCACAAGCTTCCTTTTTTAAAAAGATTAAAATATTAAAAAATACTGAAAATGTTACAATATGAATGAGAAGAGCCTCCGAGAAAAGGATATTTGAACATAAAGGAGAGAGGTGGAATATTCAAGGGAATGTGGTGCTTGAGAAGGCAAAAACGGCACATTCAGGGGACAAGTAGAGTGATAAACCGTAGACAGAGGGTGACCACTTGTCCCAGTTTGCCCAGGACAGTTCTGGTTCACACCTGTTGTCCTGGCATAATTATTAATAGAGTCCTCCTTTTACTTTCAAAAGTATCCAGGCTTCAATAATAAATTACATGATCACCACACTTAGGAAGAAGGAACTTCCTTCCTTGTCATAGGAAGGAGAAAGGGGTGCATTCCAGTATAAACGAGTTAATGAGTTTGGTGGATGGAATATGAGAAAGCTCTGTTGGTTTCTATTTCCTGTAGGAAGTAGAAAGTAAGTTTATCTTCTGAAAATACTTCTGTAAAGGGGGGTGGAGGGCTGAGGAGAGTGGAAAGATTTTAAAATAGCTGTGGGGTATGAGAGAGATGACTCGCAAGGGGAACTGGGACTCCTAGGTAACATGAAAGTTTTAGCAAAGAATGGGACTGTGAATGTGGAGTGGCAGAAAGAGCAGAAGTTCAGAGAAAGGAGAACGGCACGTCCAAAGGCAAGGTACCATTGTGGAGTTTGCCAGGGAGGACAACAGGGCAAAGGATTTGGGAATTAGTGCAAGAGAATGGTTACAGCAACGAATTATCTCCATGTACCAAAAGTACAAATCTAGCATTAGACACTTATAGCGCCAGCAATATGACAGACAGGATAACATAAACATCTTCCCACTATGAACACCCAGAAACGCTGGGTTAGTCATACAATCCACAAGAATAAAATTAAATGTCCAAAGGCCAGGAATGAATAGGAATAGAAAAAACACAGCATTAAGCTCATGAGCTGGTTCTGCATCGTCCTGGAGGTAATGACACAGATGCCCATATCTATAACTTAGAATATTGATTTTAAGACTCTTAAAGGAACAGGAGACAAGGTCTTGGGCCCCTGGAAAGTGGAGGTTAGCACTGGGAACCTTCTATAAAGGTTAGAATCACACAAGTAAAAAGATGGATCAGAAAAATTCTATTTGATGACAGAAAGACAACGAAGAGTCTTGTCTGTCTCTGCACTGCAGGTGTGAGGGAGAAAACCACCTCATTTTTTAAAAAACATTTATTTATTTTTGAGACAGAGAGAGAGAGAGACAGAGCACAAGCAGGGGAGGAGCAGAGAGAGAGGGAGACACAGAATCCAAAGCAGGCTCCAGGCTCTGAGCTGCCAACACAGAGCCCGACGCAGGGCTCGAACTCACGGACCGTGAGATCATGACCTGAGCCAAAGTCGGCCACTCAACCAACTGAGCCACCCAGGGCCCCCAAACCACCACATTTTTAAATGAATCAATCTGTATGCAGTGCTCAGGACTATATCTCACGTAGGTCTGATATTGAATTCATACTGCCAGCAGAGACTGGGGTTCCGCAGCTAGAGAAATTAACGTAAAAATTGATTCCAGGCCAAAAAAAGTTAATAACCAAAAAGCTTAAAAAAATACCTGACCCAGGTTACATAGGATTTTCATACTGAAAGCCATACTGAGGAGGAGTTCACAAGGCAAAATTATAGCACCCACTGAAAACAAACTGCCTTAAGTGACAGTCAGCAGATGTAATATACAAAGGGATGAAAAGCCCAGGAAATTTAGCTAACACAATATAACAGAGACTCAAAATTAAATATGTTTAAACGAATTAAGACACAAAAGGAGAAAAAAGAACGAAAAAGACATTAGAAGAAAAAAAGCAGAATTACACAATTTTAACAAATGAAAAAAAAGGATTATAACTAACATTCAGCGGATGAGTAACAGTATGCTAGAGATAAGGAGATGATGTACACATTAGAAGTCATCACTTCAGAACTTGGAATTCAGTGCAGAGAAATGGAAAAGATAAAACAGAATTAAAGAAAGAATTAGGGATATGCATTACAGAAAGAGAGAAAAGAGAACATATAAGAGAGGCTATACCCAAAAGCATAATGACCGAGAAATTGCCAAAATTAATGAAAGACCTAAATCTTCAAGTACAAGAAGCACATGGAGTCCCAATCAGTAAAAACAAAGAACACGTATGTAAATAGTTTCACCCCCAGATGCATCATAATAAACATCAAACAAAAAGAGGTGATCTTAAACTATTGAAGCAAAAAACCAGATTACTTATAAAAGACAATTAGGATGAAAGCAATAAAGAGGGTGTGAGGAAACCATTATTTGGTATCATCTAGTGGAGATCTTTTTGTTTGCTTCTCATAAAAATCAAACTTTAAGATATGTATACATTCGTCTCAATAATTTAACTTCTGATAATTTATCTAAAGCAATTATTTGCACAAGTGTATGTTCAAGATTTTCACAGTTTTTTATAATAGCAAAAATATTTAAGGAATTTAAATTTGCATCAATAGGAGA
Source organism: Acinonyx jubatus (assembly GCF_027475565.1). Taxonomy (NCBI): domain Eukaryota; kingdom Metazoa; phylum Chordata; class Mammalia; order Carnivora; family Felidae; genus Acinonyx; species Acinonyx jubatus. The sequence continues at coordinate 22,895,302 of NC_069391.1, read as the reverse complement.
CTGATAAAATATGTGATAAAGTCCCATGCAGCCATTAAGAAGAATGAGATCAATCTATACACATTAACTTCTACAATTACCACCATGCATGTAACTTGGGTCTGTATTCCATCTCTGACCTTCAGTTTTCTCGCCTCTAAAAGAGGGGTAAAAAGCACCTACCTCTTAGGTTGTTGCAACGATTACATGAATTAATACAGGCACACAGCAAATACTATATAATTATTTGCTGTTTTTTATTACTTATTAAGTACCTATATAGCGCTTATTATGTGCAAGGTACTGTTGTCCTTAGAAATACTAACTCATTAGAAATACTAATGTGTTCATAAGTGAAAAAGTTACAGAACAGTATGTTTTATATATTCTATATTAGAGTGGATAACCAAGCTGTTAATAGCCATCATCTCTGCATGTAGAATTACATAGGAGGTTAACATCTATCATATACTTTATACAGTGCTATACTTTTTGGATTTTTACAAAGAGACCTTCATAATTAGGAAGAATCCATACATGTACTTACGCTTTTGAAGAGATGATTTCCTCAAAACATCATACTATTTTGATAAAAATGGCATCAACCTTTCTGTTCAGTGATTTGACATACTACTTTTGCAGTTCTCTTGCTCCATTCTGTTCTAGAACAAAAGTTCTAGATTCAAACTAGAATCAAAAACAAAAGTTTTTGATTCCTATGTTGATTTGATATTCACAACATTGGCTATTGGCTGAGGCTCTGGGGTTGAGGGGGAGGTCCTGATGAACAGAACACAAAGTATGCCATTTCCTTGGGGAAGGAATCCATCCACAAAGACAGTAAGTTTGAGACCTGCAAGAGGAAGTAAGGGAGCCACCTGGACGGAGTGGGAAGAGAAGGGGTTGAGAGACTAGCACCTGCCGGTGGATTCCCCCCCACCCCCACCCCACTGATTCTTCTTTCTTACTATGAGCAGACCCGGAATTTACGATCCCTTAGTGCTTGGTGGATCGAACAATAAAATCCAACTTGGGTTCTGATTTCTCAATGAGTATTTCCTACAAACGTTTGGGTGTTAACTGACTCATAAAATAAACAAAGGTAAGGTCCCATGGAAAAGTGAAGGACTACGCTAGGTGAGAACTATCCAGATATACTGCTTTAAGATCGGTGGGAAGTATCTGTGATTTCCCAAATTCCGTCGGCACTTGAAATGTAGCAAAGAGTTGTCAATCTCGCGGCTGTGGAGGCTCTTTCTTAGAAAGGCTTAACCCCTGTCTCATGTACCTCTGTGACAGTGGCCTTTAGGACAGGTAATGAGGGCTAGAGAAATCTCCGCATCATATTTCACGGATTCTAAGATGTTCATTTTAAATATTTACCGTATCTGGGGTGAATCTCGGTTTCTTACAATCATCGTTGGCCAGTATTTATTTTCTTTATTGTGCATTTTAATATCTCTGAAATTCAGATTTATCTTATTGGTCTTAAAGGCAATCACATTTGGTTTGCGGTTTCTGCCGTGAAGCTGAGATCTTTCCTTAGCTGTCTCCAAATATGAGAATATTTAATGATAAAACAGAAATAAGTCAATTGTATTGGCTCGTAAAGATTTCCTCATGGTTAACTAGTAATATTCTTTCTGCTTGAGATCGTTTCTTTCAATCAGCTCCTCACAGAGGTGAAAGCATCATTTTCAGTGGCAGGGTTCCATGTGGTCTCCCCACCAACCACAATTATATTTGCTGCATATTAGTTTTGTTAGGCTGGAGACAGAGACAAAGTGATTTCTCAGTGCCCTATAGAAGGAATTATTTTCTAAGTCGAAGGAATTATTTTCTAAGTCAAGAGGCAGTCTAACCTGTTCCATGTTCTACTTTAGGTATGTATGTATCCAAAGAATGATCCATACTGTTTCTCTCCTGTACCTTCACTGAAACAGTTTTCTCCCGAGTACCCTAAAGGCCAGGAAGATAGACTCATAGTGGCATAGGGATGTGGCAATGAATAGGATGATTTGGATGGTACGGCTGGGATTTTCAAGGAAAGGCTGCATCATGGAGGCTTCAGATGACCTCTGAAGTGGAAGATGCTGATTTTTACTTTCCTGTTTTCAACCAGAAGGATACTCTCCCTTCAAAAAACCGTGTTTAATAAACACTATACCACAGAAATTAAACACTTTTAATATGATAATGTAATTCTGGTTGTTTTTTAGCTAGAGCAGAGAGGTCGCTGTTACGAAGTTTCTAATCACTGGAGGAGATCCACTTAAAATTGTACAAATATCTCATTTTCTTGTATTTCCCTTACATTCCTTGACTTAACTATTTTGAAATGATTTACTTATTTGGAGCTGAGTGTGGATTTTATTACATTCCGTGAATTTCACATTCAGACAAGTTCTGCTTTGCATAGGGAAACTGGTTGAGTGTAGAATGTTTGCGGCTCAATTTAAAATAGATGTATGTTGGCATGTATTGGATTCCCTGTCAGTTGCATTTTCTACTATTACCTTGTTTACCCCTGGAGGTTTAAGCCATGAAGGAAAATACTGGGCAGAAGAGGAGCTGGAAGCAAGGGAGGGTTATCCGTCCACAATCGCCAGTGGGAAAAGGTAGCTTAGCACCAGTCCAAAACTGCAAATGAAAGCTCGAGAAACAGACCAAGACCAAGAACAGAACCCTCTGAGGGAGAGGGTTAGTGCAGGCTTCCCAAATGTTTAACAAGACCTCATGTGCATGGAGCCTCAGAAAGCAGAACCCTGTCTCAGCACTGGAGAGAGGCATTTTAGGGAGTGAGGAGGGAGGGTGAGCCAACAGGCCAATGTAAGTGGCCTTGGTGAATGAATCTCCATCACTTGTCAGGGCCCTTGAGGGCTGTCAGTCTGCTTCCCTGTAGTCTAAGGCTTTATCGTTAGGGCTGATTTGGTCTTTCAAAGGCTTTTTTTTTTTTTTTTGGAAGATTATTTGCAGACATATGCAGTATATCAGACAACAGTAGAATCCCAAAAGATAAAAACAAATTATTATATACACACATTATATATATATGTATGTATATATATATATATATACACATACATATATACATACACACACATCTGTATATATGCATATACACACCTACACACATATACGTGCGCACACACACACATATGCGACGTCCCAGAGGCAAATATCAATAGACGTACCTGTAAGAGATCAGCACGATTTTCCAAAATGTTAGACTTCTGTCTGCCTTCTTTCCTAGACATCAGATTTCCTTACTGCACCTGGAAAAGTGGAAGCGATCATGTAATGTTTACACACCATTTGATTTGCTGTTTCCTTTGTTTATGCTGCAGCTCTTAATATGACAAATGCCACAGAGAGAGGTATTTAAATCCCAACGTGTGTGCCGTGTTCTCAGTGATTGCAGTTTTAATAAAATTTGCGGTGGCCCTGTTCCCGGCATCAGTTCTACTTGCTCGATGCCACTAACAGGTTTGATTTGCTGTCATGAGTACATTGTGTGTCTAAACACTGAGCCAGAGAAAAAGGCATAAACCTTCGTTATCCCTGCGGGTGACCGTGGGGAAAATTAAATCTGCATGGTTAGTAAGGTGCATGCTCTAAAAGAACAGTTCTACCCACTGATTTCCACTTGAGGGACTATTATATTGCATTCCCATCTCAAAAGCTCTTGGGTGCTTTCAAGAAACACTGGTAAAGTGGCCCTTTAGTGGAAGGGTTGCCAGTGAAATTCTCTAAGGAAAGAAGAGGTTCTATAATGATCATAGCACTGAACAGATAATATGTCAAGTTAAAGAACAAGGTGGTCCTCTTTAACTGCAGGCGTGAAGGAAAAAAAATGTGACTCAAAGATTTGTCTTAAATTGTTTAAGTTGATCAAATTGTTTAATATAATGTGGATAGCATATTATTTGAAATGAAAGTTACTGTGCATACTCTAATTATGCATACTCTAATTAGAGTGAGCTTTGATTTTCACTTTTTAGATATTAAAACGAGAGACACAAGTTCAAGCATACATACACAAAAAAGCTCTTTCCCTTTAATGCATTAATTCATCCAACACAGACTCATCTCACACTGTGCGAGACAGAGAGAGAAGGCCATGCCTTCACTGGCCTTAATGTCAAAATGTAACAGTTTCAAATCATGAAAAGATATAATGGAAAGCTATTAGAACTTCCACGGCAATACGGAATTCAAATAACGTTACCTTCAGTTATTTCCTTCAGAAATCAAATATATGACTTTCAAATTGTAATTAGTATATTCATCTCCAGGAATGATAAACTAGTCAAGCATGATTTTTGGAGTGAACTTCAATGTTCTGGCTGATAACAGGGGCTCTAGATTCTCAAGAAAGCTGCATGGGCTCCAGAGTCTGGAGTAAACTCCAGAGTTCAGACCCTGGTTCAGATCCTGGCTCTACCACTCACCGCCTGTGTAATGTCAGGAAGGTTACTTAGTCTCTTTGTGCCTCAGTTTCCCCACCTGTAAAATGAGCTCAGTAATACTCTGTATGTACCTTATGTGTCGTATTTAGATCACACAGAGCAGTCGCTCAGATCCTAGTTTTCAGTGTTAGTTCTAGGACTAATGTAACTTTTGCACAATGGAAGCATTGATTTAAAAACACTTGTGGAGATAGTTACAGCTTTTTACTCTATGTGGCATATTTATTTTTGAGGTAGAAGCAATCAAATTCAATGGCAAAAAAAATAACGAAACAAAACAAAACCCTACATCTTTCTTTAAATAGAAGCAATTTTTATTAATTTTGGTTCCATCAGAAGAGTAATCATAGATTTTAAACCTGAAGTCATAATCCAGTCCCTCATTCTGCAGATCAGGAAACTTGAGACTAGATAATCAGTACTTTTTCCCAAGTTAGCAAGGAGCTTGGACGTCTTGGTTCCCAGGCCAGGATATCTTCCACTGCCCCATTCTTGAGTTTTTCCTTTCTCTATGTTTATGTTTCACAGACCAGCATGCCGGAGTACCCACATGCTTCAGCATCAGACAGATCTGGGTGCTAATCCTGACTCTGCCTCTTGCTAGTTACGTGACAATTTCCTCAACCTTTGCAAGTCTATGTCCTCATTTGTGAAATGGGGGCACCATTAGTTAGAGTGTAGAGTTCTTACAAGTAGACTAAGAGAGCATATATACCATGTCCGCATGGTAACTCTTTGATAAATACTGGCTGTTGTTGGTATTGTTGCCTGTTGTTTACATGGTTTACATTCTACCCAGAGAATATTACTGGTTAGCCTTCTCATATTTCACAAATAGAATGTCAACATTACCAACTGCTCCTCTTGTTTCCAAAGCACATAAATCTACCCTCAATCAGCAATGCTTTATACCTGCATGCTTGGTACTTGTTAGAGATTATAACTTTGGTTTGGCCCCACTGTGACAAGTGATGGGAGAAAGCTTCTCTAAGAAGCTGTGTGAAGACACGCCCTTACTGGCAAACTGGAAAGGGGCTGGTTAGAGTCAGCCTGTACAAAAAACATAGTCTACACAACAGGAAAGTCAAAGCAACCTTAGCGTGCATCTTGAGCTACTGCCTATTTTACTCACTACAGAAATAGCTGTTTGCCAAAAAAATCTTGTTGAAAATATCGATCCTTCCATCACTCACTGCTTCAAGGTCAATCCTAAGTGAGAAATTGCTTTAAAAATTCAGCACATGGGGGGGAAAATGGTCTCTCCTGAGAAATTGGCTTTTTGTTTCCCTTCTTGTAGTGAGAATGCTGTACTTTATTTTTACTTTGTTCTTTTGTCCTATCTGGCATGTATCTCAGAATCCAACTTGGAGCTAAGTCATAGTATCTATTACACTAAACCAACCAGAAGTCTCCTCTTCCCTGATACTAATGGGCTGTTATTTCATTTAATTCACTGTCATATGATTGATCATATTCACTTCAAAACCTCCACAGTTGGAAAGGGATGGAAAAAACCCAGTTGATGGATTAATGAAACTCCTGCTCCAAGGTAGGGGTTCTCAAACTTCAGTGCACATCAAAAGCATCTGAAAATCTTATTAAAAAGAATAGCTTTAGGGTGCATTCCCCAGAGATTCAGATCTGATAAGTCTGTGTTATGGTCTTTTAACCATTTCCCAAATGATCCTCACCCGGGTAGTCTACAACCCACACACTGAGAAACATTAACTTGAGGATTTCTACTTGGAATGTCCTTATTCCAGACGAAGCGTGAAAATTTAAGGAAGAAGTTAGCTTATCCATAATTAGGAGGGCAAGAGTTAAAATGAGCTTCATATGTATTCATTTGTTGAGTGCCTATTATATTTCATGGAATGAGGCTATTCCTAAGGAAATGGAGATAAAGACATGCTTATTTCTTGAAAAGTTTTCAAATTCGGTGAGGAAAATGCGCAGACAAGCAAGTAATTACAGTAATGAAAGTTTAATTATTTGCAACGATAGAAGTTTGTGCAGGATGCGTACACAGGACAGGGAGATGGTGGGAGGTCAGGGAACCTCAGAGAGGGGAGGTCCAACAAGGCTTTGATCAGTGAACAGCAGCTCACGGTACACATCATATATCACAGTGAGGGGTTACGCGGGATGCAGGCTTTTCACGAGAGAACAGGCTGCCACTGAGTCAGGAAGTAAAAGCCAGACTAGGGAGTATGAGAGAGTATCTATTGGGATGCCATGAGAACAAGAACCGGCTGCAATTTGATTCACAGACTAACACTGAGATTATAACCCCTGGTATCCTTTCTTAGACATGGTTTTCAAAGGTTATCTCGCTAGCCTGGGGACCTACAGTTTGGAGGTCTGTGGTCCTACTTGGGCATCTGGAACTCCAACCCCAAGGCCACAGAAACGCCCCCAAGCCACTTTAGACAACGAGGATAATACGGTGTCACTTACGCTTAAGGTTATGCCTTCTGTTTCTTTTCTCAGCTAAAATTTCTGGTGAGCTAAAATAATAATTTAAAAATTAAAAAATTCTTGTTCTTAATATACTTTACCTTCTTCTATTGCTGTCAGAGCTCAAGTATCTTCCTTTTCATGAGATTAGGTCCAAAATGTTATTTAAAAGTACTCCAAGATTTTGATAAATGTATCATGGTTACATTAGATGTTAACATTAGGGGAAGCTGGGTGAAAGGTTCCTGGAAACCCTCTATATTATCTTTGCAACTCTTCTGTAAATCTAAAATCATTTCAGAATTAAAAGCGTTAAAATGTTTTTATTGTTTTTATTTATTTTTGAGAGAGAGAAAATGCAAGTGGGGGAGGGGCAGAGAGAGAGAGAGGGAGACACAGAACCCCAAGGCAGGCTCCAGGCTCTGAGCTCAGAGCTGTCAGCACAGAGTCCAACACCGGGCTTGAACCCATGAACCGTGAGATCATGACCTGAGCTGAAGTCAGATGCCTAACCAACTGAACCACCCAGGCATGCCTAGAATTAAAACCTTTTAAAAGGGTATACCAAGAAAGGCTTCTGTCCTGGTAACTAAGTAGCTTAGCATCTCCTCCCATTAAAACCAGAATATACACTTTCTCAAAGAATGAAAAACATGAATCACGACGGACGCCCAACTTTTTCATTGGCTTATGGCTAAACTTCTAATGTATTTTCAGAACCATTTTAACAAAAGCGTCCTTAATAGTTGCCCTATCTGCATCTAGGACTGAAGCAAAAACAAGTTAATTTCGTGTGGCTCTTATCTGATGGACTTTGATAAACACTCCTTGCTCAGACTCATTATTCACCATCCATATTTACAAGCTTGGAAAATATTATTATCTCAAAGGCCACAGAAATGTTCCCAGCCCAAGCCACTTTAGAGAATCATGATGTCACAGAGCCAGGCCAGCCTTACTTTGAAGATGCAAAGGAAGGCTGTTTGTGAGGGCGCTGTGTATGTTTTCAAAAGGAGCGTGCCTTCGGATTCCTCCGGAGACGGAGCCACAGTGGATAACCCTCATGCATGCTGTGCTTCAAAGGAGACAGAAATGTAAACAGCGGCAGCACACCAGGGTCGGGTTTCTTTGCTTTAGCTACCAAGAAGTCAGAAAAGGAAAACAGGTATTTACTTAGGTTTGTTGTTATTATTGTCACATGTTCTTTGAATGATTGGAAACCAAAAGAAGACTCTCTTCAGAAACAGAGTACCGCAGAGCCTTAACAGGATTACTTTTCAACAATCCTCTGGGCCAATTTTAAATAAAAAAGAAAACAACTAAAATACCCCCTTTTTTGCTGTTTGTGGTACTTGTCTTCTACCAGGCATCTCCAACACAACAGTTTTGAAATACGATGCTAGACTAGGAGACGAACGGAGCAGACTTAAGAACAGACTCCATAATCTAGTATGGATTAGCATCCATGTCTTAATAAGGTCTGGAGAATGGATTTCTCCTTCCACAGAATGATTCCTCTCTTCTCAGGGAGGAATAGATTTCAGCACATGCTTTTAATACCAACACAAAGGGTACTCAACGCAGTAAGTATCTGGAACATAGCTCGTTAAGGCAGATTGAAATTTAAAAATGAAATAAGCGCTTTTTCTTCTAAGGCAGTTGGAGAAACAGCTTTCATCAGCCAGGAAGATACCATAGAGATGGAAATAGCTCTGAAAAAATAAATAAATAAAAGAGCAAGCTAGAAGACCCAGCTTCAAAATGAGCTTCCAGTACTTTCCAGCTGTGTGTTAGTTGCTATATTAACTGCTTTGTGCAAATCATTTCATTCAAAAATGAAAAAGCCCTAAAATGGTGTCCTGACATTACCAGATGGTCAGAGATTTCTTTAAGGTATTGCCGATGAAGAAAATGATAACCAATGTCATTCTACAAAGAGCAAAGAATGTGCTATTGTAGCTTCCATCGAGACTTCAGCTCTAGGTGACCAAAATCCTATGATCTTCTTGGCTCTCCTCACTCTTGCAGTCTGAAGAATGGGAGCGATCCCGCAGTACTGCCTGTTTTTTCTTCTGGCCCATTTCTTTCTTCCACAAGATCTTGGTGACCTACATCATCACACTAAATGTGTTCATTTAGGCAAGGGAATCTTGATGGCTTCCCGTCCTCCTATATAACAATACATTTCCCCTCCAAATATCTTCTCCTATCAACTGATACAGTGAATCACGTAGGAAAAACATTTCTTGGTGTTGGATATTCATGATTTGCAATGGGATACGACCTAGCTGTGTTTTTACATAAATGCAAATAAAAACTCAAGCAAACTTATAGTCATAGAAGTAGAATATTACAAAGAGTCCTACTATTCTTTGAATTTGTGGGACTCTCTAAGTGTGTGTTAGTTTCTGTCTGGGGACCACAAACAGGTAAATTAAGAAGGTACGATAACCTCCCCTGCTCATGCTCTGTCTCTCTCTGTCAAAAATAAACAAACATTAAAAAAAAATAAAAAAAATAAAAAAAAAAGAGGGGCGCCTGGGTGGCTCAGTCGGTTGAGTGTCAGCTCAGGTCATGGCCTCACAGTCTGTGAGTTCAAGCCCCGCGTCAGGCTCTGTGCTGACAGCTCGGAGCCTGGAGCCTCCTTCGGATTCTGTGTCTCCCTCTGTCTCTGCCACTCCCCCACTCATTCTCTGTCTCTCTCTCTCTGTCAAAAATAAACATTAAAAAATTTTTTTAAAAAAGAAGGTACGATAAGAAAGTTCAAAAGTGAGCAATCAACATGGGGAACTGGGGCTAGCAAGCTTGGAAAAATGAAAATATTTGAAGGATTTTTTCCTTTTTTCTTTTTTTAGTCCAGTGGATAGAAGTAGAAACTAAATCTTGTGCGCGGTAATCATAAAGAGACTGATTTTGGTTTGATTTAGAATATATAAATGCGTATATATATATATATATATATATATTTTTTTTTAACAGAGTATTTTAAATGGGTTGCTATGGTATACTGAGTTGCCCATAATTCAAAGTATTCAAAAAAATGATGGATATACTATTTAACTTGGATGTTATTTATATTTCAGATTATTCCAATTCAAGAGAAGTCCACGGTTCTCTGTTCTAAATTTTTTTTAATGTTTATTTATTCTTTGAGAGACAAAAGATGAGTGGGGGAGGGGCAGAGAGAGGGAGACAGAATCTAAAGCAGGCTCCAGGCTCTGAGCTGTCAAGCACAGAGTCCAACGCAGGGCTCAAACTCACAGAGTACACGTTCATGACCTGAGCCGAAGCTGGTCACTTAAACAACTGAGCCACCCAGGCACCGCTATGATTCTTTATTCTAAATGTCTTACTGAACAAGTCCCAAAAAGCAGAGAAGGCAAATGAATCACTGCCTAGGTCCTTTTTTAAGTATTTTCTTTTTTCTACAAGACACTGCTAAACTTTAGGGAGAAAAGAAAACAACAAAAGTATTCTGTGCCACTCCCTGCCTCTGCCCTGGAAAGGAGGTTGATTACACATCAGTCTGGAAGACAAGGCTGATGCATTACATATAAAGCAGTTAAATGAGAATAAAGACCATGAAGCCAAATATTTACAAATTGATAGGTGGCAAAACAGTAAGTTCCAAGGTCAAGAGGGATCATAGGCTAAGCAAGCAAGACACATGAAAAAACTAGGACTACAGTCTGACCTTGAAATGACCAACAATCTCATATACTGAATGAGTGTACTCAAGCTTAGATAGGTTTTGCAGATTATCCTTGCATTATTTTCTCTTATTTAAAGTAATCTCAATTGTGTGTGTACATGTGTGAATACGGTGCAAGTGTATATGAATATATCAGCATATATCAATATATACATACAAAGCTGCATATCTGCTCTCGCGCACAGAAAGAAGCTTTGACAGTCTCTCTATGAACATGTAATTTCCGGTAGAACTGCTAAGCCTACTCCTAGGAAATCAGCACAGTCCTCACGGTCTATTGTGAAGAACGGTCCAGTAAAAGACCACTGGAGCAAAACTGAAAGAGACTCAGAATTTACCTGCACTTGCTCCGGGACCCGAAAAAGAGTAGTGTAAGAGAGGGAAAAAAAAAAAAAAGGGAATAAGATTCTCAAATTTTACTGAGGCCTTTGAACTTTGGTGGAAAACATTTTGGAGATAATAGCAGCCAGGGAATGAAGACACTTAATATTCCCATAGGAGTGCATGCCCATTTCAGCCACTCATAGTTACTCGGCTGGTGGAAAAAAAAAAAAAAAACAAAAAAAAAACAAAAAAAAACCAAGATTTAGAAATAAGCACCATTGTGTTGAGAAACTAGGAAAACATGCCTAGCCCAAAGGCATTCAGACACAATTTTTCAGGTCTAATCCGGCCCAAGCATGGACCTTCACTGATTTTTCCTGATTAACGTCTATGTTAGAAACAGGGGGTCACTGCTATTCCAAGTGTCCATATGACCAGTTTTCAGTATGAAAAAACTGGTGTGTAAAACCAGGCACTGTTGGGGGTGTTGTAAAAAACGATTGTCTTTGTTTAGGTCCATCTGACAGAAAACCGCTAACTGTCCTTTTAACCATAAATGTATTAAATTCACAACTTTTGTGTGTGTGTGTGTGTGTGTGTGTGTGTGTGTGTGAGCCCGACGCGGGCTCAAACTCACAAACCATGAGATCATGACCTGAGCCGAAGTCAGACACTCAACCCGACGTCCCTCAATTTACAACTTTCAAGTAGACTTTGAAAAAATAAAACAGGAATGTGCCACTGGCCTGGGTGGTGGAGACAGGGAATGTTCAGTCAGAGTAAAATGGAAATAGGAAATTATAAGTTCATTTAAATTTAGGACTGGGTATTAAGTGCAAAAAAACGAGGGCTTCTTATGATGATGCTATGTCAGAACACAGAACTTGAGGTTTGAAAACTGAAGTGGCATTTCTGGCTCTGTACCTGCAGCAAAGCCCTGAGTCTCAGATTCCTTGTCTGGAAAATGGGCTGAATTAGGTTTAATTGAATCCTATTGAATCAATTAGGTTTAATCACAGGGATATGATCTGGGTACAGGAGATAATGTATAATGTACATGAAAATATCCATAACTTGTGAAGAACTACGCAAATGTATCATCAAGATCTTATCATTAAGTATTGCTATGTTATACTTCTAAACAAATGTTGCAATTGGCTTGTCGCTAATTCAAAAGGTCTAAATTGACACAAACTTCTCAGGAAAGATAAACGAAAGCTCCATATGCGATCTGCACCTGATACAGTATTATGTTAAACATTTTGGAACACTTAAATTTGATTGTCTTCTCTTCTAGGATTTAAAACCATTATAAATTCTCAATTCTGCATCCGGATGTAGACATTTTTACATTTTTCTTTGTCGCTTGCTCCACTGGTAGTTTCCTACGCGAGATAATGGTTTGCTCCTCTCTGCTCTCTGAGCAGCCTCCTGGAGTTGGTAGGAGACCATCTCCGCTGGTGGTGGACTCTCTTCTGCAGAAACCCCCTAATCCTCTGTTTACCACAACATGAGTCTATTGCCATAGAAATGATAGTTGAGATCCCAGAGTCAACCTCACTGCCTTCACAGCAGGACCTTGTAAAAGGAGAAGCCATGCTAACAAAGGGAAAACACAATTTATCAGAATAGAAGGCAGTCTGTTGCCTTGAAAGAAAGGGTAATTGTCAACATTAAAACAAAAATGCATGAATGAGCTATGTTGTTGGGTATGCTGGAGTTTATGTTCTATGTAGTACTGCCCGACTAAAAGTAGCAATTTGAAATTTTATGTCCTTTAATAGTTTGCTTGTAAAGGTCAGCAGTTTCCCTTGATTGCATGTTTCTTACTGAAATAAGAAACAAGCAGATTCTAATTAATCTTGTTGCACAACTGATATTTCCGTGCTCAAAGATTTTCCCTTTTCATGATGTGCTGTTTTTGTTTGTGTGTTTATTGTGTGTGTTTGTCTCGTTTCTATTAATAGAAGAAAGTGAACCTGAACAAGATACTAAAGGTATTTTTTTTCTTTCTGCACTCTTTCTTTTCCAATGTACGGTTCTATTCAATTGTTTTTGTTGGTTTTTTTTTTTTTTTTTTTTTTTTTTTTTTTTTTTTTTTTTTTTGCTGACCTTATAAACAAGTCTAAGTGCCGTTATTTTTTTTAGGAAATAAAATGATGTACAGGGAATACTGTCAGCATTTAACAGAGTATTATGAGATGTGATGCTTTATTTTATAATGTATTTATCGACCATTTACTTTTTATTAAGTCAACTCTGAAAATGCAAACAAAATGGCATAAATCAGCATGAGAATAGAAATCTCACAGAGATTGGAATAGGAAAAAGCTTCTCAGGGGAGTACGTGGGGGGAGGGAGGGTGTTACAATTTTTGGAGAGATATAAAAATGTCAAGATGCCAGCTTAGGTTTTTATTGTTATTACTTCAAGAGGACAAGTATTATGCAACTGCTCCAAACCAAATCAAATCAATCAAATTTAAATTAGTTTTAATTGCACACAGACATATACCTATATTTAGTGGGATACGTTTACAAGAAAGTAGCGGGAAATCAAATCTGTTTGGGGAAAAACCTGACTGTAGAATAACAGTTTTTCTTCCAAGAAAGCACCTTCTACCCTCATGAAGATTCCAACTTTGTGCTTTATATTTTTTGGATCAGATTCACAAGTTCTCATGCAATACAGTTTTGGCTTTAGGAATAAACCTTAGGCTAGTATTATTTGAAACAGCACCTCCTTATGTAGTATCTCAAATAAGGTATTTGAGATGCTTTTCTACTTCTAAACATCAGGCTTCTTACAACTAAATTTAGATAAAACCATTTCACCAGCTCCTGTGTGATTTTAATTTTTGGTTTTGCTTGCTTTCAATTTCCCTCCATCAGACATTGCTGGTTAGAACCAAGTAACCTGAAAAAAAAATCTCTTTAAAGGATACTAGAAAAACATTAATAAAGGAAAAAATGAGAGAAAATAAAATCCATGTGAGTTCATTGTTTCCTTTTGAGATAATTGCTCTGAAACAGAATTTATAAGAGACCTAAGTATTCCTCTGGTCATACTCCTTTAACAAGACAAAAGCAGTAATTCATCTCAAGCCAAACTGGTCATTAATTTCAGGACTTAATTTGGGTCCCCTGCCCTAGGCTTTCCATTGCACCAGTGTGCAATTTCAGACTGAGTAATAGCTCTATCTCCTTATTACTAATTCAAATTACCCCTTAAAATGACAATCAGCAATAACATTTATTATGTTTCTGAAAGTGCTTTAGAAATTGGAAAGGGGGGGGAGGGAGAAAGGAGGTATGGATGAGAATATAATATGGTTATGATATAAAGGACTTTGGAATCAGTGGCTGCTTCAGCCCAATTTTGAATATAGGATTCTCAACCTGCAGTTAGCGCTGTAAACTTACCCAAGAGAAATCAAAGCCCAAAACTCATGAATAAATCCCATGAGAGAAAACCCAGGGATAAATAGATTGCCCATGTGTATTTCCCACGATGCAGGTGAACAATAATGCGTTTGCCACAGGAAAGCAAGTGTGATAGAGCTTACAGTGAATTGGAGAATGATGCATATGACTATCTACAGAAAGAAGAGTTGCATCATGTGAAATATCCATATCAAAACAGTTGCAAACATTTCCCAAATTACTAAGTAATGTTATACCCCTTCTATTAAGTAGTCTGTTCATGTAACAAAAACATTTTAACATAGTCTTGCATGCAAAAAAAAAAAAACGCGTTAGAGATATACAATGGACATTTACTTGATATGAAATATATTACTTTTAAAATTGATGACCTAGAATGCATTTTTGGCTTGGGACTATCACTAAGATAATGGGAGTTTATTATTGGATTACATTTAATTTTATTATTACCAGTGTATTATTATCCATGGAGGTTAGGCTGGCATTTGTTTTTAATTACAACTGGATTTACTGTTTCCAATGTCTGATAAATACGGTGGAATTTCTTTCATCCCTCCTCCACCTCTTATGCTTGGAACTGGTAACAAACACAGATGGGTATAAAAATATCAGTTTTATGGCTGATAAAGCTGAATCAAAAAATAAAACTTTCCAGTTTTTCATCCAAGAATTCGACTAACATAACTTGTTTCCTCATCCTCCTCAACCCCTCCCCACTCTTTAACATTGTAGGATGGAGAAGCCCTGACCCGGGACCCTCACTGCACATTAACCCCATACCCTTCTTGTTTAGAGTAGCTGGGAGAATGACGGCCCCAAGAGGACTGAGATACTCCTAACACAGACAAGTCTTTTTCTCCAGTCTCACCAATCAGAAGAGTCATTCATTCACTTATTCATTCACTCATTCACCAAATATTTATTGAATGCCTACCATGTGCCACACAGGGCTGTCTATCAACCAGCCTGTATTACTGAGCAAAGCAAGCTCTGGCCTTGTGATGCTTACATTCCAGAGGAAGAGACAGCCAACTAACAAACAAACAAATCGATAGTTACGACATGGTGGTAAGTGCCACGAAGAAACACAAACAAGGGTAAGGAGATGTACTGAGACACATTTTGATAAGGAGATATCTGTGACCTTCTTTGGGGGAAGGAAACTGGCAAGAACGGTGGAAGCCATCTTTCAATAATGAAAAAAAGGGGGCAAGTTCCTGTTTTACCTTTTGGCAAGAATGTAGGCATGTAGAAGAGAACAGCTTCCCTTTAATTCCTGGCCTTTTTTTTCCCCCTCCTACCGCACTAGACTTAATGTGTGTTGAGAAGCTGGTAGATCGTGACCTGACAAATGAGGGGGCACAAGCCACCCACATGGGGTTGGCAAGTAGCTCCTTCAGCATCCCGGCTCCCACTTTGAGGAAGTGAAACCCATGGGATCATTTTGATCAAAGGCATAGTTTCAACACATCCACACAAAGGAAGCAGAATCACGAGCTTTATTATTTACAAATCCCAGAAGCATGGGTCTGAGGAGCATGCCCTGAGCCTAGGGAAGGGCAGATCTCTGACCCAGGTCACAGAGAAGACAGAGAGCAGGGTACCAAGTACCTATATTTATAAGGTGATTGGGGCAGAGGTCACTAACTTTTCTCAGCTTCACTTTAAGTGGTTACTTTAAAAGGTGCCCAGGGGGCATCTGGGTGGCTCAGTCAGTTAAGTGTCTGACTTCAGCTCAGGTCATGATCTCAGTTTGTGAGTTCGAGTCCCACACCGGGCTCTGCGCTGATAGCTCAGAGCCTGGAGCCTGTTTCGGATTCTGTGTGTCTCCCTCTCTCTCTGCCCCTGCCCCACTCAGCCCCTGCCCCACCCATGCTCTGTCTCTCTCTCTAAAATAAATAAAGCGTTAAAAAAATAATAATAAAAGGTGCCCAGGAAGATCAAAATGGGAACTCAGGACGGACGTCCTAACCTCAAGTCCTTATCTAAATGTCTAGACTCTGGGTGTAGCAGGGTTATCATACTATAAAATCTTGAGACACCAACTCAGAAAAATAAAGTTTTTTGTTTTTTGTTTTTTTTCAAAAGATTTTTTTTTTAATCACACAATGAAACCCATGGTCAGCCAAGGGTATATTTGTTCTTTTGGAGGAGAAGACCAGTTGTTTGTCAGCACAGTCACACCTTCATGAAGCCACTGAAAATGCTAATAGTTCTCCTTTATGTACCATCCTGTGACCACTGGACCCCCCAGAAGGTTTTGATATGGGACAGAGCAGTATATTAAGTAAATTCACTGCAGGGTCCTATTGAGCTCTCAAATGGTCATCGACTCTATTTTCTTTACCATGTCACTTTATGCTTAGCTGTGTTGTGCAATATAGATCATTAAAAGTTTTGCAATGAGCCCAAGTGATATTCCAAATAATACCAGCCAAAAGAAAAAAAAAAAGCTGTAAATTAGAGCAAAATAAACCCTCCCTGATTACTGCATTTCCAGGAAGAATTTATGGTTCCCAAATGAAAACCCTTGCCTCTATAAATTAAAGCAGAAAGAAGGGTCTAGATTTCATTCTTTTCCAATTTCTTATTCTCCTCTTCAGCCAGAAGGCTCTCATTCAGGTTTACGAGTAAAAGCATTATCTGCAGCGGCTGCTGGCTACACTTTTCCAGCACCTATGGGATTAAAATAATCCCACCCCCAATCTGTCAAGGATCCTCCTTTTTTTCAGATTCTGAGAGTCAATGGGACCCATAAGATGATGGGTCTCACACTCAAAAAAATGTAAGACACACAAGTATCGCCCCAACCCCAACAAGTTATTTCAACCAGATGAAGAACGTGGATTCAGATATGTTGTGCAATCTAGGTGTCCATTATTGTTTGCAGAAAATGTTAGAAAAGGAGAGAATACTTGGGAGCGCCCTTGCTGGGATGCCAGTCTGTCAGTTGTCAAGACTTCACAACCTGTGAGCTAAGACTGAGCTGGGAGAAATCTCCCATCAAGTGATCAGATGGGTCACCATGTGTCACTCTGGTATATTTGGAAGAAATGTGTATCACCTCCTAGCTGGCTGGCCTTCTTGAAAAATTGAGAATTTCCAATGTGCACAGCCTCTGTCACTTAGTCTTGATTGACATTTCCTTCGGACTCTTGCATTCTGCAACTTTTTATTTCCTATTTCACCTTGGAGCCTTGCTTTTCTGGGATTCCCATAGAGGTACAGACTTCACCCTCTCTTTTAAGGCAGCAATTTTAGGACTGGCTCCATAATTTGTGGGCCAGGTGCAAATGATAATCTGGGGCCCTTAATTAAAAAATCACTAGTAACTTCAAGACATGGACAGCAGAAAATCAAACCAAGCATGGGGCCCTCTTAGCATGGTGCCCTATGAGACTACACAGGGCCACTCACACTTGAAGCCAACCCTGCGGACCACGATGGTTACTGTCACTCATTTTGCTATGGAATTTTTCAGCTGGTCGGGAAATTTTTCAGAGTCCCACATTTTGTTTCAATTTAGAATCATCCCCCATTGAATTTTGATCTAAAACTGTTGTAGATATTTCTGAGGCTCTTAGGACAGATGCCTCTGCCAAATCTTCCTTCTCAGAGCCTTACTTTTCTTCAGTTTTGGGGTTTTCTAAAACTTGATGTTATTTCAATAGCAGATGAAGTAGGTATCTCATCACATGTTTTCTGGAGCTGTGGGGTAGGCTCCACAGCATTTTTTAAAAATATTATTATAAAATTTTCAACCTTACAAAAAAGTAGTTACAGTAATATAGTGAACTCCCATGTTCCCATTACCCATTGGGGAACAATGATCAACAGCCTACCATTTTTTGTTTCCTTGATTCCATTACTATTTTATTGCTGCTGGTTTCTTTTAAAGCAAATCCCAGACATTAATTCAATCAACCAATACGTACATTAGTGTAAGGATTTTTTTCTTAAAAGATATAATGCTATGTCCATTACTCCACTCATCCCCAATTAGCACTCATTTCTCAGTACCATTTACTACCAGGACTGTGTAATTTTTATCCAAATGTATCAAAATATCTTTCTACATCTGACCTGTTGAATTAAGAATCCAAATAAGATCCACACATTGCATCTGGGGTTATGCCTCTTGAGGCTTTTTAACTCTATGATTGTTCCCTCTTTCTTTTTTACTTCCTGATACATTTTATTTATTGAGAAAACTAAATAATTTGTTCTGCGGAACTGTCTATATTCTGGATTTGAACGAATTGCATCCCCATAGTGTTGTTTCACATGTTCCTTAACCTCGGCTTTTTATAGATTGGTAATCAGACCACAGGACTTACTAAAAGCGGCTCAGTTTTGTTTGGGGTGGGGGGGTGGGGATGTTGGGGGTAGATTCAGCTGTATTTTAAACATTTGGAGCATTTTTTTAACCACCTCATGCCTTGAAGATGGAGGCTTCCTTGCTTTTCCTTTCTTCTGGCTTTTGGGCCCAACATTGTATTTCTAACATGCTCTTCTAGATTCCATCTCTTAGAGTCCTCAATTTCAAAAAATAGGAAGTTGAATTAATCTGAACCTGCAAATCTAAAATTAGAATCTGCAAGGGTGGCCTGAGTGGCTCAGTTGGTTAAGCACCTGACTCTTGATTTCAGCTCAGGTCATGGTCTCATGGTTCGTGAATTTGAGCCCCACGTTGGGCTCTGCACTGCCCAGGCAGAGCCTGCTTCGGATTCTCTTTCTCTCCCTTTCTCTCTGCCCCTCCCCGCCCCCAAAATAAATAAGCATGTACAATTAAAATAAATAAATAATAAAATTAGAATCCGCCAAAAACATCCAGTTGTCAAATCATATCTTCTCTGAACTTTCTCTTATCTAATCAGGAGGGATTCTGTCTCAGAATGGAATATTAATTACCTATTCCCCTGCTCACACTTGGCCTAAAATGTTTCTTTGGGGCCCGATGTGCCCATCGCATTCTCTAAAAAGTTTGACAGATTTTGTCTGTCCTCCCACCATGACACAGTTGAAGATATAAAGCACTAATCATTTCATTACTTAATTAAATACTATTACTTTGGTCAGGCACTCTTCTGGGTAGTGAACAAACAGGCTAGGTTTCTGGTTGCTGAAAACTCACAATCTAGTGGGGGATGGGGGGGACGGGGAGGAGGTAGGCATTAGACAAATGAAATATAACTTCAGATAGCGGTAAGGTCTGGAAAGACAGTAAACCAGGATGATGAGAAAGTGAATGGGGGAAGGTTACACTCTATGTTGCGTGGTCGAGGAAGGCCCTTCTGAGGAAATGCCGCTCAAACAGAGACTGGATGATACAAGGGAACTGCCGCATGGAGATCTGGGGGATGAGTGCTGTCGGCCGAGGGACAGCATGGACAAGCTCCTAAGGTGGAAATAAGCCCGGAGCACCCATGGGTGGTGAGAAATGTAGAGTTAGAGCATAAATGGCTTAGAAGCCAGGGCGTATCCGTAATACGGAGGGAACACGGAAGGGTTCTACACGGGAGAACGTGACTTGATTTGCATTTTTAAAAGACCACTCCAGCTTGAGCATTCCCTATAGGAGAGTCACTCACCACTCCTGTTTTCCTAACAGTTTTTGCCAGAATCCTGCGGGCTCCTGAATCCCACAACGTCACATTTGGCTCCTTTGTGACCCTGCGCTGCACAGCAACAGGCATCCCTGTCCCCACCATCACCTGGATTGAAAATGGAAATGCCGTGAGTGCCATCGCTATGGGGACTTGTCTGGGGAAGATCACTCGAGAGAATCTCAGGATGGGCCACATATTTGTAAAGTTACCCTGATCTCTGTCATTGGTCCCACCTGCACCTCTATTTTTCAAAGCCTTCCAGTATTTTCATCCTAGCAGTCACTGCCTTAGAAATTGAACCCCATGGGTTTGCTTCTTTCCTTGTATCATGGGGAAGAGTAGAAAATCAAATTTTCCTTTATGCCTTTGTGTAAAAGGGAAATGGTAGCAATTCCTTCCCACACAGGTAAAACAATTTTCACAAAATTCACCAGCTCAAGAATTAGGTCACTCCTGGAGGGTCCTTTGATGAAAAGTAATCCAGAATTAGAACTCATGACTGTCAGTTTAACCATCTTTAATTCGTTTTTTCATACTGATAATAACTGACATATATTAAGTGATCACTATGTGCCAGGAGCTGTTCTAAGCACTTTACATATATACACATAAATTTATTCGTTCCACAAATATCTACTGAGCATCTCCCAGGTGTCAGGCACTATTCTGGGCATTATAGATATAGGAGCAAACAAAACAGGTTAAGTTCCCTGCCCTCAAAGAACTGACACTATGATGGGGAAAAACAAACAAAAAATAAAACTAATATTCTATGCAGATAGTGTCAAATACTATGGAGGAAAATAAAGCAGGAAAATGGGACAGAAGTGCAACCTTAGGAGAAAGATTCCATTTTCAACAGAGTGGTCAAGGAAGCCTCATTAAGATGTAGAGAATTCAGGGGCACCTGAGTGGCTCAGTCAGTTTAAGCATCCAACTCTTGATTTGAGCTCAGATTATGATCTCACGGTTCATAAGACCAAGGCTGACATCGGGCTCTGTGTTGACAGCATGGTGCCTGCTTGGGATTCCCTCTTTCCCTCTCTCTCTCTGCCCCATTCACATGCATACAAGCATGTTCTCTCTCTCCCTCTCTCTCTTTCTCTCTCTCAAAATGAATAAATTTTTCAAAAAAGATGAAGACTTTTGAGCTAAGATCTGAAGGAGGTAAGGACGAGATAACTGTAAGATAACTATAGTTATCTGTAGTAGATAACTATGGGAAGAAAACTGGGGCAAGTTTCTGAGATAAAGGTGCACGCCATACATCAAAGGAATAACAAGTTATATGACGAGAGGTGAATGAGAAACGAAGAAAGAGGTAAGGGGTATGTCTAGGAATTGTGGATCATATAGGCTTTATGTAGAGTATTGAAACAATTTTGGCTTTTAATCAAGTGAGATGGGATGCCATTTTAGGTCTCTTTCTCTTACCTGCTTTCCTGCTGACTCTTGTTCCTTGTGTTTTGTTTCCTCGTGTGCCTACTTATCTTTGACTACCTGTTGCTCATTGTTTTGGGGGAAGAAAGGTCAGGCAGGGATTAATACGAGGTCTAGATAAAGGTACTTTTGTCTAGAAAGAATTTTTGTTTATTTTTGCTAAAGACCAGGGGCAACTACTTATCTTGGACCATATTAAACTAAGTTCAAAGTTTGAAGCTCCTTGGTCATCCCAGATCATTGTAACACAGTCTTCAATTCCATGTAGGCTATGTCGCTTGTAGTTCACATCGGTATGTCCCTGATATCTGGTTCTTTGAGATGTTAGTTTATTGTAACTCTTATTAGACTTCTTACCCTTATGGAACCTGACTTTTGATTTCTGTCTCCTCACTCTTCAAGGCCATCCAAAGGAAACAAATTTTTCTGGGTTGGAAAACTGTCAGGGAAAATAGAAGCTTCTCAGTTTGCTACATTGGCTAAAAGTATTTCTCCACAATTTTAATTTTTTTCAGCCTACTATAGAAAGTCTTAGATGGACAAATGTCTCAGCCTAGTGCTATATGCACACATAATAGCTCACAACGCTCTTCTGCTACTTTACTGACTCTCTCAAAGTTGGCTCCTACTTACAGCCCTGCTATCTGAACTCTGGATTTTTCCATGACTCTACAGGGAAAATTTATCCATTCTCCTCTCAGTGAACTTTTAGATTTCAGCAACTTAGCTGATATTAATTTTTCTATCAACCCAATCACATCTCTTTGTATCTTACAGAAATTGCTGAAAATTTCTGGCCCTTTGATTATGACACCCTTCTACCTTTCTATAGAGTTATTTTTCCTAATTTTAGATTTTATTTACCTTTTGGGATTCAGGTGGAAAACAGAGAGTTAATAAACATGTGGGCTGAGATTACCATTGTAACTGTTGGCCAAGCATGACTTCCATGTAATACAACCTTATTTAGTATTTTCTCTGCCCATCAAGTGTCTTCAGTAGGGCAAGTTCTTTTCTCACTACTGGCTACCTCACACAGGCTCTGTGGCTTTTCTGGTTGCTCTTAGATGATTTTAAATCACTAATACCATCCCAATTTAGTAATTTTAAGTGCCTAAACTTGAGTAATAACCAAAGCTTCCAAATGCAATTCACAGATGGGACCTTTCCCTCCCCCCACCCCATCCCTTTTTTTAAGATTTCCTTTTTAAGTAATCTCTCCACCCAATGTGGGGCCTGAACTCACAACTCCAAGATCAAGAGTCATACCCTCTACTGACTGAGTCAACCAGGTGCCCCACCTTCCTCCCTTTCTTAAGACTACCACATGCATGCTACCTGCCTTCCACAACAGTCCTGTGGTTAGCTTCTTCTCTCACACTCATTCATTCGCTCTTCCTCCACTTCCTAACTGCTACTTAAGACTCCTACAGCTTTGGGGTTGGAAGGAGCAGTAATTGAAGAGGAAAAGTTCTAATTTAAATGACACTCTTTTAAGTTGGCTTTACACCACTGTGCCCAACAAGTATTTAAAACAATTCTTTCCATCATGGACACATTCATGATTCTTCAGAAATCAAGGGATATTCAAGATGACCCCATGACCCATTTTCCTCAGGGCAGCCATCTCCTTCTTAGCCCCTAATCTGTTTGTTGATGGGAAGCCTTTCTGTCAGGGTCCCATCAATGCCCCCAAAAGATCTTTGGGGAAGACTGAAAATGACTCCAAACCAGATCTTCTATAAAACCTCTGTATCCACAAACTCTTGCATCCAGACCACTGAACAGAGCTACCCCCTCTTTTCTCCTTCCATTGGAGTTGTTAGGCAGCCCGGCTCTGCCCTTTTGATTTTACAGGTGGTTATCAGATACATCTTGGCTGTGTCAACAAATTGCAGGTGTGTCAGGGTCCCCAAGACCACCCTCAAGTTTGATGATTCACTAGAAGGACCCACAGAACTCAGAAAAACCATTATCCTTATGGTTATAGTTTATTACAGTGAAAGGATACAGACTAAACTCAGTAGTAGGGAATCAGTTGTTCTCTCCCTGTGGAATCCCATGGAGAGCACCTATATCTCCCAGCAATGATGTCAACCTACATGGCGTCTTGTACCAAAGAAGTTCATCCAGCCTTGGTGTCTAGGGATTTTCCTGAAGGTCAGTTACATAAGCATGGAGGGCTCACATGACTGACCTTAGCTAGTCTCTAGCCCTTCCAAAGGTCAAACTGATACAACATAGCCTAGAGTCCCTGCTGAACAAAAAGAGCTATTCACCATAATTTGCACTCAAACATAAACCATCTGGCATGGCTCATGGTCTCAGATATACAAAGACACTCTTACGAGGCAGAATTTTCCAAAGGATGAGAGGTTATCTCTTAGAAGCAAGTCAAAGGCCAGTCCTTTCTGGGTTTGAGTACAGGGTTTGAACACCTCGAGTCCAATAAGTTAACCCTTTATTACACAGCAGGGGACATACGTCAATCCTTCAGGTGGTCCTATTGAAGACCCTCTTTCATGCCTTAAGAAGATGGGGTTCTTGGGGCGTCTGGGTGGCTTGGTCGGTTAAGCATCCAACTTTGGCTCAGGTCATGGTCTCACAGTTCTTGAGCTGGAGCCCCACATCAAGCTCTGTGCTGATGGCTCAAAGCCTGGAGCCTGCTTCAGATTCTGTGTCTTCCCATCTCTTGGCCCCTTCTCTGCTCATGCTCTGTCTCTCAATAATAAATAAACATTAAAAAAAATTTTTTTAAAAAGAAGATGGGGTACTTTTTCAAACCAGTTCCTTGGGTGGGGTGAGGATGGCTCTCACTACAGCTAAGCAACTCAAACCTTGAGGAGTCATCTAGAGGTCCCTCAACCATTTTCCTTTCTCACGTCCCCCAGGATAGTCTCTCTCCAACTGTTTCGTATCTTGGTTGCAGTGTGCATATGTTGTCGTATCACAAAATATTAACAGCAACATTTCAAAGTCAAAGGAGTGTTCTCATGAGGAGAAAAAAAGAAACAGAGGAAAAGAAGGCGAGGATGGGAAAGAGAAGTAGGACACTAGACATGGGGAAGGAAGAAGGGAAGAGAGAGAGGTGTGTGGGAAGCAAAGCATGTCCATGTGTGAAATTCCGGTGGATGTGGTTCACTAGGAAAAAGATGCCAGATTCTAAACCTACCTGAACTAATAATGTCATCCTGCAAAAGCAGACTCTTCACGGCCTACAACTCATTTATTACTTTGCTTTCACTACTGTTTTTGCTGAAGGGTTGTTTTTTCTTTTCTGATGCTTGTAAAAAACCACTTTTCTCATCATTTGTGTTTAAAACCAATTTAACTTGTCTCTTCGAAATACAGTAAATGAATTAATGTCACTCTACAGACTTTCTACATGAGGTATAAGAAATAAGAATAGGTGAGGGGTTGCCAGACTAAATTGGAAATGGCTCTCTCTAGCTAATGTAATTGTAGGGAAGTCTACTTACCTCTCAGACACAGATTTTCCCATATTTTTAATGATAGAGGTGTCAGGTGGCTGGAGAAAATGATCCCTAATAGGACATCAGGGTTAAAGTTCTCCATTTTTGTTAAGTTACAATCAAATAACTTGAGGTTCCTGTTCTTCTTTAGCTCTCTAATTAAAGTGTCATCTATAATTCAAATCTTGGGGCGCCTGGGTGGTTCCATCAGTTGAGCATCCAACTCTTGATTTCAGCAGGTCATGATCCCAGGGTTGTGGGATCGAGCCCTGCATTGGGCTCTACAATGAGCATGGAGCTTGCTCAAGATTCTCTCTCTCCCTCTCCCCCTCTCCCCAACTTGTGCTGGCACTCTCTAAGTAAGTAAAATAAATTTCAAATCTTATTTGGCAGTGTTTTGTGGCTCTTCTGTGGAAGTCACTGTAGTTGTCTTAAGCCTCTCAAGGTAGTGTAAAAATATGTCCTAAGAAAGCTGGGGAACTGATGATAGGACTTTAATGATTTGTCTTCCTCTATGAAAACAGGAATAAAGAAAATGGAAAGACACATGCTTTACAAAACCTTCAGGGTTTTCAAAGGCTCATAATAGTCTAGAACTGGAAGATACATGATTAGTCTCTCTTGGAGTTCATGAGTAATAAAAAAAGAGTATGATGGTTTGAGTTAGTTTGGGTCCTACTGAGACCCCAACTTAATCATTCAAGATGTGATTCACAGAAAGATGTGATTCACAAGATTCAAGATGTGATTCACAAAAGGCAGGAAGCAAAATAGACCCATTGCCTCTGATTCTTATACAGGAATAAAACAAACTAATAGTGGCTTTCTTCTGGAAGAAAGCAGAAGTACATCCGTGGTTCTCATGGTCAGAGACAGGGTTGCTCTTATAGCCAAGTTTTGTTCGTGGTGATACGACCCACGTCCAAACAGAAACCGAGACGATCTTGCTCATGCTGACACAAATCACAGGAAATGGAGGCAATCTCAGGCATTTAATGCACAAGGGGCAACCAGAAAATTCTACTGGGAACAGGAAGAGCCCACAGCCCTGGTATTATCTGGGGTGGACTGAACAAAGATGAATACAGAGCTGGGAGCTAATTGGCACAGAATAAAACAGAGTTTAAACTGTGGTTCTTCACTAACTCCAAATTCATGAACTAACTTCACTAACACACTCCTGAGAACAGTGAGTACTCTAACGGATGTGACGACTCCTTTCCCCCCGCCTCTGTGAACACATCAATAACCTAAAAGCCTGAATGGTTAAACCAAAGAACAAGAGAAAGGCAAGCCACATGCTCTGAAGTGATCAAGAATTATTTTTTCCTCTCTTTGTACACAAATGTCATTCATTTTTCATGGAAATCTGTAGTCTCAGATGAACCTCAGAACGAGGAGTAATATTCCTTTTGTTTTACAACATTGGAAGTAGTAGTTTCACATGGATAGAGCAGAGCTCACTTCTCTTAAAGAAAACAAACTTCTATTCCGATAACCAGACTTGACTTCAAGTTAGACTGGTAATATCTCCATTATTTTCGCATTCAAATAAAAAATGTAGAAAAATTACATGTCTCTCTTGTTTCTCCATTAAACACAGTTCCTAAAGGATTTTAAAAGCTGGATCATTTTAATTTTTTTAGAAGAATTTTATAAAAAATAAGTAGCCAAACTATCTATGTGGAAGATTGTGCTTTTGAATTTTCTTAAAGGTCAGCTCACCTTTACATGTATTTTTAAGAGGTAGTACTTTTGGTTTGAAGTACCTGAGCTTTGGAGTCTTCTCATCTTACTAGCTGTGTTAATTAAGATAATTACATGTATCAGCTGGAATATATTCCATGAAACATGGCAGTAGCCAGATTGAAAGAGGCAACTACGGCGATGTTGGTCAGAAACAATGTGGAAGATTTTCTCATTCCGTTACCCCCTTTTCTTTTTTTTCAAATGTTGATTTATCTATTTTGAGAGAGAGAGAGAGCGCAGGGGAGGGGGAGCGAAAGGGGGAGAGAGAGAATCCCAAGCAGGCCTCTGCACTGTCAGCACGGAGCCTGATGCAGGGCTCGAACGCATGAAGCCCTGAGATCATGACCTGAGCCGAAACCAAGAGTTGGATACTCAACCGAATGAGCCACCCAGGTGCCCCTAGCCCTCTTTCTATGATGCACATACAGACATTATTCCAACTCCCTACACATGGACCCTACTGGGCCATACCCGACGGCTCCATGAGGCATTCTCAGCAAGCTGGAACTGTTTGTAAGACAGAGCCACTGAAGCCAGAGGCCTTCCTATGCTAAGGCCAATTCATGACGAAGTGATGAGACTATTCGTACCTGTGAATAGATCCTCTCAAAACAGCATTATTAATGTGTTAATGATACATAAAAGTATTCCACAGGTCAATACTACTTTGCCACTTTCGAAAAGCTTTTACACACATCACCTCAGGTGTGAACCAAGGTGCCTATTTATGACAGGGTTTCCTGTCTGCCTGCCTCTTTTTGAGGTCACTGTCTCAGAAAGAGAACCGCACATACACAGCAGAGCTGTTTATCCAGCAACTTCAGGGCAGTATGCCTGACAGACTTGCAGAAAATAACATATTTACTGTAAATCCCAGATATAGTCACCTCAATTAAGTAGTTGGTTTTGCCGAGACATACCTTGGTCAAAACTCATAATAATCTGAACCTGAGGAGCAAAAAGACCAAAATGGAGGGCAAGGGGTGGTTTTTATTTTTAGGTCATCAAAAAATACAAAACTGTTGGTCAGGATGACCCATGAAGGAAGAAAAACAAATTCGCACTCTGACTAACAAGGCCTGCTGTGCCTGAGTCACAACCCGAATCAAGCAAGGCCTCTGAAAACAGGAGGAAAAGCATTTAGGAGCCATGCCATAATCGAGCAATGGGCCTCATAACTTGTTGGTCTCCTTGCTGAATTACTTCAACACCCGGATGAAGTCCAGCAGAAGAGAGGTCAGCCAGTTTAAAACTCATCCTCTTTTCTACCAAGAATGTTTTCATTAACCTTGAGGAGGAGTTTAGGAATGACTTTCTTAGGTGTGAACATGAAAATAACGCTAGTTTCGTCAACCTTGGGGAAAAGACTCCTTCCCAAGTCATCTCCCAGGCATTGTGCACACCTCGTTCTTGAAGGACGGATTAAGCTTGCAAAGGGAGAAGGCAATTGTTCTATAGACTTCACTTCTATCAACTGGAAAGGGATTGTCTTTATAAAGGAAACATCTCAACAGCATAAAGCATGTTGACTGAGCATAGAGGTTTGAGGTCTTTGGTTTTTTTCTCAGTGTTGCTTTGCTCCTAAAATTCAGGGAGAATCCAACATTGCATTTCAAATTACTCAGTCTTTTCTGTTTAACTTGGAAACTCAAATCCATAAGAGGTTGCACTGCTGATAAATATGATGATGATGAATTTCATCTGAATTCCCAACCAAGTGTATGTCTCTTAAAGATATTTTTCTCTCTGCCTCGTCAATTTCTCACAGCGTCCAGGCTGCTTTTCTGGGGAAACTACTACAATACTTGATCTGACTTAAGTTGATGCTCGCATGATATTTTTATCGTTAAAGGTTGGAAACAGTAGTGCATAGAAGGAATAAAAAGTCAAAGAAGCTAATTGAGCAAACTTCCCTGTTTAATTGATACAGAGTGTATTTGGTTCCAAGGCCAGCCAGACACCTGGCAGCAGAAAGAATAAAGCTGGTTTCACCCCAGGGCTTGCCATCCCCTTGCTGGTCTACCTGTGAAAACAGGCAAAATAGCAAAATAACTGGCTCCAAGTTTCTTATTCCCAGCCTCATTTCCCACTAAGGGACAGAGAGAGATCTCTCAAGGCCACTCCTCTGACATAAGGTCAAGATGAATCACTGACTGATTGTCATTCCATTCAGATTTCCTTCCAACTGGCATGTTCCCCTCGTACAGTGACAATTAACAAATAATTATTGCAAAGATGGTACAGTGCTCAAAAAAATAGTGAAGAATCGCCACTTTAAAACATGCCACCACCTTCACAGTGACATTTAAGCCATGCATTTGTTTTGTTTATGGGTGATTTGTTGAGGTTGGCATTCTTGTTTTCTAATAACTCTCCATATGTTCTCTTCTAGTGCTAGGGAAGGCACTCTAACATAACAATTAAAAGCACAGGCTTTGGGATCAAACTGGGGCACAAATTCTAACTCTGCAACCTAATAGAAAGTGCTAGGCAGCTGTCTTTCCCACAGAGCTGAAATGATGATAATAAACAAGCACATAAACTAACCTGCCAATTAGGTTAATATTGATACCCTGACTCTTCAAGGACATTTGATTTTATGATTTGAATAGTATGACAGGATGCAAGTCATGCCTCAGAAACAGACTTGGCTTTATAACCATTTTTCTTCACAACCATCCATCTATCTGTTGTGCATTTGTGGAGGACAGAACAGGAGCTAACCTTTTAATAATGCTCGTAAGTGTGTGGGTTGACTGGGTGGTTTTGCTGATTTGGGCCAGGATTTCGTGATCGTGGCTGATCTGGTTCCTGTGACTGGCATGCAGACTGGGAGCTAGTTGATCTAGAATGGCCTCACTTGTATATGTGGTGGTTGTTCTTGGCTCCCAGCTGGGGCAGTGGGGATAACTGGACCGTGTGTGCCTCTTCCTCAAGCAGGCTAGCTCTGGGTTGGTCATAGGAGGTCACAGGCTCCAAGAGCAACAAGAAAGTAAGCCACAGGGCACAAGAATTTTACAAGTCTGTTTTTGATTTTCTAAAATAGGTACAAGGCCAATTTAGATTCAAAGCATGGAGAGAGACGCTACTTTATGGGGGAAGAGCTACAAAGGTTTTGGCTATTTTTGCAACCTACCTGTTGTTGTTGCCTTTTGATCATCACTTTAATACTTTCTCTTTCAAGTCAACCTGATGCATCATATTAGGAAATCCTTGACCTAATTCTATCTGCTTTTTTCCCTCTACTCCACCAGGTTTCCTCTGGGTCCATTCAGGAAAGTGTGAAAGACCGAGTGATTGACTCAAGACTGCAGCTGCTTATCACTAAGCCAGGACTCTTCACATGCATAGCTACTAACAAGCACGGAGAGAAATTTAGCACTGCAAAGGCTGCGGCCACCATTAGCATAGCAGGTAAGACGGATTTTCGTAATTGCATTGCTCTGGGAGAAGGGAGAGTTGGCACTATTCCACACAACATTTGGGGGGAAATCTGTTTTATTTCTTACTCCAGTCCCCTTTGGGCTATTTCTCCTCCTTGGGGACATTCCAGAGGTTGATCTAGATCATTGACAATGGGAGATTTATCAACTGGAAAATGAAATCCTCAGATACCTGTCCTAGTGATGGGTAACAGCTTCCAGGAGTTCATTTCTCTCTTTTTTCCCCCTCCCTTTCTTTTCTTTCCTCTCGCCCTCCTTCCTTCTTTTCCTGTTTTACCTTTTCTTTCTTTCCTTTCCTTCCTCCTTCTCTCTCTCTCTTCCCACCCCCCCCCTCTTTTTTTTTCTTTCATAGAGCCAATCACACTTTCCAGGGCTCTCAAAGAGTAAGTTGGCAGATATTTAACATGGTTGTGCCAATTTCTGCATGGCTGTTTCTTGAGGGCATTTTTACTTATGAGTATTTGATCTACTTTGTGGCCTTTCCTTCTCCTGTTTCATGAAAGTGATAGCAAGACTTACAGGTGTTTTCAAGGAAAAGAGCTGACATATGGATTTCTAGAATATTTGTGTTGAGTTATAAAGGTTTATTTTTAAAATATAAATGCCCCCAAAGGCTTCTGAGAACATTTGTGGAATTCCTAGAGATGGAAATAATCCCTGTATCAGGAAATGCCAGGCATGTTACACTCAGAATGTGTCTACTGCCCAAGGGTCAGCAGAGATGCTTGGCCTCACATGTAAGGCAGGCACTGGCAGAACCTGTGCCCAGGGCCAGCTCCCCAGATCCTGCTATTTCTTATGGCTGTGCCACTTCTTTGATCTTCCACGATGGGGAACTTGCTAGTAATGTTTGGGATTTTAACATGAGGGGAATAGAGACCACAGAGAACTAGACAGGGAGAATTGGACAAGGCTGGCCTTCTAAAGCATGCCTGTGAAGTAAGAAGATTCAAGGATTCCTTCTGCCTTCTTCTCCAGGGATATATCTGCTTGTAGTACCTTGATATAGCATATCAGTTATTTTAGAATTTTCACTGATGGGAAATGATTTCTCCCAGAGAATGGTGAGAATTCTAAAAGTACATTCAACTCAATTTAACAAGTAATAAGGAAACAATTATTGTTATATATAGTACCTTGTTTATAAAATACTCTTGCATGCATTTATTAACTACTCGATCCAGGCCATCATTAGGTAGAATACAGGATGCACACTTATGTAACAAATGGCATAATTAACAACAGGGTGCCTGCCTCCAAGGGACTCTCAATCTAGAAAGGAAGTCAGTTACTCATATACATTATGGCACAGACCATGTTCTATTGCAGAAGCATAAACAGAGTATAAGAGCAGAATGAGAGAGACAGAGAGAGTTTAAGTGTGGGAAAGAGCAACCACTTAAGCAGGAGACAGGAGCATGAGACAGAAAGGTTAAACTGTGTTCAGGAAACGGCAAGTGGGTTGGCAGGCTTAGAGCATGATGGAGACTGGGAGTGAGGTGGAGAATGGGAAGAAAGGTTTGAAATGTGGGCTCTGGCCAAGTTGTGAACAGCCCGAGTAGGTTAAATGTGTTCTTCAATCAGTGGGAAGTCATCTCATTATTTTAGAGGAAGGAGACCAGCGATATGGTCAGATATATCTGTTGTCAAGTTAACAGATGTTGGGTGGAAAAGAGTAGGAGGCACGTGTGCAGGTAGGAGGCTATTCCGGAGTCTAGAAGAATAACGAAGGTCTGAACAACACCTGCAGGACTTGGGGCAGGGAAGACAGATACAGGAGACCTGTCAGGATAAAACCATAGGAGCTAAATGCTAGAATGTAGCAGTGGAGTAGAATGCGTTAAGATGTGACAGCTTGAGGAAGGTGTCTAAGACAAATAATAATGGATAAAAAAAAATTTAAAAACAAGACCATGAGGAGGTCCAGGAGATAAGAATTAAAATTTTTGATGCATTTGAATAACCTGGGATTATTCTAGTCTATCTTATGTTTTATTTGATATTTGATCTAAAACCAATGTTAAATAAATAAATACCTATTTATAGTATCTATCCACCCTGGAGAGAGAAGGAGAGAGAATGAGAGAGAGAGAGACAGAGAGACAGAGAGAGAGAAAGATTTACATATGAATACTCAAATCAAATAAAATAAACGGATTTAATCCAGTTTAACCTATAGCTCCACAGGGTAGAAGAGAAAAATTAATGTTGCTAATCTTGAGATAATTATTCAGTCTTTCACATATTCACTCCTTGCCAGGGCTCTTCCTTCCCTTCTTCCTGCCTCTCCCTAGACGGCAGGGGAAAAGGGACTTGGATACATGCTGTGGCGTCCTCTGGAACAAACCCCTACCCCATTCTCTGGTGAAATCTACAGCTGGAGAACTCGTGATCTCATCTCTTGGCTTTGTTAGGACCCAGAGGATCCCCCTGGCTGGCTCGGCACCTTTGAGGCTTTGAGGCTCCTCCTGTAACAGCACAGTCCTCTACATCTCAGTCACATCCTTCATCAAGCCCCTCTCTAGAGTCTACTTTGCAACCTCGGCAACGAGGTCACCCTGTCTCTCCCTATGAAGGCGGGCCTGCTGAATTCCAAGTCAGCTCCTTCCTTATCTGGAGCCTGAAGTAACTTCTGGATCACATTCATGTTATATAAAATCCAAGAGTGTCAGACTGATTGACCCAGCTCTGCTATCTACCCACCCATGTCATGCTACCATTTTTACACAAACGTGGCCATCCCATGTCAGAACAAGGGATCCCTATAACGTTCCCTGCTTCTAGTTCCAAATAAATCAGGAAAACTCCCTCTGCTTTGGCTTTTTCCTTAATTTATACCGCCCTTCTAGGATTTCGGTCAGAGAAAGGCATCTATAAAATGTATATGTGAACTCTTAATTCCTCTACCTTCCTCCTTTCCACCACATACCAAGCTGGAGGGACTCCTGTTTAGTGTAGCAACCTTCAGAGCCTATCATCATAAATACAAAGATGAGGGTGAAGGCAATGCTAGGGCAATAAAGAAGGAGAACCTAATATAATGGGTATATCTACATCACACCAAGGCAGATTCATTGCATGGACATGATCTTCAAATGCTGAAATGACTACAAAGCATGACTGCTACCATCTTGTATACAGCAACATCACCCCTGCATCCCTGACCTAGCTCTAAGGAGAGCCTGATCCAACTCCATTAATTAGTGGAATATACCAACAGAGGAGACTGTAATACTAAAAAATTAATGATATCTGCTGGTGGTAAAAAGAGCCTTAAGTTATGGCAAGCGGCAGAGAAAGGCAGGGTCTCAGGATGGAGGGAGAAGTGGTCTTAGGCATCAGTACTGAGTGAGGATGGAGGCAATCAGCAATGGTAGCCTGGGGGGAAATAGCAGAAGTATCTGCATGAGGAAAAAGATTGTGGAAATGCATGGATTGGCACACAGCAGCAGAGAGGACTAGAAATCTCCTAGAGCAGCAGAATTGAAAGCAGATGAGAAGCAGTGACCTAAGTAGGGGCAACAGTCATCTAGACTGTAACCAGCAAGGACCTGACTGTAGCCAATGGGCCTGGCAATGCATACTTAGCAAGTGTTAGGTGTTGTAACCGATGTGAACCCTTCTGCACATGGGGAGAAAAATGTGACTAAAATGAGTGAAGAGGGACTCCCTTAAGGAGCTAATTCATAAAAAAAAAAAAAAAAAAGACACGATCTTTGTGTTCATCCCCTGATCTGTTTTTCCTGTTGGGTCCCACTGACTATGAGGCTTGAAGCTCCCCTACCTTTCCTAAAATTTCCCCAGGCAGATCTAATGAGAGTGTCTCATGAGTGCAAGGGAATAGGACTCTGAACCCCAGGAGACATCTGCCATTTTCTCTTCCTCTCCTCGGCCCATTCTTTTTACTTAAGTCTGCTAGATGCCTCATGATGATCCCAGTGCCATCACTGAAAACTACCTCTCAATCCTGGGGTGCTCCCTGAGGCAATATTGCAGGAAAGTGAGGCCACGTTGGTGAAAAACAGATCCACGGAGCCACTTAATTCAGAATCATTTTAAAGAAGCATGGTCTTATGCTCCCCAGACCTCCTGGCGCTTGGATACGGCATCTGCTTTCTGCATTCCTGCTTTCAGCCCCCCTCCTTTGGCCTCAGAGGTGCAGAGCTTTGAGTCAGACATGGTGACTCCTTTGGACTCTCTGGCAATGCTTCCTTACCCAAACTCTCCTTGCTCTCATGTCAGCCATCCCCATCCTCCCCTAGTGTTCTGTAGTCAACGGCCTCCTTTGTCACATTCTCTGTGTTTCACTTTGAAGCTTTTACTCCATCTGTTTATTTACTCATCCCAGCAGGAAAACTGGGAATGGAAAAATCTGATCTGGTGCTCAGGATTATGCCTAATGATATTTCTAGCGCGTGAAGGGAAACAAAAAAATAAAGATCAGCCTTCATTTTCCCAAAACTCTTCCATGTGTATGTCCAAATCCTTATGTGTTGTTCGAGAAATGTGATAGACTTCTTTCTGACTCATTTACATTTGCTGTTAGTCATCAAACGAAGTCAGGAGAACTTTTGGAACCTCTCCCTACGAACCAGGAAGTTGCACTTCCTTCCAGCCACAACCTTGAAAGGCTCAAGTTACAATTTAAAATCACCAGGATGCTGGGTATTTGGCCAGGTGCCTTCTCTTTGTCATTAGAACCCTCGGTCCTATGACAGAGACCAACAAGACAGCCCATGATCCCTGTAATGAGCATCATTCTGAGCCAGGTGCCACCAAAATAGGCACAGGTACTATTTCTACCAAACATTTAAAGAAGAATTATCACCGATGCTTCTCACACTCTTCCAAAAACTGAAGAGGGAGAAATGCTACAAGACTCATTTTACAAGGCCAGCATTACCCTGACACCAAAGTCAGATTAAAGGATACAACAAGAAAACTACAGACCACTTTCCCTGATGAATACGGATGCAAAAATTCTTAGCAAAATATTAGCAAGTCAAATTCAGTAACATATTAAAAAGAGCACTTATCAGGGTGCTCCATCGGTTGGGCATCCGACTCTTGATGTCGGCTCAGGTCATGATCCTAGGATTGTGGGATCGAGCTCCACATCAGTCTCTGTGCTGAGCATGGAGCCTGCTTAATATTCTCTCTCTCCCTCTGCCCCTCTCCCCTGCTTGCTCTCTCTCGCTGTCTCTCCAAAATAAAATACAAAAACAAAAAAAGGCACTCATCATGACCAAGTGGGATTGATCCCTAGGATGCAGGGATGGTCCAACATATGCAATTAAATAAATGTGATACGCCACATTTATGGAAAGATAAAAACCCTATGATCATCTGAATAGATGCAGAAATGCATTTGAAAAAGTGCAATATCCTTTCATGATAAAAATGCTCAACGAACTAGATATAGAAGGAACATACCTCAACACAATAAAGGCCATCTATGGCAAACCCACAGCCATCATACTCAATGGTGAGAGGTTGAAAGCTTTTCCTCTAAAATCAGGAACAAGACAAGGATACCCACTATCACCACTTCTATTCAACATAGTACTAGAAGTCCTAGCTAGAGCAGTTAGGCAATGAAAAAAAATAAAAGGCATCCAAATTGAAAAGGAAGAAGAGGGGCACCTGGGTGGTTCAGTCTGTTAAGCGTCCAACTTTGGCTCAGGTCATGATCTCACAGTTCACAAGTTTAAGCCCTACATTGGGCTCTGTCATGACAACTCAGAGCCTGGAGCCTGCTTCAGATTCTCTGTCTCCCTCTCTCTCTGCCCTCCCCCACTTGTACTCTGTCTTTGTCTCTCTCTGTCTCTGTCTCTCTCTCAAAAATAAATAAAACACTTTTAAAATTTAAAAAAAGAAAAGGAAGAAGTAAAATTATCTGTCTGTAGATGACAGGATCTTACATAGTGACAATCCTAGACTCCACCAAAAAACCATTAGAACTAATCAACAAGTCCAGTAAAGTTGCAGCATACAAATCAACATATAGAAATCAGATTTGTTTTTATACACTAACAACAAAACATCTGAGAAAGAAAAGAAAATCCTCCCATTTACAATGACATCAAAAATAATAAAACACTTAGCAATAAGTTTCACTGAGAAAGTAAAAGATCTGAATGCTGAAAACCAAAAGAAAAGATTTTGATGAAAGAAATTTAAGACAAAAATGAAAAGATATCCTATTTCATGAATCAGAAGAATTAACATTGTTAAAATGTCCATATCACTCAAAGTAAGCTACAGATTCAATGCAATACCTATTAACATTCCCATGGCATTTTTCACAGAAATAGAACAAACAATCCTAAAATTTGTATGGGATCACAAAAGATCATGAACAGCCAAAGCAATCGTGAGAAAGAACAACGAAGCTGGAGACATCACATTTCCTGATTTCAAACTATATTACAAAGCTATAAAATTCAAAATAGTACGAAATTGGCATAAAAACAGACACAGACCAATGGACTGAAGAGCCCAGAAATAAACTCCCACGTATATAGTCAATTAATTTACTACAAAGAAGCCAAGAATACACAATGGGGGAAGAACAGTCTTTTCAATAAATGGTACTGGGAAAACTGGATAACCATACAAAAGAATGAAACTGGACCCCTACCTTATACAACACACAAAAAACAACTCAAAATTGATTAAAGTCCTAAACATAAGACCTGAAAAAAAAACATAAGCAGTAAGCTCTTTGACATCAGTCTTGGTGATGTCTTTTTGGATATATGTCACCAAAAGCACAAGCAAAAAAAATGATCAAAAATAAACCAATGTGATTACATCAAACTAAAAGGCTTCTGCACAACAAAGGAAGCCATCAACAAAATGAAAAGGCTTCCTATGAAATGGGAGAAAATATTCTCAAATCATGTATCTGAGAAGGGGTTAATATCCAAAATATATAAAGAGCTCATACAACTCAAGAGCAAAAGACAAACAATTCCATTTAAAAAAAATGGGCAATGGGTCTGAACATTTTCCTAAAGAAGACATATAGATGGCAAACAGGTACATGAAGAGGTCCTCAACATCACTAATCATCAGGGAAATGCAAATCAAAATCACAATGAGGTATTACCTCATACCTATTAGAATCACTATCCAAAAAAAGATGAGAGTTAATAAGTGTTGGCAAGGATGTGGAGACAAGAAAACCCTTGTGCACTGTTGGTGGGAATGTAAATTGGTTCAGCCACTATGGAAAACAGAATGGAAGGTTCTCAAGAAATTAAAAATAGAGGTAACATGTGATCCGGCAACTCCACTGCTGGGTATCCATCCAAAGGAAAAAAACCAGGACATCGAAGAGGTATCTGCATTCTCGTAGTTGTTGCACCATTATTCACAGTATATCGAAACAGTAGATACCAGTTACAAGATACGGAAGCAACCTAAGCTTCTGTCAACAAATGGATAAGGAACATATATACATATATATAATATCTTATCATATATCTTCTAGTATCTCATATACATATATACATACGATGGGATACTATGCAGCCATGATAAAGAAGGAAATCTGGCTATTTGTGACAACATGAATGTAACTTGAGGGCATTATGCTAAGTGATGGAAGTCAGAGAAAGACAGATCTATATCACTAATATGTGGAATCTGAAAAAGTCTAACTCATAGAAACAGAGAATACAGTGGTAGTTACTCCATGCTGGGTGGTGGAGGGAAACAGATGTTGGTCAAAGGGTACACACTTCCAGTTATGAGATGAATAAGTTCTGGGAATCTTTGTACATATGGTGATTATAGTTAATAATACTGTATTATACTGAAAGTTGCTATGAGAATAGATCTTAAATGTCCTCACCACAAAAAAGAAATGGTAATTATGTGACAGAATGGAGGTGTTAGCTAATGCTAAGATGGTAATCATTTTGCATTATATAAGTATATACCTTAAACTTAACATCATATGTCAATTATATCTCCATAAAGCTGGCAAAAAAATAGACCCAGGGGTGCAGGGGAGGAAAAGCTTGTATTTTCCATTCTCAGTGGCATCAACAGTTCCCTCCTGTAAGACTGAGGTTCTGAGTTCTGTCTATCTTTAGCCAGCCTGAGAGTAATAGGAATGAGTCTGTGTCCCCATCCCTCCTCTAATATAAGCCACTCATTCTAATCCCCACCATTTGCAATGCCCCTTCTTTGGACTGACCTCAGGGTCTGGGGTTTCCAGTCACTCAATTTAAAACTCAAATAAATATATGTAGCATATCCAAAAATAGGCATAGGGAGAAATACGATGTGATAGTATTGGAGCTCCCCACGCCCACAACGGACCACATATTTTTCGACTCTGTATTTTAGGAGTTGATGTTTCACACTATTACCGAAAAAAAAAAAAGGAAGTTTGAAATATTTTCACAATGGATATAGCTAACTGAATGTACTAACTACCATGGATCATGGACTCTCTCATGTCTTATAGTCACATTCCCGTGTCCCTGCAATGTTCTTCCCAATAAAGAGACACATGGTGATGGGTAGGGGCGCATGACCACCTCTATCACTCAGTGCTTCATCCAGGATAGGTAGAGTGCTCTTACCAACAAAACAGACACTGCGCCCTCGTGCTTGGTGGTGGCTATCTGGTTTCAAACTGATTAAAGGTGTTTGTTTTTGTTTGAAATGAAAGGGAAAAGAATATACGAGTAACAGCCAGTAGCCACACTAAATTGCTACCAGCTGTCCTGCAGTTAGGCCTAAGGGGCGAGCATTCTTTTTACAATTGGGCAGCTTTCTCATATTAAAGTTTACTGTGTGTTTTAGAAGACAGCCAAAATTTTACTGACTTTTCCAGATAAATTTAAGGATACTGAACATATTGACGACTGTTGGAAATTTTGGGAATTTAAAAAAATCTAGTTTTGAAATCAAAGCACTTATTTATAATTACAACATTCTTGGAATCCCCGCCTGCTCCCCACCCTCCCCCCAAAACAAAATGTGACTGGGGGAATATCTGTTAGAAACACATGGAAGGCCCTCTGATTCTCTTAATATTCTCAAGACAACCAAGCATCCTTAAATGAGTTTCATTTTTCTTTCCTTGCTTGTCCACAAAATAGAAGCCTATCTAAGCTGAGTACCTCCTCCCAAGTACTATGGCTGGGTTCTCTTTGGCACTGACTGGCACATCTTCACGGTATTGAATCCTCCTTTTATATCTCAAATTGAGGGCTCTTTCATATACATAACCTTGGCCTCTGGTATTTCAACAGGTTTCTCTGCTCAGCTGCTATTAGAACCTGCCTTTACCCCTCCAAATTATATCCCATTTTCTCTAGAAGAATTTCCTGATGTCTCCTTTCCTCTTTTCTATCTGCCCAGTGGCAGAGTGGTCTTGTGGTTTGGGTCCCGTGGGTGCTTTATATAGGCTGGTCTGTCATCTTCAGGCTTGATACAAAGTCCCTTGGTGGCTTGGAATTTAAAGCTGCCTGGGCTGATAATGGCTGAGGTGGACCCAGCCTGAAAAGGATAGTTCCTGGAGACCCTGTTTGCTCTTCATCTCCTCCAAATATGCCTGTTAATGCAGTGTCTGGCATCCTAACTGAAGAGAACTTTCCAGAAACTTAGGAATTAGAGATATCAAAGCTATTTCTTGCAAATCTTAAGATTACAATGTACTAACTTTTGTTTCTTTTCCCCTTTAATGTGATTTCCTGTGGGGCCTTCCTTTCCTGTTAATAGAATGGAGGTAAGATATCTCTGTCACATCATGTTTTGTTGTGATTTTTTGTTTGCCATTTATTGCTATTTGCCAAATACTGTAATCTTTCAGAAACCTTCTAATGAAGATAGGTAAAGTCTATTGAATACTTACTATGTATGCATCAGACACTGTGCTAAGAACTTTACATGCATTATTTAAATTTATCCTGGGGCACATGGGCGGCTCAGTTGGTTGAGCGTCTGATCTCAGCTCAGAGCATGATCTCACGGCTCATGGGTTCAACCCCTGCATCGAGCTCTGTGCTGACAGCTCAGAGCCTGAAGCCTGCTTCGGATTCTGTGTCCCCCTCTCTCTGCCTCTCCTCCCATCACACTCTGTCTCTGTCTCTCAAAAATAAAATAAACATTAAAAAAACTTATCCTCAGGACTTCCCTATGAAATAGGTACTATTATTACTCCTAGCGTACAGAATAGGAACTAAGAGAGTTTCTTTGAACTGGAGAGTTCCAGTGACTTATACAAATAGTAAGTGACAGGCTTGGAAATTGAACCCAGAACAGACTTCCCAATTTCCATTCATAGTTTTATCCTGTAGATAAGAAAGTATCACCTTGTAATACAATATTTTGCAACTTACAGTGTTTTATTTTCAGTAAAATTGATGGACTTTCATAAAACTCTGAAGTGTCATAACTTTTCATCTAATTTTACAAGCAGCAAAACTGAAATTCAGAATTATCAATTAATAATACTGATAATTGTAATACATGTGTTGTAGTGACATTTATGATCACCACTTTTTTTTCATATTAACATTTCAGTGACTTTATAGGCCAAGACCTCTGAGTATTCCTATTCTTTAATAGAAGGAACCTGATACACCAGGAGCTGTCCAGACCACACAGCTGGCCAACTATAAAGCTGTCAATCTGAGCTCAGGTAGACAGACTCAAGAACTTAGACTGGTAACTACTCTACTAACCCAGATAGCACAGTTACTGAGCAGGACCTAGAACTCCAACCACTGACTCTAATTCCATGGAATAAAATAAGTCATTGCATTAGAAAACTTGGTTAGTTCTCAATCTTGTGCCAATTCATGCAGTTTTGATGCATTCATTGCCTTATCACAGTTCTAAGAGATAGTCCTGTCCCCAAGGATTCTACAGTGAAAGTGAGCATCTACTGAACAGATATACAACATAAACGTGGTAAAAGTTAAATTAAAACACGGGCTACCAAGAAAAGAGATGCCATCTTTCATTCACATGCCATTCATTCCTCCTGTCCTTCCTATGCATTTTTATTTATTTATTTTTAATATTTATTTATTTTTGAGAGAGAGAGACAGAGCACGAGCAGGGGAGGGGCAGAGAGAGAGGGAAACAGAGAATCTGAAGCAGGCTCCAGGCTCTGAGCTGTCAGCACAGAGCCCGACACGGGGCTCAAACGCACCAACCGTGAGATCATGACCTAAGCCGAAATCAAACGCTCAACCAATTGAGCCACCCAGGCGTCCCTTCCTATACATTTTTAAACCACTCGCTCTATTTCTGACATTATATTGGAATGCAGAAAAACAAAACAACTTGCATGTATTCACTGCCCCCAAGGAATTTACATTTTACTAGGGGTGTACGTGCACACACAAAGATTAATTACAAGACAACACAATAATGGAAGCGTGAACAAATTCCAAGGACTCAAGGACAGAAATAAATCATTCAAATGCAAGTAAATGCAAATGAAAAAGTTAAAGCTAAAGAAAAAGTCCATACTATTTTTCACCTGTGGTAACGTAAGCACTCTCGAACTGCTGGTAGACAGAAAACTGCTGTAACCTCCCTAGAGAGCATTTGGCAGTTTTTATTAAGAACCTTAAGACGGCTGTAGCTATTGATTGGATAAACCCACTTTTAGCAATCTATTTTAAGAAAATAATAAGTGTATGAGCAACAAAACTGAAAACGGTATTATATTTATTAGTGAAATTTATGAGTAATGTCAGTATCTACCAATAAGGGAAACTGTTGTGATTAAAAACCATGCTTTTGAAAAACTATAATACAACAGGTAAATGTTTATAATATCAGGCTAAGTAAAAATGCAGGATAGAGGAGTGCCTGGGCAGCTCAATCTATTGAGCGTCGGACTCCTGATTTCGGCTCAGGTCATGACCTCATGGTTGGTGAGATCAAGCCCCACATCGGCTGTCAGCATGGAGCCTGCTTGTGATTCTCTCTCCCTCTCTCTCTGCCCCATGCACATGCGTGCACCCTCTCTCTCTCAAAATAAATTTTTTAAAATGCAGGATACAAAAGTATATTTACAGGATGATTCTAAATATACTTACACTGTATATACAACTATATAGTATGTACATACACTATATACAGTATATGTAACACTATATATGCTTATGTATTTACTGATTATAACTGATATACGTACAAATATGTAAAATACACAGTGTTTATATATCTGGCTAATATAACTAATTTTCAAATTTTTAATTAAAAACTTTTTCTTCTTTACATCATCATTCCTTACATCTTTATTTTACACAAAAACTAGGCATGAATTTCAGTCCGGAGAACTACAAGAGGTGTTTTTCAGAGGACATCATGTCCTTCTTGAGGACACTGGATATGGCATTTCAGCCAAAGGACATTTGATCTATGTCACAGAGCAGGGGTTGGCAAATGTCTTCCATAAAGGCCCAGATATTAAATATATTTGGCTTTGTGGCCACACAGTCTCTATTGCAACTGCTCAGCTCTGCTGCTGCAGGGTAAAAAGCGCCGTGGGTGACTCACAAATGGTTGAACATGGCTCTGTTCCCAAAAAATGCTACTTATGGATACTGCAATTTGAATTTCATGTAATTTTCACTTCTTTTGATTTTTTTCACTTAAAAATGTCAACACCATTCTTAGCTCACAGGCAGTATAAAAACAGGCAGTAGGCAGAATTTGATCTGTGGATTCTATTTGCTGACCCCCACCTTAGAGAATCAATGATATACAAAGATACTAGGCAGGAAAGAATAAAAAATATTCCAGTTTGCTTTGGACAGTGGAAGGGGTGTTGAACCCGCCATCACACTTGTTAGGAAAGTGCAGTTGCTACATAAGGGAACACTTGCAGGGCAGTTCCGCCTTATCCACAGGTGATACGTTCCAAGACCCCCCCCCCAGTTGACGCCTGAAACACAGAAAGGCCTGAACCCTACATATACTATGGTTTTTTCCTGTATATACACACCTGTGGTAAAGTTTAATTTCTAAATTAGGCGTAGTAAGAGATTAACAACAGTAATCACATGACAGAACAATGATAACGATATACTGTAACGAAAGTTGTGAATGTGGCCTCTCAGACTATCTTATTTGCCGCACTCACCTGTCCTGTGATGCTGCGAGAGGACAAAATGCTTAGGAGGGGAGGCAAAAAGAGGTGAGTGACGCAGGTGTGAAAGTGTGGTGTGACCTGTGACCTTCTGCTGCTGCTTCAGCAGGAGCATCTGCCTCTGGCCCTTGGCTGACCGCAGGTATGAAACCAGGACAAGCAAAACCTCGGATAAGGAGGAAACGCTGCCCCAGAGGAGAGCTCTCAGCTGTGCCCCGCCCAGGGAGGGTGGAGAAACTTGCGAGAGTTTCCACTGGAGGAGCGGGGCTGCCTTAACCCAAACTAGACTCAGCTGGCCCTCTGGAGGTGCCCCCGGGGCAAAGTAATGTGTGTTCAAAGGGAGAAGAGGTCTCCTTGGTAGAAACTGCAAGATCACATTTAAAAGTGCTCTATCCATTCCTTGATTTCTCTTCCTGTTGCTTCATTGTTGGTGAACAGGTAAGGGCATTAAGGAAGCTACTCCTGAAATCATTGCTGCACTATATGCTAATTTGGATGCAAATTTTAAAAAGTAAAATAAAAAAAAAATGCCCTACTGGATGTGATTCCTCTCTGTTAAAGCGGAGAGAAATAAGAATAAAAGGTGTATTAAGTGTTCAGTTTGACCAAGCAGAGTTGTGTGTTTTAAGTTAAAGGAGGGACCTGAGATCATATATCCATTGCTGTCTCTGAAAAGAAAAAACTTTACAGAAAAGGAGGTCAGCCAGGTTTCATTTGTCAAGGGGCAAGAGAGGGACTGGCACCACGTGC
Organism: Acinonyx jubatus; assembly: GCF_027475565.1. NCBI lineage: Eukaryota > Metazoa > Chordata > Mammalia > Carnivora > Felidae > Acinonyx > Acinonyx jubatus. The sequence continues at coordinate 22,851,322 of NC_069391.1, read as the reverse complement.
AACGTGAACCAGCATTTTTGGAGCTTGTCCGGCAGACCATTCCAAAATAACCAGCATTCTGTGAACAGATCCCTGTGACCTCTGCCCCACTGTTCGTAGGACAGACAGGACCCGCTGCTTTCCGGGTTGCTCCATTTGTAGTCCCCAGAGCTGTGAGCAGGGAAACACAACTTCAGTTGAACTGGGAGGGGTCTCGTCATTTGCAAAAGAGAGCGGAAGATACCCGTGGAGATTTTTTGCATTCATCTCGTCCCCCAGTTTTTGCCGTGAGCTCCTGTTAAAACGTTTAAGTGATAGGGTTAGGAGGATGAGGAACAATGGCCCCACGTGCCTCTGGCTCTTGCCTCTAAAATTTGATCACCACAAAAAACTACAGGTTTATGAGTCTGCAAAAGAGAGAGGAAAAAGAAAAGTTGTTTAAACTCTGAAACTCTGGGCAGTCTCTGTATATGTGTATGTGTATATATTATTATACATAACACATATGTATTTGGTCCTGTATATCCTTGACCTTGTACAGCTAATCCTAGCATAGATGTATTTCCAAAGCTAAGTCTTTAATGCCCCTAGGAACATCACAGAGGCACAGATAATTAGTAAGAACCATATATGTTGTATTGTATGGTTTTTTTTCCCAGCAGGCAAAGGGTTTTCACAGGTTACTTCTCTGCAAGCTGGTAGAAAGAACCAAAATGACAACCAAGATCTCATTTCTATTCAATACGTATTCTGCTGTTTTTTCTTTTTTCTTTCACATTATGTAACTAATAAATAAATGAGGACTCAATACTATCGGGCCAACTGAGGTTGTTTCAAAGATTTTTCTTGGCTTTTATTAAGACAGCCAGCAGAAATACACACAAAGGGATTGCTTATTAATTGCCAGTAATCCTCATTTCTGAGGCTATTTTTATTAATTTTTCTTTTGTATACCTTTTCTGTTTGTTTGGTTTTTTTGCTTATATAGTTAAAGGAAAAAGCATGAATTTTTTAATTCAAAAACTACCTATGGAAAAATAAAGAGAGTCATTCAATGGTTAATACGTGATGGCAGAACCTGGACGAATAATGCTCAGCCAAGAAACACTAGGGGAAATATCTAACTTTTACATGACATGGTTTTTGTTTTAAATGAAAAGAATCCCGCCTGCTTTTATCTATCCCCCAAGGTATTATACCAAGGTATTATATTAATATGTGACACCATTTGGTAAACCAGTTTGAAGTATTTCTGGGTATTAGGTATTATTCTTCAGTTTCTTAGAGCCCAGCATCCTTGCTTCTCTTGAACTTTCTTAGTGTTACCATAGGCCAAGTTTCCTTGGGTGTTAGCTCAACCTTATCTGGCCCAAGTTTTCATGAGAGTTTTCTGTTTTCTTATTCAAGGCCTTCATTTAAAAATATTTTTTAGGGGCGCCTGGGTGGCTCAGTCGGTTAAGCGGCCGACTTCAGCTCAGGTCATGATCTCGCGTCCGTGAGTTCGAGCCCTGCGCTGGGCTCTGTGCTGACAGCTCAGAGCCTGGAGCCTGTTTCAGATTCTATGTCTCCCTCTCTCTGACCCTCCCCCGTTCATGCTCTGTCTCTCTCTGTCTCAAAAATAAACGTTAAAAAAAATTTAAAAAAAATAAATAAAAATAAAAGTATTTTTTAAATACTTAGTTATTTTTGAGAGAGGGAAACAAAGCGTGAGTGGGGGAAGGGCAGAGAGACAGAGAGAGGCAGACACAGAATCTGAAACAGGCTCCAGGCTCTGAGCTGTCAGCATAGAGCTGAATGTGGGGCTTGAACTCGGGAGTGGGGAGATCATGACCTGAGATGAGGTCAGATGCTCAATCAACTGAGTCATCCAGGCACCCCAGGCCTTCATTTTTAAAATGAACTATGAACTAGAAGTAATGCAATAAAATCATGCTGGCTAATTAGTAAAAGGCTAGTATGAATTAGAGAAAGATTCTATATTATAAAACATTATTTCAAAGTATAATATTTCTTGAAAGTTCACTGTTTTACCTGAATGAGCTGTATACCATTTAATAGATTTTCTGTAAACACTAGTCAATGATGGTTTCTAATCCAAGTATCAATTGTTTGAATTCAAATGGGGTCTCTTCACAATTTAAAAAATTTCCCACAAATTCCAACTTAATTTTCTTAAAATCCTTTATATAAAGATAATGAAATGTGAAGTTCCAACAGTTGTACACATCTAAATGAGAATACAACTTAGTTTTCTGTCATTGTTAACAATATAGATCTGATGGAAAGCCTAAGAACATGTTGAGACCATCACAGTGTCTATATATAATAAGTGCTCAATAAATATGTGACGGGGGAGTATAGGAGTTATTATCTTAATTCCCAGCATTCCGCTAGGGGGCAGTGGATGAGTGCAGAGAGTACCAGCAGTATTTTTCCATTCTGCCTATTATTCTCCTCAGTTGTTACAGCAGATAAGCTTTTAACCTTATTTTTGTGCTAGCTCTATAGAATTTAGATTTTTTCTTCATATATTACCCATTAACACACAATCTGAGTTCCAAATAATTCCTTACATCACTCAACAAATTAGAACCTTGGGGCTCTGGGTGATCAGATGACTCTCCCCAAATCATGTGAAGAGAAAACAGCAAAGCTAAAGATGCTACTTAGCTCCTTTGAAAGCCATATCCAAGCTTCTTCCTCCCTATGTGGCTTTCTTTTTCTTCTTTAATGAAATGCTGGGAAGACATCTGAGTGAGAGGATCTGAGGATAGAAGGTGTTGCAAAGATGCATGTGTTCCACAAAATTCAGGTATTTAATAATCATAACACATAAACCTATGTTCAAAAACCTGGCTCACCACAATTATTATGCTTAATCATTTGTTAATCATCACAATGAATATGTTTTTCAGATGTCTTTTACTCGCTTAAATCAGCTCCATTTGTAAGAAGCATATGAGGTGGCTTAACTAAGAGTAGTTAAGTTCTATTTATAGTGTAAATAATAAAAACACTCAAATCTATTCAGTCCTTGATAGTTCTCAAAGCTGTCCACATCCATTTTCACATACAATCTTATAATAACCCTCTGGAGTAGCTGGAGGTGATATAATTACAGCTGGAAATGAAAACAGTATTCAGATAGAACATTTCAGCCAATTTGCTAGTACAATCTTCTCCTATTTCTGTGATGCAGAGGTGGAAATAAAAAAAAAATGGACTGAAGGCTAAGAAACACCATTTGATTGGGTATGTTGTTCATTTCTTCTTTCAGTAAATTACAGAAAGATAACAAAGGCTACTGCGCCCAGTACAGAGGGGAGGTATGTAATGCTGTCCTGGCTAGAGACGCTCTTGTTTTCTTCAACAACTCTTATGCACACCCTGAGGAGGCCCAAGAATTACTGGTTCACACGGCCTGGAATGAACTGAAAGCAGTGAGCCCGTTTTGCCGGCCAGCTGCTGAGGCTTTGCTGTGTAACCACATCTTCCAAGAATGCAACCCTGGAGCAGTACCTACTCCTACACCCATTTGCAGGTAAAATAAAAGAAGAAAGAAATGGGAAAATTATTTTGATTGCAAACAGGAAGAGTTTTCAAAAGAAGTTGTCATGTGCAACAATAAAGGCAAAAGATGGCTTTTGCCCAAAATAGAAGGTAATTAATTGGACAGAATTCCTACCATCTAACTCCCTGATGACCTCCTATAATACAAGGACTCTAAGCTTCTAGAAAATGTCATAAAAGGTACAATATTCTCACATACTTGCTATTTTTCATATTGTTGTCATATTCATAAATATCCCTACTTTCTATGAAATAAATATATACAACCTGAACAAACATGGACCTCATGAGTAAGCTAAGATAGCGAAGAGAAAATGTCCGTTTCAAATGTTTCAGCATTATTTGCCAATGAATAGGAGATCTTGGTGAGCATTTCAGAATATTATTTTATATCATATGTATATTATTTTAAAATACATTTCACCCAGTGCTCTTACTGAAGTACTAACACCCTTTCTCACGGTGGGGGGGGGAGGGGTTGTAATAGTTATTTCTTTAAAACCCGCATACTCTTTAAACATGGAAATTCATAAATCCATATTTGATAGAATTATCTTTGCCTTTATTTACTTCTTATGGAGAAAAGATAGGAAGCAATCTGGCTTTTGAGCCAAATAGAATACTATTTTCAAACACTATTTGTACTTCTTTCTAGATACATGTGACCTTGGCTAACCAGTTTCCTCATCTGTAAAAGAGAGAGGATTAAAAGATCAGTTGAACCCATGGTATATGTTAGAAATGGACATTGTTTGCTTTTGAAGAAAACACATGAAAACTACCACCTCTGTTTTGATAAAACCAGGCCACTATTTTTAGCTTTTACATATGATTGCATCATCATATATCTAACTACCTGGTAGAGATCTCTGTTATTTATCCCTCATCCTCACTGTCATTTATATTATAGAAAATCTTTCAATTTCTTAAGTTCTCAATTTCGATTCATCTCTTGTTCAGCTAGAGTAGATGATTTTTAGAAGATTACATGTAAACATTTTTCACCATAATGTTGTGATCGTGTGTGTGTGTGTGTGTGTGTGTGTGTGTGTGTGTATTTCTCACTGACTATTTATTTAGGTCTTATGTTACATTCAGTTTTCCTCAAAATCTTGTGCACTCTAATTGTTTTTTTGGCTGTGTTGTAATGAAGAACATATAGGGCAATCCTGAATTTTGTTCCTTTGTAGGGAATATTTTTCTCTTGGCAAATGGTAGGAGGATTCTTTTTTAATCTTTGAGATTCACAATATTTGTCAAATTCATCTGGGAGTAATTCTTTTTTCATTATTTTCTTTCCTATAATTAATACAAAAATAATGGATAATGTATCTTAATTATCAGGTTTACCTCCTTCTTGTCCTAACAACGTTTTCTTTTAGTATATCTTTGAGTATTTTCCATTTTTTCTGTGCTCTAGTTTTCTTATTGGGAAACATTATCCGAACTCTGGGTTTCTTCCTGGCTCTTCCATCTCAGCTGTCTCCTCATACATCATTTTCACTGTTCATGCATTCTGTCTGCATTCAGTTTGGACTTGTAAAGTTTTCCTCTGTTACTTGCTCAATGTCTTACAGTGACACTTCTTTACTGATTTTAATGACAATTTTACTTTTGGTGTTGATTTGTGGTCTTTATTTTCTTCAGTTAACTTAGTTTTCAGTTTATTTTCCATTTCATCCTGATTTTTTTCCTTGCAAAAGACTCTTCTATAGGGGTCATCTTTAATACATGGCAACGGAAGCAAAACAAAACAAACAAACCTTTCTCTAATGCGTTCTTCCGATTAGAATAAAAAATAGCTTTCCAGGGTATTTGCTTCCTGCACATGATGTGGGCTGTGGAGTTTCTTTCACCTGCCCCCTACTGATTTTTGCACAGTTTAACTGTGCTGTATGAATGCAGAAAGTTGTGTTTGTGTGATCCCAGAGTGGGGGGGCCAAGGCATAAGCAGAAGCAAGCTAAGTAATTCTCCTCTGGTTTTTCAGGCTCTCCTCTGGTTTTCAGAGGCTTGAAAGCCTCACTGCTCTCCCTTCCACTGCGGACACATCAAGAACTCAAAATCCTATTGTTGTTCTCATGACTCCTATTGTACCCTATCACAGTCATCTGCAAAGCCCTTTCATTCCACACATGTTCAGTTGGCCCTTACTGACAGGTGGTTGCCCAGAAAAGTGGCAGTGTAGGCATGACTATTTTAAAAAGACACCATTATGACACAGATATGTATATGCACACACATACATACACAACCACAAATTCCTTCCTCGCTGAATCCTTTAGCTATTGAATGAACAACATTGCTATTATCTCTAATTTCTTTAATAATCTCTAATTTCCTTTTATTTTTAATCCAAAATGTCTTACTTTGGAGTTAACCAGGTTTCTCCTATGTAGTCTTATCCTATTTTTTATAAGATAAGCTTGAATAAGTATTAATGCACAAAATTATAATTAGTATAACTAGTCTTTCTTCAGTCTCTTCATTTACAATAAAACACATGAATGAACATAACATTTCATATTCAAGTAGACATTACCCTGACTTTCTCAGATGGAAGCAAATGCGGAAATGGGGTAGGGGGTGGCTTCTCCAAGGCCAGGGTGGATAGGACCCATATGCCCTCCTGTAACCTGCCAGGAAGGTGATGTCTTCTGTTCTGATGGGCAAAGCATTCAGACAGGCCAACTGTGCCCCTCAGTCCCTGCCCATTAGCCCTGAGATTACAGGAGAATCTCTCAGGCTAGACACTGATTGACAATGACCTATGACTTTTATTATGTGTATTTTTTAAACTCAATGCACCTTGTTTCTGTGCCTTTGTAATTATTTTACTATGAATATGAGGGAATGCATATCAGGGATTCCTTTTGAGCTTAAAAATTCTTTTCCCCCTCAGTAGTGTTAGCTACACTATGAAAACCAAACAAGACAGCATTTCGTCTCAGGGATATACACTATATTTCATAAAGTCTCACATTATTTACAATAAAGGATCCTTTAAAAAATGCTTTTGCAAGAGCAGACAATGTACTGTGATGATATTTTTGAAAATACAGAATCTAGGCTCTGCCACAAATTTGGCTTTAACATGCTATGACTCATCAAGTTTTGTTCTCCCTAAAATATTTTAGAGAATACTGCCTGGCAGTAAAGGAGCTCTTCTGTGCAAAAGAATGGCTGGCAATGGAAGAGAAGACTCACAGAGGACTCTACAGATCTGGGATGCACCTGCTCCCCGTGCCAGAATGCACCAAACTCCCCAGCATGCACTGGGACCCCACAGCCTGCACCAGACTGCCATATTTAGGTAACAGAGTTCTCTCAATACTTTAGAGGTTACGACAAATTTACTATTTTGAAGAAACTAAGTTGTGAGCTTAAATCTCCTAATATTTCTAAGCATTTCTAACTTATTTTTTGAGTTCTGCCCTTTTTAGAGACCTAATCACAGAATCCTACTGTCCACCCTAATTGCACAGGTCAGCATAAGAGTTTACTCCATTTGGTTCAAAAAGAAATTAAAGAGCACTTTTAACTGCTGCTTAAGATCTTATTTCATAAGGGGATCTTATGAAAGCTTGTAACAGTTTTTGGAATGTGCAGAGAATGGCTAAGAAACCTCATATTATGTCAGATGAGTGGAATAAAAGAATAAAGTCCCCCTTCTTAGCCAACGAAGCAGATTTCTAAGCATGCAAAAATAAGCCACATGGTTGAAAGTGCTGATCTCACAAAACAAAGCTGAATCGCTGCATGTTGTTTAATGAACTTCGTTTGTAAAGAGCTATGTTGTTAGCCCTAACAGCTGGTTTAATTTCAATGACACAATCCTTTCTCATTCGAATGCAAAGCATGTTGACCAGTTGTATGCTGAAAAGCTGAAAGAGAACTTGCATTTCTTAGCACTCTCTCACAGAATATGTGAGATATCTGGATGCTCATTTAAAACAAATTTTTATCCTTTCCCCCTCAGATTATAAAAAAGAAAACTTAACAAGTAAGTAATTTTGTTTGTGCCCTTGAACCCTTATGTGTATGTAATTGGATTCGTGCATGCGTATTTACACTCCTACTACATGATGTCCAGAACAGGATGTACGTCCCTTCTCAAAGGCTGTTTTCCTCTGCTTACTGGGGTAAAACATGAAGGAAGATCATCAGAGATCTCAGCTTACAGCTTCTAATCAGGCCATGAAGAGCAGCATATTTAGTGAATGATACAAATGAGATCCCCTACCCCAAGGTTATAACTTGCTTTATCCTTTCAATGGCCACAAAATAAGCAACTGAAAATGCCACCTTCTGATTTTGCATTCTTGATTTTTATACCATCTAATTATTTACAGATGAAAACAAGTATTTATTTCTTCATTGAGCCAATTCATGATCTTCATTTGTGACAAGAGATCTTTCCTTTGGAAGATATGTTTTTTAAGACATCTGATTTCCAGTATGAAGTTTACAGGGTCAAATCAAATGTTTGGGTTTTTTTGTAATGTTTAATTATTTTTCAGAGAGAGAGACAGAGCACAGGCAGAGAGAGAGAGAGAGGGAGACACAGACTCGGAGGCAGGCTCCAGGCTCTAAACTGTCAGCATAGAGCCTGATGCGGGGCTTGAACCCATGAACTGTGAGATCATTACCTGAGCCGAAGTCGGACACTTAACTGAGTCACCCAGGAGCCCCCAAATCAAATGGTTTTAAAAGTGGATGCCTCCAAATCCCTAGGAAGGAACTCAAGATGGTTGCTTGCAAAGAGAGGCCTAGACACGAAGTTGAATCAGGTGATGCTTTAACCCTACCAGAATGCAGAAATCTTCAGAATGAAATTGGAAGAGTTTTTCATTTCAATTAACTTCCTGTGATTTGAGCTTTCTAGGGCTTCAATCATACTCATTTCCTATGAGGTATACTCTGGGCCTAATTGCCTCTGCACCTGGCAAAGTGCCAGGCCTTGATTTTACCAGCTTCCTTCAAGAACTAAGACTTAAAAGTATAAAAAGAAAGAATGCTACTGGTCCCACTTGAATCACTCAGCATTAATAAACAAAAGAGGTATGGAAACCCTATAAATTATTATTCTGCAAGCCTGTCAAATTGTTATTTCCAAATTGAAGGAATGAAAAAGAAATGCTTCAATCCTTTGTCATATAAGTAGCTAAAGCCTACTTTGACTGGACTTTTAATTGGCAACGGTGGTCTTTGTTACCCTTTGTTTACTCATTCATCCATTCAAGCACTCACTGGGGGTTTACCATGTGGAAGGTGCCGACCTTCAGTCCTAGATCAGACAGGGACACACAGAGAAAGCATCCATGTTTCTGCCTTGTATACTGATTATAAAAATTGTTAGCTACAACTAGCTAACAATAAACCAATTTCCTACTCAACCTATTTTTATGAAATCTTTGGTACATGTCAGAAAATGAACTCCAAATGTCATAAATGGATCATTTCACCTGACCATGTCATGGAGAATTGTCTAAAAGTATGCTCCCTGGTTAAATGCAATTATTACTGAAGAAACCGGCTTGAGCTTCTCAGGCAGGTTGCTAGCTAAGCAAAGAAGTCATCCTTATTCAGTCGAGTGTCCATATTTTACGGAATGCATAAAGCCCTCAAATATTTCTTGAAGTTTCTTGATTTCTGAGTAAACTCTATAAAGGGTATTGCCAGTTCACTTAGAAGGGTGACAGAAGATTTTTTTTTTTTTGCTTGAACACGCACAGTAAGATTTCAGTAGTTTTCATTTGTATAACTTCTTTTGCTGAAGTGAAATATCTTTTTGAGCTGGCGATGTCTTTGTACTATTTACTTTGTCTGCTGAGCAGACATCTCACTATTCCTGAGTTCCACAAGGCTGCACATACTTCGTGTGTTTCCTCAGATGGCTTTGTGGGTGACAGAGTCTCTGTTTCCTTGCAATGTTCAGATTAGCTTGCTTTCACCTGCATAGTTAAAAGTTAAATGAGCTGGACATAGCCTTGAGTGACATTTCTTTTTCTCTCAGGAATCTGTAGATGTGATTTCACTCTTTTCCAGCTTCTAGGTTTGGAAATGACTGGTCGTCTGGTATGAGTCTGCTTACTTTTTCCTATAAGCAATGTGTTTCTGTTTTGAAAGCAACTTCGAGGATTTTCTCTTTATCCTTGTTATCCGCATAGTGGAAATCCTATGTAATGGGGCATCACGGAACATCTCTTTCCAACTCTGCATTCAGGACCTTCTTTGTCTTGGTAGCTTGAAATCGGCCATGGAGGTCAGGCTGCAGGCAGGTGATATTTCTAAAGCAAAAGGCTGATCACGCTACTCCACTGTTTAAAACCCTCTGATGATTCTCTCCATTTACTGCAGGGCCAAGTCCAAATTATGTACTTGGGCATGCAAGGCCTTTTATGACCCAGACCTGGTATCTACAGCCTTACCTAGACACACTCCCCCAACTCAACAATGAAACTTTCAGATGCATTTTTAGGGAAGCATGCCGACTCCTTGGTTTGGACCCTGATACATGCCACTCCTTCTTTGTGGAATACTACCTCCCTACTTGCCCCCTGCCCCCCCCCCACTCCACCCACACACACATACCTTCGACTGCTTGTTCCCTTTTTATTCAACTTAAACACTTACTCCAGAAAACCTCCCTAGTTTGCCTAGACCTAGAATTGAGCTGTCCCAGGCCGTTCACAAGCTTATCAGTCTTACAACATTTTATTATAATTACATTTTATTAGAATTATCGGTTGACAAATTATTTCCTAGCTAAATACCTTAACACAAAGACTTGTCGTGTCCACCATAGTACTCTTGAGACCCAATGTCAATACTAACTTAATGACTACCTTAATGTATGGATGAATGAGTGAATAAAAACTCCCCTGATGTTCAAAGGAAAAGGGTGGAGGTAAAATTGATGACAGAAGACAAAGATAAAAAGATGCTGGAGATCTGGAATGATAATTTAGATTCAAAGAGATAATCGATGTCCCTCTAGGGAAGGCCACAGCAAACAGATCAGAGGCAATAAACAAGGAATAACAAAACTAGCCAGAAAGGAAGATATAATTAAATCCATAAAGCAAAATTATTGTTCAAACAATGCCAATTTTTGCATTTTGAAAATAAATCTTACTAAGTCCTCATGGATCACTCTCTTAATATGTGTGATTTTTTTTTTTTTTTTTTTTTTTTAGAAAGAGAAAGAGACGGAGACAGAGTGAGAACAGGGGAGGGGCAGAGAGAGAGACACACACACAGAATCCAAAACAGGCTCCAGGCTCTGAGCTGTCAGCACAGAGCCTGATGTGGGGCTCAAAACCACAAACCGCGAGATCATGACCTGAGCTGAAGTCAGGCGCCTAGCCCACTGAGCCACCCAGGCTCCCCAATATGTGTGATATTTTTGATAAAAAAAAATTATCCTTATATTTACTAATGAGATTATACTACCAATTTTACAAATTACATTGCATTCCTTTCCATGTTAAATAAGTATGAACTGCCCTATAAAATCCAGATACAAAAATAGTCACCTCTTTCTGCCTTTCAATGATTACTCCTACTTTATTATTAGCAGGAAGTCTAGCTTTCCCCTCCGCACCCATCTTGGATTGATTTTTTAAAAAACCTTCATATGACTCAGTCCAAAGAAAGTCAGATCGGCTTTCAAGCCAATCATAAAGGAACCCGGGAAGGCTAAGTCCACTGTTGTTGTGACACCTGATAAGAAATGCTGTCATTGCTCCGAAATGCACTGCTGTGCTGTTACTCCAGTTCCAGTCCTGTGCTGATGTTCTTCCTATCACAGAAGGGACCAAACTTGCTCTCCATGGGCTTTAAAACCATTTGCCAGCTACCAGTGCTCAGGCCGTAATAACTGTGTCCACTGCTACACTAAGAAGTCCTACATGGACACCCCTTGTAATCTCTGCTTTTGCAAGTGTCCTATTTCAAACTCTTTAGGCGTCTGCTGCAATAAAAGTTTTCTTTTGATTTTGTGATGTGTTATATTAATATATGTATGTATATCAAACATATAATTCTTTTGCTATATTGCAGCCACTTTCTAACATTTCGTTTAGGATTGTTTAAATCTATGTTCCTTAATCTAGGAACGCACTTTTCTTTGGTGCTAATGTTGCCAGGGTGTGATATTAGTATTATAATAACTTTCTAAAATAATTTCATAGATTTTTCTCTTACTGTAACATTTTCTAAAATCTGGGAATTTTATTTCTTCTGAGACCAAAAGAATGTCTCTGTAATTCTATAAAGACTTTTAAATGTCCTGGTTATGACTATCTTCAGATTTTCTGATTTTTCCAATTTGGCAATGTGGTCCTATCATTTTTCTAAAGATTTAAAAAATGTTATTGCATAATTACATTCTACTATCATAACTCCTTTACCGTTCCTAATTTCATGTTTATGCTTTTATCTTTTAAAAATTAAAATCCTACTTACCAGACTACTTTAATAAAGATAAGACCAAACCTTGACCTATTTTTAAATTCTAGCATTTGTGGTATGTGTATTCTAACTTATTAATTACTGCTTGTACCTGGCTGTTACTTTATCATCTATTTTTGTTTTCTGTAGTTTTTGTTTCTTTTCCAAAGTCTTGAGTTAAACGTCTAGTTCATTCACTTTCATCCTTTTTATCTAATGGAAAGAGACAACACTGAGTTTACCATTGAGGACGGCTTTGGCCAAAGCTCACATCCTCTATCAGCAAACTATTTTCTAATCTGTCACTGTGGCTACTTTCTGTGTAGGGTACAAAGGATATTGTTTGCTATTAGAACATTCTTGTCAATATTATTAAAATACCCTGTATCTGTGTTTTTGTCTTTACCAGTCAATTAAAAGAATATAAATTAATAAAGTTGTTTTCACAGATACACAGTGGACTTTGTACTCTACAGAGTGATATGAACATGGCATCTGTCAGTTTCCAGGGAAATGCAGATTTTACCTTTTCATACTGCATTGACTTTTTTAAAAAAATTTTAAATATTTTACTTTTGAGAGCAAGAGTGTGTGAGCAGGGGAGGGGCAGAGAGAGAGGGAGACACAGAATCTGAAGCAGGCTTCAGCCCTGAGCTGTCAGCACAGAGCCCGACACGGGGCTCGAACTCACGGGCCGTGAGATCATGACCTGAGCCGAAGTCAGATGCTTAACCGATGGAACCACCCAGACGCCTCTGCACTGACCTTTTTAATCGGAGTTTGACAGTTCAATTTTTAGATGAACTAAATTCTCATTTGTGTCTAATATTTCCACTCTTCATCTCCTATTATTTTTGTTTTGTTTGTAAATCAACAGTAAATGTGTATAAAAGCTCAACTTTAGACAGTCCTGTCCTCAAATATAATTTCATGAAATTATTTTATTTAATAACCTAACAATTTCCATAACTGTTGTCAGGTCATAAAAAACATGATGCAGTGTGAACAGCACTAACCCAGGATCTGCATTTGTCTTGGAAAAAAACAGCTCCTTTCTCTGGGTCTCATCTTTAAAATTCTGTGATTCTACAAGTTGGATTTACTTGCACCTCTGGATTATTACACTTGGACTTTAGAAATATATAACCAGGGACGACCTGATCCATAAAAACATATTCTTAAAATTAAATTTGGCTTACTAAACTTGCTTGACTTTAGCGAAGATTCCTTGACTACAAACATTGCTTCTTAAAAGTTTAAGAATGAATGAAAAAAATTATTGTTCACTTACAGCATTCCCACCAATGACGTCCTCAAAGCCAAGTGTGGACATTCCAAATCTGCCTTCCTCTTCTTCTTCCTCCTTGTCCGTCTCACCTACATACTCCATGACTGTAATAATCTCCATCATGTCCAGCTTTGCAATATTTGTGCTTCTTACTGTAACTACTCTTTATTGCTGCCGGAGACGAAAACAATGGAAAAATAAGAAAAGGTGAGATTCTAATTGAAGCTAATCACATGTAGTAATATATTAAAACCTATAAACTTAACATGGGAATTGGGGATGGGAAGAGGGATCTATACAACACGGCCAGTCTCTTTCGGACGTCTAATGCCTTGCTTTAAGATCAAGCACCCCACCATGATCTTTAAAAATATCAATACCTTTTTGCAAAGGATCACATGTCCTAATGTTAACTTTTCACAGTAGAGAGAATCTAAACAATAATTTGGAAGAATATGGCTACTCCAGCTCAGCCCCATTGCTATGCCAACTGGATAGTGACAAAATTCCCGCGAAAATGTGCTTTTTGACTCCAGACCAAACGAAATATTTCTTGCTCTAAAACTGAAGGATCTTCAGTTGCCTTAGTATAATTTGTTTTGTTTCCTCCTAGCATCCTCTCTCTTTAAAACCCGAGCCTGAGTACAAAGATCTCACCTGACCCTGAGCTCATTATCAATCTTGCCTGTCTTACCTGCAGAGAGTCAGCGGCGGTAACCCTCACTACTCTTCCCTCTGAGCTCTTACTAGACAGACTTCATCCCAACCCCATGTACCAGAGGATGCCACTCCTGCTGAATCCCAAACTGCTGAGCCTGGAGTACCCAAGGAATAACATTGAATATGTGAGAGATATTGGCGAAGGAGCATTTGGAAGGGTCTTTCAAGCAAGGTAAAGTTACCCATGTGAAAAATCTTTCCACCGAATTTGTACCTGAAAGGCTATGAGACCGCTCCTTTGATGCCTACGCTGAATGTATGATACCTATTATCAAGTAATTCTTCACATCATTAACCTGATCTCATGGAGTACTTATACTCTGAATCTTAATAATTTTTTCTCTATGCTGGAAAATAGGGCTGGGCAGAAGGAGAGAACCTTCATTTATGCTGTATTCAAATTATAAGCAATTAGCAAAGTTTAGTTATATTTCCTTTTCAGAAATAATTTTATCACACATTTTAATCATAATTTCTTGCCTTGTTTTTAGTAAATAATTCTAAAATTTACTTCTCTTCCATTTTCTATTGCTATATTCTTCACTTCATCTAAAATTTACTTTGAACTAGTGTTTCCATTTAAGAATTCAGACTCTTGAGGCACCTGGGTGGCTCAGTCAGTTAAACGTCTGACTTCAGCTCAGGTCAAGATCTTATGGTTCTTGAGTTCTAGCCCCGCATCAGGCTCTGTGCTGACAGCTCAGAGCCTGGAGCCTGCTTCAGATTCTGCATCTCCCTCTCCTTCTGCCTGTCCCCCATTTGCATTCTGTCTCTCTCTCAAAAATAAATAAGCACTAAAAAAAATTTAAAAAAGAAGAATTCAGAGTCTGATACGTGTAGATATTAAATGGTTGTCCATGGAGTCATATGATATTTGTCTTTCTCTGACTAATTTTGCTTGACCTCACTCATATGAGGACTTTAAGAGACAAAACAGAGAACATAAGGGAAGGGAAACAAAAATAATATAAAACTAGAGAGGGGGACAAAACATAAGAGATTCTTAAATATGGAGAACAGAGGGTTACTGGAGGGGTCGTGGGAGGGGGGATGGGCTAAATGGGTAAGGGGCATTTAGGAATCTTACTCCTGAAATCACTGTTGCACTATATGCTAACTACTTTGGATGTAAATTAAAAAAAAATAAAATTTTAAAAATAAATAAATAGATATCCATGGAATGGCAAAAATAGAAAAAGGAAAAAATAATGCAAACATGCCAGAACATAATGAGCTCAAGGAAGGAGTACATATGGGGGTCAATGCTAGCCCATTTACTGCCTTTCTGTGAACTGGAAGGAAATACCCTTTATGCATGGATGTGGCTCAAGACACACAACTGGGCCAGAGAATGTGGACTTGGTTTTAATCACTAATTGTCATTCTGTCCTGGTGTTCTTGGGCAGGACACAACCTCAACTCCACTCATAGTAGCCCTGGTATGGAGGTTACATAATTAATGAAAACCTCACACAAATACGTACTGGGAACCAAAAATATGCAAGGCACCATTTCAGGCTTTAGAGGGATATAAAGAATAAGCCATGGTCCCTGCCTTCCAGGAATTTCGAGTCTGGCCAGACATTAAGGGTTTAGGATGGTAATGACAATCTCATTGGATCTGTGTACTTTAGAATTCCTGAAATGTACAAATAATGTATTTTTCAAACTTAATCTGTGTTGAAAATAGTCCCAGTGATTTTTATTAATTGGAGTCAAGGAGTTTTAAGTACGATCTACTGTTGGCATCTTACTCTGATTCTGTGGCTCTGGGAAAGGCTGCAAAAGTGGAGGGAATGTATATGAATGTGGGTAGAGTAATGTGGGTAGATGGTGTTCCCGATCTTTGATTTCTTTCTAAACAAATGTATCTCTCAGGGCTCCGGGCTTACTTCCCTATGAACCGTTCACAATGGTGGCAGTGAAGATGCTCAAAGAAGAAGCCTCAGCAGACATGCAAGCCGACTTTCAGAGGGAGGCAGCCCTCATGGCAGAATTTGATAACCCTAACATTGTGAAACTCTTAGGTATGACCATAGAAATGAAGAAATGCATTGCATCCCCCAAACAGAAGCTTCCCAAGTTTTCCTCCTTTACCCCTACATTTGTGCTTTTTTCCTTCACTTCTTTGTCAGAGAGCCATCCCTGTTCCTTCCCATATATTTTCTGCACCAAGGAGTGGAACGTTACGTTAAATAACCTCAGTTCAAAACATCGCTTTTTTTTTAAATTACTCAGAGAAGTATGTTGTCATTTAACTTTCTCTCTAGAATGTATACATATACTGACTGCTAAATCCCTGGAATCAAAAACCAGGCCCAATATAAATAAGCCAAGATAATACCATTCATTATTTCTCTTCCTTTTTGAACAGAGACTTCTAATTTTTGCCTGAAAAAAAGAATAATAGGTCTAATAATCTATTTTTACAGTGATGTGAAATTGCACCCAAATGATCTAATATTTCAAGGTGTCCTATTTCCCTCTCAAATACAGCAAGAATTTTAAGTTTTGCAAATGTCCTCCTGGCACTAACCCTGAGACTCCATTTACGTTAACATTTTTTTTCTTTCTAGAATGAACATCCTAAAAGCTAAGTTTTGAAAAATTTTACTGAGCACTTTACCTAAGATTTTGGATTGTGTTATCCTTTCCAAATCTCATCTTCTTCACCATCCTTCCCCATAGAAAGAGCAGGAAGAGCAAGTAGCTTACATGCTCAAAGCAAGCGCCATTTGTAAGCTCGCTCGGCAAACAAGTACCGAGTACTTGCTGCGCCGCACACGTGGTAGGTGTGTGGGATTTAAAAAAAGAATAAGACATGACTTCTGCTTTCAGAGCGTTAAAACGTTGGAGGAGAAACCTCAAACAAATGGACGATTGTCACGGGACGGTAGGTCCTCCGCTAAAGGCTGATAGAAGGCAAATCTGGTAACAGACAGTGTCTGCAGTGGAGGCACTTAGGAGTGATGGATAAGCTGAATCTTAAAAGGTAAATAGGCAGACGTTGACACCCAAACAAATGGGGTCAGGGTTCGAGTGCGATGCTGTCCACAGAATACCGGGGCCCCTATTTTCTAATGTGGCCACCAAGTGCTTTGGGAGCGCTCTTTCCCCCGTGTCACTTGAGACACCCACCCTAACGAGGGCCGTGATTTCGGTTGCAGGCGTGTGCGCCGTCGGGAAGCCCATGTGCCTGCTCTTTGAATACATGGCCTACGGCGACCTCAACGAGTTCCTCCGCAGCATGTCCCCGCACCCCGTGTGCAGCCTCAGTCACAGCGACCTGTCCGGGAGGGCCCAGGCCGCCAGCCCGGCCCCGCCACCGCTCTCCTGCGCGGAGCAGCTGTGCATCGCCAGGCAGGTGGCCGCCGGCATGGCTTACCTCTCGGAGCGCAAGTTCGTGCACCGGGACCTGGCCACCAGGAACTGCCTGGTGGGCGAGAACATGGTGGTGAAAATCGCCGACTTCGGCCTCTCCAGGAACATCTACTCGGCGGACTACTACAAAGCTAACGAGAACGACGCCATCCCCATCCGCTGGATGCCCCCCGAGTCCATCTTCTACAACCGCTACACCACCGAGTCGGACGTGTGGGCCTACGGCGTGGTCCTGTGGGAGATCTTCTCCTACGGCCTGCAGCCCTACTACGGCATGGCCCACGAGGAGGTCATCTACTACGTGCGCGACGGCCACATCCTGTCCCGGCCGGAGGACTGCCCCCTGGAGCTGTACAACCTGATGCGCCTGTGCTGGAGCAAGCTGCCCGCCGACAGACCCAGCTTCCCCAGCATTCACCGAATTCTGCAGCGGATGTGCGAGAGAGCGGAGGGGACAGTGGGCGTCTGAGCGCGGGGACGCGACGGGGGACGCACCGCAGGCCTGGCTGAGACTCTGGGAGCTGCAGGAATCCGAGCCGCTTCTCCTACCTGGACGACAGCACGGCGGACGGATATGCGCGAGTACCGGGGCGGCTAACACCACGCGCGAGTAGCGGGGAGGTCAGTTTCTCACCAAGAGCAAAGTGCAGAGCTCGTCCCGTAGACCACTCCAACTTGGAAAGGCTGACTAGGACATGGTTTACAGGGAAGCAGAGCATCCTCTTCAGTTCCTGACTCGCCTGGCAGCAGAGTAAGACTCTGCTGGATTAAATTTTAATATGAAATGTGATACAGAGCTTCATTTTCAATAGAGTTTACTCCTGTCCATATGAAAGTAGTATATCTTTCTGTAAGACACTTAGGTAAAATACAGAACACTAGGAAGAAAAAACCATTCTTTGTCTCCCACCCAAAGATGACGGGTGCTAGTTGTTTTTGTTTTGTTTTTTTAATTGAATTTCTTTCTTGCATTTGTGCATAATTTTATATTTGTCTGTGTTCTCCAGAGTTGTGGTTATACTTTACTGATAGAGGGCTTCTAAGGAATAAAATGATAAATCGGTAAGGCCATATCCCCACTGTGATTTTTAATTTCCTTTTCTGTCTTTATGCTTCTTCTCCTTTGGAAGTTTTTCCTTTGTGGGCACTTGTCCTAAATTTCATCTGCTTATTTTATTCCTACAGTTTTTCTGAAATACGTTTTTGTATTTATCTTTTTCTTTGAAAATTTTCTCTGTATCTTTGCTTTCATTTTATTTCTTTCACTTTGCAGGGCTTTATGTCCTGTTTTGGTTATTTATTTTTTTTCTTTTCATCTCATATATACAATGAATACCCAGGCAGAAATAATAACTTTTAAACTGACACCGTAGACTAATGTGTATATAACTTTTGCAAAGTAATACTATTTTCTTCTGTACTTGCTTCTGAAGCTACACATTTCAAATTTGTCATCCACTAATGTATTGCCACAGTCTATTAAATCTCCTAAACTATAGTTTAGGAGATTTCTCAAGATGGTCTTATGGCTCTAAGTTATTTCAAACTTGATGTTTTTGTGCACTTTGATATTTTTTTCCTTCTAGAAAACAATTCCACAGGCAATAGCATTAATATAGTGTTGGTTACCAACTTTTTTGTAGGACTATTAACCCTGTCTTATTACATTTTATGATTGTTTAAGAAATAAAAACCCTCTCGAATTCAGATCCCTGATGCACAGATTTTTGAGAGGACCCCCCCCCATGATATATGTTTTTCTAAGGTCAACATGAATAAAATGAATTCATTTCTGAAATGATGTGAACCCAAATACTCCTGGAAAGCAAATAAACAGGGAAGAGAAAATTATAATCTACTGTAGACCAACTTACTTTAATTCAAACTAATTGGTAGTTAGGGAAATGAATTTTTAAAAGGAAATTTTCAGCTGTCTGCTGGAAGAATCCAACTGAAATCAAATTTTCTTTCATGCAACAGCTTGTTGTCTTTGCTGCAGAAACCTGCCATTTCTTGTTCATAGTTCCTCCATGTAATCTAGACAAAAGCATCAGAAATTACCCTGGATTTTACCCACTCCTTCCTCCCTGATATTCTATCAATTTTACTTTTTAAAACCCTCCTTCCTGCTCATGTACCTTTCCTTCCAGCCCATCTGACTATTATAGATTCTATCACAACCTTCCTTCCATTTCAGGCCCAAGCAGATTCCATTGCTATGACAGCGTGAGGACATGCTTATTCACAATTCTGATTCATATAACAGAGAAGTCAGAGCTCAGGACTGAGACCTAGAGAGGTGCTTTAGATAAAAGTCATGATTGTAAGTCCAAAATTGAGACAGTCATCCAAAGGGCTAGCTGAAGAATAAGGTTGCAGCCCGAGTCCATAACAAAAGGCCAAGCGGCCAACAAAGCAGAAAAGCTGGAGAGGCCCAGCATCCAGTGTGGATCTTTTGTGTGGATATCCATGGCATACTTTAAATGGTTCACACATGCGTGTCATATATGTTGTGCAAGCTTCAAAGAAGTCCTCACATTTCCTCAGCTGAGAAAGTTTTATTATATAATTTTTTCATTTATTTTTGAGAGAAAGGCAGAGAGCCTGAGCAGAGGAGGGGCAGAGAGAGAGGGAGACACAGAATCCAAAGCAGGCTCCAGGCCCCGAGCTGCCAGCACAGAGCCCATGGCGGGGCTCGAAGTCACGAGCCATGAGATCATGACCTGGGCCCACGTCCGACACTTAACCGCCGGAGCCACCCAGGCGCCCCTGAGAAAGTTTCATTGTAAAAGAAAGACATGGAAGCCAAGCCAATCAGAAAAGCTACCCCAAAGAAAATCAGAGTCAGGACAGGAACTCCGAGTACCCAGCGTACGGCTCGTGCTGCAGGCATCCCGTCTCAGAACCGGGTGTCCAAGCTCTGGTTCTGTTGTTCACCACTTCGAGCTATTCTCTGTTTCCCTCCCTGCCGCTGAATAACTGCCCTTAACTTTCCTGACTCTTCTTCGCGGCCTCTACAGCCTCATGGATTCTCTGTGTGTTTTTTGGGGCTCTGGTATTCAAGATCCCAAAGCAAACAAAGCGCAGAGATATAGGGAAATACAGTGAGAGAATGAGTGAGTTACTAAGCAAGCAAGTATTAGGGAAACCATGCGATTTTCTTAAATACTTGCAGTAACTGAAAAATCAGCAAAAATCCCATTATAATAATGGTAGTAATAAAAATACATCAGCTAGTGCTTAATGAATGCTTACTGTGTATATTCAAAGGTCTCTAAGTGTAGTAACTTTAATAGCACACTATCCCTGTGATGTCCGTACTATCATTATGCCCATTTTTATGTGAGTACACAGGCAAAGCGAGATTATGTAACTGACCCAAACACATAGAGCAACAGAGCCTGGTTTATGACCAAAAGAGGCTGAGCTCTCAACCACGACACTATGGTGCTTCAGATGGGTACAGAGGGAACAACTGAATCTTGATGACTATATGGGCGGGATTTGTAATTCGTACGTAGTTTCTAAGGACACCCTATAGCCCTTATACTATTAATTGTCTCTCCAAGTCTTGAATAGCAAAAAGAGTATATTTGGGGATTGCTGATTCAGTCACAAAGTCAAATAAATGGCGTGTTTACTTTTTTGTCAGTTCTAAGTGCATTTCCAGGTTATGTTAAGGTCACTACCTTATTTCCTTAGTGCTCACCTTCAGGTTCTGTATCTTAGGAACATGGACCCGTTATTTACCAGTACTGTTTTCTTTGTTAGATACAGATCTTTCCCATTGTAAAATCACTGTATAAATTTATAAGGAGAGACAAGAGAGAGACATTCACAGTACCATTGTTATCAAGCGTCAGAACAGGCACCAACAAGCTGTGTTAAGTGGTCGAATATCAAATGTGACAAGAATACCGGGGTAATGCATGTGGCACCAAAGGAACATATTCCCTGGTTCTGTGATGAAGCAGAAAACGAACACTTCTCTCCACTTTACAGTGTATTATAAACTGTTTGTTCCATGTCATTAGCTATTCTTCTAGAAGTCCAATTTAATTTCTGAATAAGGTTCCATGTTATGGATATTACCATAATTTAGTTAATTTATTTTTGGACATTTGAGTTTTTCTAATTTTCACTATTACAAACAATATTGTGATGATCGTCCTTATTTGCATGTGTGCGTAATTAACTATGGAAATTGTGAGAAAGGGAATGTCTGGGCCAAATGGCATGCACAACATTAAGGCTTTTGTTAGGTATTATCATATTCTCTAGAAATATTGTTCCCATCTGCATTGTACAAGAGATCTCGTAGCCCTAAAAATTTACTGTCACAGAGAATTAATTCTCTTATTTTTTTTAGAAGACTTGTCTATTTGGTGATAGAAAAAGATGATCTCCTTTTGATTTTATGCTTTAAATTACTAGTGAAGTTGAATTTTTCTTGTTTCTAGGTCACTCATAGTTTTTATTTTGGGAATCATCTATAGCCTGTTTTTCTGCTGTGTTGTTCTTTTCTCTAATTGACTTGCAAGAGTCATTTTATAAAACAAATATTGAAACGTTGTCATACTTTACACAAAAGGGAAAATATATACATGCTTTTACCTTAAAATAGCATTTACTTTTTTATTGCACAAGCAATACTTTATTGCACAAGCAATACATAATCTTTTGAAAAGAAAATAAGCAATAATATGCAATAACAACACATAGTGTAAAATAATGGGGAAAATGAAAAAACACCAACCAGTGGTAACTAACATTAACAGCATGATAAATAAAGTTCCAGCTGTTTTCAGATAAGTGTATAGGTAGGTAGGCAAATAGATAAATGATAGATAGAGATAGACAATCATTTTAAATGAAAACCAGATCATACTGTTATATTCTTTTGAGCTTTGTTTTTTCACTGAATGAATCATCAACATATCAAGAAGTATTCATGTGCCTCATCATTTTTGGTGGTTGAAAAATATTCCATCATACGGACCTATAATATTTAACTATTACTCCATTGTTGGACATTTATTTTTATTTTTCATTATAAATACAATATTTTGATTATTAATCTTCTTGCTAAATTTTGTAAATATCTATTTCAAGTGATTTCTTTAGATACAACTTCTAGAAATGTAATTTCTAGAACAAAGATTATCTATACCCTTTTAATACTTTTGAATATGTTGACAAATTATCTTCCAGAATTAATTTATCAATATACACATCTTCCAACTAGATGAGAGATGAGCCTGTTTCTTTCAAATTCTCCAATACTGAGCATTTTAATACTTGCCAGTATAATAGCTTAAAATTCTATTTTGTGGCTTATGCTTATATTTCTTTAAATGAGATAAGATTGAATATATTTTTAATGTTTTGGGGACAATTGATTTACTCTGTGATTTGCCTTCTCCTTCTATTATTTTTCTATTTGGTGTATCTTTTTTCTTATTGCTTTGTAAAAAGCACTTTAAATATTAAGGAGCTAAAATTTGTCATACACATTTTAACCACTTTTATCATGTCAAAAATATATACTTCTATTTGTCTTTTACTATAAGAATTTATTAAACAGGAAAGAAGTGTGAATTTTCAGTCTTTTGAGATAATTGTGGCTTTTTCCTTCATTAATCTGTTAATAAGTAGAAATGTATGAATTGATTTCCAAATGTTGAAATATCCTTATGTTCTGGGAATAAACTCTCTTTGGATGTGTCACATTAAACTTTTAATTTACTACCAAACCTGTTTTATTAACATTTATTTGCATCCATATTTATAAATTCATAAAATTAAAAGTTTACCATTTTCTTCTTTGTTAGAATTTGGTATTAGCATTATGATAGTTTCAAAAACTTAGGAGTTTCTTCCTCTATGATCCTGGTTGGTTTATTTTAAAATAATGCTTGGGGCACCCAGGTGGCTTAGTTGGTTAAGCCTCCAACTCTTTGTTTCGGCTGAGGTCACGATCTCATGGTTCATGAATTCAAGTCCCACATTGGGCTCCGTGCTGTCAGTGCAGGGCCTGCTTCAGATTCTTTCTCGCTCTCTCTCTGCCCCTCCCCTGCTTTCTCTCTCCCTCTCTCTCTCAAAATAAACTTTAAATATTAAAAGTAAAATAAAATAATGGTTACTTATTAATAATAGCAATACACACACCTGTTTTTTTTAAACACTCCTAAGAAGGGTACAAATAAATTTAAATATCCCTTCATCCAATTCATCTCTAGTCCTAGTTTAAGTGCAAACCACTTTACCCATTTCTGGTTTCAGTTCTTCTGGTGATTATCACTGCAATTCTAATAAATACACTTACTTTATAACAAATATTCTTCCTGAATTGATCAATTAGAAAAGCTATGTAATAGCTCCCTTCGTAAAAGATGGGCAGTTCAGAATACTTTTATTCAAACTCCTCTCGAATTTCTGAGATATGTTAATTAACTTCTTATTATCACTTATATTGCTTAGTATTATATTTTTTAAAAAATTTTTATGTTTATTTATTTCTGAGAGCGAGACAGAGCATGAGTCGGGCAGGGGCAGAGAGAAAGAGAGAGAGAGGGAGACACAGAATCCAAAGCAGGCTCCAGGCTCTGAGCTGTCAGCCCAGAGCCCGACGCGGGGCTTGAACTCACAAACTGTGAGATCATGACCTGAGCCAGTCAGTCGCTCAACTGACTGAGCCACCCAGGTGCCCCTCTTATCGTTATATTTTTAAAAATATACTTACACAGGGGCGCCTGGATGGCTCAGTTGGTGAAGTGTCCAACTTCGGCTCAGGTCATGATCTCCTTGTTTGTGAGTTAAAGCCCCGCGTCGGGCTCTGTGCTGATAGCTCGGAGCCTGGAGCCTGCTTTGGATTCTGTGTCTCCCTCCCTCTCTCTCTGCCCCTCCCCTGCTCATGCTCTGTCTCTGTCTGTCTCTCAAAAATAAGTAAATGTTAAAAAAAATTTTAAATATATATATGTATATTGCTCCATGCTGTCAGCTATACCCCTGTTTCTATATTTGCATTTGGTTCTGCAACACATTAAGATTTGAGTATTGACAATAGGTTGGTTCTAATCATGAAGAAAAGGAACAATATCTATAATAATGTGATTATGTAAATATGCATTGCTAAAGAAATGATATTCAATTTTAATGTTATAATGCATTTTAATATGCATTCTTTTTTATAAATAATATATCATTTAAAATATCACCAAGTTTTTAAGTTCTCTTCTGTTATTTTTTTTCTTCCTTTCTTCTGCCTCTCTTCTCTCATGATTTTGTTTTCCACAAATGTCACTGATTTAACATAGAGAATTACAAAGAAGAGTTGCTTTGATTCATATGGGAGCGGGAGTGGGCTTCTGCTGCAGATTTGTTGGTCTGTTTATGCAGCAGGCCTCTCTTCAATGGGATGGCTGCACCTATGGGCTCTGAGTAGGTGGTTCGTGGGGAGAGCAGAAGCAGGCCGAGTGAGCACTCCCACAGTTGCCAAAATGATGAAAAGCCTCTGCTCTGTGGATTGAATACTTCAGTATGTCTCACTCCTGGAGGGGGCGGTTTTTCCTTCACCCCTCTTATCCCCGGTGAGAGTCTGAGATTCTTCCCATATTCTACTCTGCTTCCCTACCAGGCAAATCTTCCAGTCCATTCAGAAAGCATTTCCGGGGGCTCCAGCTGGTGGCAAAGCCTCTCAGTCCACCTGTTCTATGTGCGAGCCTCGCGTCAACCACCCTGATGGACAACCCACAGCCCATCCCTGCTCTCCGTATCTGCTGACTCAGAGCCCGGACTCTCTGTCTACTCTGGTGAAATCACTTCCCACCTCTCCTGACAGCTGGCCCTCGTGTACTGCAGGCTGCACTTTGCGGTTTCCTGTGCCTGCGTTATTCACGAATAAGAACGTTAGATACCTTCTGCTTTCCGAATATTCAAAATGATGGCACTTAGGTTGGTCTCAGCATGTATATACATTTATTCTTATTCACATACCTTTACTGTCACATCAGTGAAATCTTGGG
Organism: Acinonyx jubatus; assembly: GCF_027475565.1. NCBI lineage: Eukaryota > Metazoa > Chordata > Mammalia > Carnivora > Felidae > Acinonyx > Acinonyx jubatus. The sequence continues at coordinate 22,825,908 of NC_069391.1, read as the reverse complement.
GTGAAAGGAAAAGGCTCAGGCCTACCATTTTGACCAAGAAGCCTTTCTGGAATCATTTTAATAGCTCAGAAATTACCTGCTCCTCCTTAATCTCCTTTGTTGTTTTTGCCTTTCCTCCATCTTTTCCCAGCCTCTGAATATTGGAACACGCCTCCGCCCAATCCTTGGGCAGCGTCTCTCTCTTATCTATCTTCTCCTCTAGTGATCTCATCCGGACGTCTTATGCAAGGCTAAAAATACCACAATACGCTGAAATTTTTATCTTTAGCTCAATCCTCTCTCCGCAGCTTCATGCTCATATTTCTAACTACCTGTTAGAAAAGAGCTTTAAATCCTCCTCCCCTCCCTCTCTGCTCTGTCTCTGGGGCTGATCTGATCTAGGAGCAAAGCCGAAAACCACTTCACAGCTTGGTATTGCCTCTTGTGTCAGGGTGGAGACCCAGAGCCCCTCCAGAATGGGTGCACACTTAGTGTCCTGGTACTGCTGACTCAGAAACTCATTCTCGAGAGGGCAGATCTGGCCTGTTTTAAGAGTTTCCAACAGCCTCCCCCATTCCCATTATGACTGGCAGAAATTCACCAGTATTTTGAAGGTAGCTGTTACCCATCCCTGATTTGCAGCACCGATGTGGGTGTTTCCTTTTTTAACGTGGTCTGTGCATCACTCTGTGGGGATCCCGGAGGAGGGCACTTGATGCTGTACTCAACTCATGTCTTCAACCACAGCCCGCCTCCTCCGTGGGGAGGGTTGGCCTGACCTTGCACGTTCAAATCTTTACAGCACATGCATTTCAGGTCACCATTCTTGTATTTGTTTCAGGTCGATTTAAGTAGCACACTCACCAAGATACATGCACTTATGAACCTTTACTTTGGTATAGATGACCGTAGAAACACGTAGTTTTCAGTACTGAGTCATTATATATACGAAGGCTTAGAAGCTACACCAGTAACAAAGACTCACAGGCAAGAGCGTCTGGTTAAAAAACAAAACGTCTTTGCCAGTGCATTTCTTATCATTATAAGTAACAAAAAATACGTGTATAGATGGTTGCCTTGCCTTCTGAAAGAGCATGTCATCTCCAATATCAAACAAACTGCAGGTGAAGGAAAATAATTACACGACTTCTAAACCTTTACGTGTCTTCCTTACGGAGTCCATCTTAATTAAACACTAAGAGATTCACAAAGGATATTTTCCTTATAAGCTGCATCATCATACCTGTAATTACACAAGAAGCCATCATTACTCTTCTCTCAAACCACAGCCTCTGGAAAGTGTACACCATATTTAGAATTGTGCCCATAAGAAGAGGAAACACCTGCACTATCTAAGGTTGGGTCAGGGAGATGTTAACCACAAAAAACCCCAGACTTAGATATACACTGTCATTTTCTGGGTGTGCTCTTAACTATTTAGAGCTATGATTAAAATTAGAAGTGTTGGCATGACACTAATTTCTGACTTTCGTTTTTAGCAGTGTTGGCCCCGTGGTGGTTAGTAGAAGGCTCCATCTTGTTTCAGTTGACGGTTCACACAAGTAGGGACCCAACAGGCGATTTAACGTCAACTCCAGTTTTGCTACCTTGGTTTTTTTCACTCACTGGGATGCATTATATTTAAGGATCTTGAGAGAGTCCACGAGTGTCGTGTATTCGTTCATTTTACCTTTACTCATGTAAGTGACTTAAATCGCCTTCCCAGGAGACTCTCAAGATCATCCTGTCCGGTATCACTCCGCTTGGGTTGCTTTGTTTATGGCAGCCTCAAAAAAGAATTACCCTGATTTCATTCCATTCCCTAAGGTCTCTTAGAAGTGACAGACAGTGAGGAATAAAAACAATGAAGAAGGAGAGAAACACAGAGGAGAGACGTTGAGAGAACAAAGAACCACAAATAAATTCAGTTTCTAAGAAGGCAAAGAAAACCAGGAAATGCCTGAGGAGTCACAATTTTTAAGATTATTTTATTTTATTTTTTAGAGAAAGAGAGCGGGGGGGGGGGGGAGAGAGAGAGAGAGAGAGAGAGAGAGAGAGAGAGAGAGAGAGAGAATCCCAAGCAGACCTCATGCTCAGCATGGAGCCCATTGCAGGACTCAGTCCCATGACCCCGGGACCATGACCTGAGCTATAATCAAGAGTTGGATGCTGAACTTAGTGAGCTACCCAGGATCTCCAAGATAATTTTAAATAATAAGCCTCTAATACTATAAGGAAAACATATTTACTCAGTTTCTATAGCTGACAAACCCAGTTTCCAATTATGAGATCAGTTTTGTAGAGCTTTATGAAAACATAATTTTTTTAACATTTATTTATTTTTGAGACACAGAGAGACAGAGCATGAATGGGGGAGGGGCAGAGAGAGAGGGAGACACAGAATGGGAAGCAGGCTCCAGGCTCTGAGCCATCAGCCCGGAGCCCAACGCGGGGCTCGAACCCACAGACTGCGAGATCGTGACCTGAGCTGAAGTCGGACGCTTAACCAACTGAGCCACCCAGGCGCCCCTGAAAACATAATTTTTAATTTTAAAATACTTAAGACAGTTTTGGAAGGAAGTATGCATCCATTCACCCAATGTTACAGAAATTTAGAGAAAATTCACTTTTTCTTTGGAAAGACCTCTAGCAGTAAGTGTGAATTTATCTGGCATTTGACCACAACTTATCATTACTGGGTAAATCATTGTATCTATAATACAACAAGAAAATGGGTCCAAGGCACCACAGCTCTAAAGGAAAAACCATTGGGACATCTTGGTGGCTCAGTCAATTAGGCGACCAACTTTAGCTCAGGTCATGATCTCGCGGTTTAGGAGTTCAAGCCCCACATTGATCTCTGCTGGCTCTCCGCTGTTGGCACAGAGCCCGCTTCAGAGCCTCTGTCCCCATCTTTCTCTGCCCTTCCCCTGCTCGTTCTCTCAGTAAATAAACTTAAAAAAATATTTTAAAAAATAATAAAAATAAATAAAGGAAAAAACCATTAATCCTTTGACACGAATCTTTTATACTTAGACGCTGCACTTTAAAAATCTACACTTGGGGCACCTGGGTGGCTCAGTCAGGTAAGCATCTGACTTTGGCTCAGGTCACGATCTCATGAGTTTGAGCCCCGCATCGGGCTCTGTGCTGACAGCTCGGAGCCTGGAGCCTGCTTCAGATTCTGTCTCAGTCTCTCTCTGCCCCTCCCCACTCATGCTGTCTCTCTTGAAATATAAATGAAAATAAAAAAACAATTGAAAATCTACACTTATATTTTTCCGCTAAGATTGCCTTATTTCATAGCTTGCCAGTTTTCCATTAACAATCAATTTGGAACATATTTTTACATTTCAAATACGAACATTTACATTATTTTAATGGCTGTATAACAAGCCATTATATTCATGTGACAGAGAAGTTATGGACTCAGGCACTGACTCAAATCCCAGCAATTGACTTAATCCCTCTTTCAATTGTCCTCATTTACAAAATGAGAATGATAGTAACACTTCATTCATAGGTTTTTGGGAAGGATTCAATGGGTTAATATGTAGACGAGGCTTAGGAAAGGCCTGATGCCCAGTAAATGCTTCCAAGGGTTTTGCTTTAAAATTGTGTCTAATTTTTACCATTATATGGAAGGCTGCCATGAACCATACGAAAACTGAATCATTGCTCGTATCTTTTTCCTATTTCCTAAGGATAAAGTGATAAAATTGAAAAAATTGGGTCAGACCCAGTAAACGTTTTTAGGAATCTTAACGTATGTTGTAAAATTATCCTCCAAAAACGTTGCAGCAGGTCGCACAACCAAGAGCAATGTGTGAAAGTACCCATTTCTCACACTCTGGCTAACTTAGAGTGCCATCGAATTTTAATAGTTAGCCTGTTCGATAAGGGAGAAAATTTGTCCCCTTGCATTACTTTGATTTTCTTTTTAATTCCAGAGCTTTTATGGACTTTTTCAGATCTCTTTAAAATCTTCTCTTTGTCATTTTGTGAATTGTCAAGTGCGAGATCATGACCTGAGCCAAAGTCAGACACTCAACCGACTGAGCCCCTAAAGTTTATTATTTTGAGAGAGACAGTGAGCAAGTGAGTTCGCAGGGCAAAGGGAAAGAGAGAAAGGGAGAGAGAACCCCAACCAGGCTCCACACTGTCAGTGCCGAGCCTAACACAGGGCTTGAACCTACAAACCATGAGATCATGACCTGGGCCGAAACCAAGAGTTGGACAGTTAACCAACTGAGTCACCCATGTGCCCTGCTTAATCGATTTCTTAATTTATTACGTTACTTATTTAAAGGATCCAATCCACATTTTACTGTTTCCATGGCGTTATTTTTATTCTTATTTAATTATTTTTAATAGGTAATATATTTGCTTAGGTCAACATCCAAAGGTTATAAAAATCTATACGGCAGACTTCTACTTCCAGGAAGATAGAGTAGATATGCTTTTCTGTGTGCCTCCCACTAAATACAACTAAAGCTCATGAACATCATGTGTAAAACAAATTTAGAGAGATTATAAGAGAGAGATGGCAGATTGGCTAAAGAAAAAAAAAAAAAAGAAAAGAAAAAAGACAGACCCGGGTGCCTGGGTGGCTCAGTGGGTTAAGTGTCTGACTTTAGCTCAGGTCATGATCTCATAGCTCATGAGTTCAAGCCCCATGTCGGGCTCTGGGCTGACAGCTCAGAGCCTGGAGCCTGCTTCAGATTCTGTGTCTCCCTCTCTCTCTGCCCCTCCCCTACACTCTCTCTCTCTCTCTCAAAAGTAAATAAACATTTAAAAAAATTAAAAAAAAAAAAAAAAGGACAGACCCAAGGTCTGACACATGGTGAGTTCCCTAGATTTTCCTTTTGCCTCAAATATCTCAAACATGGAGCGGAGAAAGCTGGCAAACCAGAAACACCAATGGACAGATACCTAAACAAAAAACAAAGAAAGCCATAAGTAAAGTATGTTCTCTTTAACCAAAGGACCAAGAAAAGGACAGCCTAGCAAGACAGAAAATGTTTAAACAGCAATGGCTCTACTTCAGCCAACCATGGCAGAAAAACTGACCTCACCCCTACCCAGGCCAGCAAAGGCCAAGTGGGGACCTGAACTCCCACCCTCACCAGATCATAATGAGATACTCAAACCCTACCCAAGTAGTGTCAGAAAAGTCTGAGTCCAACACCACTGGATTCTGAATGTGTGTGGACGAAGCATTGAACGCAATTATATTATAAACAGAGGAGGCTAAAGGGATGGAGAGGAAGCCAAAGCTTCCACTCTTCACTTGAACTGGCCAAATGTTGGCGCCTATAGTCTATGACAGCTTTGCACACATGTAATACCTAGAGCAACCATAACAATACTATACAACCAGAGATGCTTAAGAACATTATAGATAAATCAAAACAAAATTTTAGAAACTTCAATTAGCCCATGGGAAGTCAGGAAAAAAGAAAACAGAGAAACAAACAAAAAGCAACAAATAAAATGGCAGACTGGGGGCACCTGGGTGGCTCAGTTGGTTAAGCATCTGACTCTTACTTTCAGCTCAGGTCTTGATCTCACAGTCATGAGATGGAGCCACGAGTCAGCTGCTTGAGACTCTCTCTCTCCCTCTCCCTCTGCCCCTCCCCTGCATGTGCATGCTCTCTCTCCCTGTCTTTCTCTCTCTCTCAAAAAAAATGATAAACAAATAAAATAAAATAAAATGGCAGACCTGAGCCCTAACATGTTAATAATTACGTTAAGTGTAATTATTGTGGAATTTTAAGTGTTTTGATGAGCTTCCAGTTCAAGATAGGAGAGGCCGCACATGTGTTTGCCTCACCACTTGGGGCCTCAGGGAACTGGAGATTTTGATACATTTCTGGAAGATAAAATTAGTAGATGGAGCCATGCTGACAGAACACAGAACACAGGAAACAAAAGAACGATATAGTGGAGGTAGAAATCATTTTTCTTGGCTAAACCCTCGAGAAGCTACATAGAGACTATTTCCCTACGTCTACTAACTAAAGTGTTATCAGCTGGCAAGAGGAGGACTCAAGGCCTTATGGATGGTGATTTATCTACTGTCAGGGCCTGGGCCATATCAGTAAATTTTTTTTAAATTCTTTTTTAATGTTTATTTATTTCTGAGAGAAAGAGAGAGAGACAGAGCATGAGCTAGGGAGGGACAGATAGAGAGGGAGACATGGAATCTGAAGCAGGATACAGGGTCTGAGCTGTCAGCACAGAGCCTGATGTGGGGCTCGAACTCGTGAACTGCAAGATTGTGACCTGAACCGAAGTTGGACGCCCAACCTACTGTGCCACCCAGGAGCCCCCGTATCAGTAAATATGTTGACCCTCACACCTAATAACCAATCTCCTTTCTAGTCATTTCTTCTTCCTTCTTCCAACCCATCTATGAATCTTTTTTTTTTTCATTCATTTAACCAATAGTCACTTAATAGCTACTAAATGCTAGGCGCTGTTGTAGGTATTGGGGAAACATGAGTGAAGAAGACGGATGAGGCCTGGGATGTGGTGGATTTTTCATTCTAGCGGAGAACAAACAAAAACATGAAAATAAAGACTTAAACAAGCCAATTCCAAATAACAATGAGTGCTACGAGGCCAAGACATTGGACAGTGTATTTACTTCTACCTGCTCACCACAAATAAATTTATTAGCGACTTCGCTGCAACCATACCAAGGGCTACCGATACTCTGCTTACCCCAGGTGATGTGGTCCTTGTTGCTATCTGTGAGTGATCTGAGTTTAGAATCCCATCCTTAGAGTATATGCTCCTAGGTCCCTGTGTTTTAAGTCAGGTTCCCTAGAAGCCAAGGCTGAGGTGAAGATTCCTGTGCTGGTGATTTACTGAGGGAGTGTTCTCAGGGGAAATCCTCAGGGAGGGAGGGAAGCAGGATTGGGCAACAAAGGAGTTGGGCAAAGGGGTGGTTTCAGCTGAAGTGTGGCTCAGCTTGACTGCACTGGGCAGTCACGAGCATGAATTTTACCACAGAGCTGGTCCTCCCCAAAAGCAAAAGAGACTGAACTGTTGTGCCTGTGCTTTTGTCCCTTTGGCCAGGAGCCACCCCAGGGTAAGGGCAGGGGGAAGGAGGTTGTAGCAGGTAATCTTTCAGGCAACCCCATATGAGGCAGTTCCTGTCATTGGAGGACAGTCCCCGTGAGAAGGGTGATGCGTAGCAGCTGGGGGCTGGGTTTCTGGGCCTGGGAAACGAGATCTGAGTGGAGCTTTACAGTATCTGCTAAACCACTGTCATCTTCAGCTCTGCCATTCTGGATTAAAGGACTCTACAGAATTCTGCTAGATGAAGACCTTTTCTAACTGCTTCTTAAACAGTCTTCCATCATGAGTCATCAACCCAGATTCACCTACTCCTGTCTTCCAAAAATATCCTCAAAGTTTCTAACTTGTAGATGATACCCTTCCCTAGTTTCCATTGAGAATACCATGTTTCCTGTCGCCGGACTTTTTTGTTGGACTCAATCAAAATACAGAACAGGGAAAGGCATTAAAGGGTTAAATGGTATGCTGAAATCACTTCCTTGAATTCGAAGCCTGACTTTACTGACTTCCTGAACTCTTCAATTTGGAAATATTCCTTATTATTGCGCTTATTTTTGTGGACACAATCCCCTTGTTAAAGAACCATGACCCGTTCGCCTTTTATGTCGAACACCTCCCTTACTAGCGCTAGTAGATATGGCATAAATCCTGGTAACTAAATCAATCCTTTTGGTTGGTCCGGGACCAACCTGAAGTTCAGGGGAAAGAACACACTCTTCAAATTCAACCTTAGCTGACTACCAAGGAAATGAGATGGAAACTCCCTGTTTCACCTTGTCTCTATGGGCCACGAACAGCACACATTTAGCTCATCAGTTAAATCTTCTTCCCTGCAAGAAAGCTACTACTGATCCCTGGTCATAGGGGTTGCACATTTTCCCAGGCTTTTGGAGTCCTCCAAGTGTCACAAATGCTGAGAACAGACAAGGGAAGAGGAAGGAGAAGGAGCAGGAGGACAATTTTCTGTCGTCCTTACAATTTACAACCCGTAGTGTGTCCCTGATTTCTATCACAGATGCAACCGGGGTTCTCAGCACTGAAGGAATCAAGTGTTTCCCACAGCTCTGATGAAGAACATTCCTGGAGGTCTATGCCTCCAACGCGCTGGAAATGAGAAAGGGAAAGTGTCCCAATTGAAGTTTGCTAAACCATAGCTCTTCCCATTGTCAAGGATTTCATATCTTTGCTCACCCTTGGAGAAGTTCTCAAAGCCGATTTGGCAATTTTTCACAAACACCACAAAAGGGCTTCTCAGCAAGGAAAATCTCAAGCTTGGCACAAAACAATGTAATCTATCAGCTGGCACCAGTGAGTCTCATTCATTATGAATACTCTGCAGCAGAGACCAGTAGCAGCCATAGACCTGGGCAGGAGGGGGCCCTGACTTAGGCCCCACAATTACGAGTGCCTCACTCTGGTCCTTCTGCAGCGATGACCCTGTCTATGTGGTGAGAGGTCCATGGAGCCACTGAGACATGTCTACTAGGGCCTCTATGGCTCCTTGTAAACCATGCTCCAGGCATGGAACCCTAGAATTCTAGAATACCCTAGAATTTCAGCACTAGTAGGCCCTGTCCTGAGTCCCTCTATCACAGAGTGGACTGTTTTTGTACGCACGCCTCTCTGCTGGGGGGGGTTGGTCAAAGAGCACTGCAAAAACATCTGTGGCAAAGGAAACAAAGGCCTTAAAACTGGGAACAAAATCCAGAGAGGAAAACTATCTTAAATATCTCTTGAGTTTTCCAGCAGCAGAAGGAAAATAAGAAGTGATATTTTAACAAACGATCACGTAGGCAGCATTTGACTTGTTACACAGGTTGCATTATTTGCACACTTTAAACAGCACTATGAAAATCATTGTATATGTGCCTCTATTCTTGAGATGAATTTAAAATAGCAGAAACAGGAGATTATTGAGGTGCCCAGCTTAAACAAACATAGAATGAGGTTATTCATTTCATGGCTGAAGGGCAAAGGAGAACCTTTGTTACCACATGGAGTTTGCTTTTTCCAGAAACTGCTCCCTTCATATACCCTGAAGGCAGGATAGACTAATTTTCAGGAAGCCAACAGTTTCCTGGAGGAAACTCAGTTCCTTGTGCTGAGATTCAAAGTTAGAGAATTTTTCAGAATGGATCGTGATGGTCTGACCAAGTTCTGCTGACAAGACTAACAAAGCCCCACAAAAACACTCACCAGAAGAAAGGGGAAGTGTGGGATGGTATTGGAGCCCAACGTAGGGGTATGACATTTGGTAGGGGAGGCTGGTTCTAGAACAGCATGAGGGTGAAGTGAAAAGCACCCCTGGACCCACTAGTGGCCCGTGCAAAGGTCCCAACCCAGGGATGGATTTGGACTAGGAAAGACATCACTGCAACAGGGAACAGCATCAATTACAGCAGTACGACCGATGGGCTGATTCATCCAGTTCCCTCTCTCCTCTGGAACGCTAAGGCAGAGCTGGCCCCCTTGGACAGTTGAGGATACAGAAGCAGAGAACTCGAGAGGAAGAATTTGTGGGGGTTTGATTTCATAACTGGAAAAATAAGAAATGTGAACACATTTGTACCTCAGTCTGGAGAAAGAGGTCACTGAATACATATCCTATCACAGTCACAGGTTGATTCATGCCACAGTACAGAGAAAATGTAAGCTTTCTTATGGCGTCCCTGTGTTTTCCCACCTGCCGCGTAGAGAGGAAACCTCTTTTTTAGTTTACAGTAAACTTGCTCCACTGACGTTATTGAAACAGTCCTTCAGGAGCTCCATCATCTCATTTGAAATTCTCTGGCTCTCAGGTGGATTCGCTCATCCTCGGCCCTTTTCCAGAATGGGATCTGAGCAAGTGGCAGAGGGACTGTGGCCTCATGAAAGGAAGAAAAGGGTGTCCAAGATTCCATGCGGTGCCCCTGGATCCTTGCTGGTCCCTACAGAAGAAAATTTGTCTGTTTGTCCCTTGCACTGGTGCCCACTGGGGCATGCACAATTGTTAATACTAGCATATACAACCAGAGATACTGGTGTCAATTATTTGGCCTCATTCCAGAATTTCTACCTGGTACCTATCGTAGACCAAACAAACAAACAAACAAACCCTCAAAGGAAATCGAAGACTCTGGTTGGAAATAGTTCAAACACTGGAAGATATCGAGGGTGTGAGATTATCCACAGCAGTGTTACAATTATAATGTTCATGCATAAAGGACTAATTGGTTTAATATATGCTCTTTTCTTCCCTCAGCATGTCCTGGTTCATTGACGTTAATAAATTCCAAAACAAGCCCAAATGTTTTCTATTTAAGTTCCAGGAATTATAATTATATGCCTTTCGTGATTCAATGGTCAAACAAAATTCCAGCCAGAGATAAGTTTTCCAGGGTTCTAGGGGCAAAAAAAAAAAAAAAGGCATGCTATTATGAACACGATTAGAACCATTTACAATGACACTGGATGGATGCAGTCAAGATTTTCATTTCTCCAAGCCAGAAAAAAAAAGAAGCCTCCCACCAAAACTTCAAGGCAAAGTGTTGAAAGAGTGGGTCACCCTCCCTAAATCTTAAACCTCAAATATGGGGGCAACTAAACTAGAGGTTTGTGCTGTCGGATAACCCCTGGCCGCTGGCCAGGGTGCTGGGTGGACAATTTGCCTGAAGTACTTGTGAGCCTGAAATCTCTTGGACAGAATCATTGGCTTAAGAACAGTGTATCTCCAGGAAATTTCTTTGCTGGGGGCAAGTGGAAAGGGTTGAGGGTGGGGGCAAAAGGGTCTACTTTACTTGAGGTTTTATTTCCAGCAGAGAGATTTCAAAACAGTCCTCATGTATGTCTAAATGTGTCTTCCCCAGACAGATTAAAGCAGTTTCTAAGAGCCAATGAACAGTTTTAAGGGAAAGATTGTTTAGTTGAAGTCACATTGAGCCTGAAATTGCTTTGGACAATCTGCTTCTGGAATGGCTAGCACCAAAAGGCAGCCAGGAGTCGGTTTTAGGAGTATGTGCCTTTTGAAATGATATCTTTATGATTGATATCTTTTTTTTTCTTTTTTTTTTTTTTTTGGCTACAAAGGAAAAATTGAACGATAAGGTGCTAGAAGTGATAGAAAGTGAATAATATTAATATAAATCAATTTACTTCTCTTCCTTAACTTGAGGATTTAATGTTTGGTAATCTTAATTTGGGAAGGGTTTATGGAGAGGCTGTCAATGTTTAGATGAGCTTCCAGTTCAAGATGGATGACGAAACATGTGTGTTTGTCTCACTATCCAGAGCCTCAGTAGAATACAGATTTGATAAATTTATGGAAGATGGAAAGCAGATGTTGACAGGCAACAGAGCACAAGAAACAAGAGAACAATGCAGTGAGGAGAGAAGCCATTCTCCTTGGCCAACCCCTTGAGAGGCTCTGATTAGGCAGAGGTAGGTATAAAGAATCAAAAGGCAAAGAAAAATAGAAATCTCTTTCTGTCATGGCAACAGCTGCTGCCCTCAGCCATTCCCTCCTTTCCCAGGCCCCCGGCCATGCAGAAGGTTGGGTAGACCAACATTGAACCCTCAACAGAAATGAGAGGCTATTCTCTAAAATAGCCATTTCTAAATATGGATAGAATCAAGGTTGCCCATGTGGATACTAACACCTCAGAGTAAAATGATCCTCCTTTGGATATTTTCCTGCTTTTATTCTCTAAATTGAAGCCTTCCAAGTGTAACGAATTTGCAGCCTGCTCTCCCACTCAGGGGAGAGGCCATTGGAGGAAAGGCTGGCCAGAAAAGCTCACAGCTATACCTTATGGTAATCAAATCAATCCTTCACAACAGGGAACAGAGACCCAAGCATCAGCAGACATTTGAGACAAACCACAGCACCAATGAGCGGTATGAGCATATTAAAAAAAAAAAAAAAAAAAAATGACCCCTAAGAATAAAGCCATGTTTCACAGAACTAAGAAAATCTAAGAAAAATATTCTAATTAGTATTCTCCAAGAAGTTTGAGAAGATACTAAGATACTGCATCCAAAACTATAAGGACATTTGCTACACAAATGGAGAGAAAAACAGTATGTTTTTAAAAATTTAAATAGTTGGCTAAAGTAGAAAACTTCACAGAAGAATGTATGGTTGACTGACTACACGAATGACCCCATTTCTTCACCTCTGACTCTATCCCCTCCTTTGCTATTTACCCTCATGGCGCTTCCCCTATTGGTCTCTGGGTTTGTCCATGTGAATTCCTTTAGCCAGCGATGCTAGCAAATGTGACATAGGAAGAATCTGGAAAAACGTGTTCCCTTTCTTCCACTGCTACCATTGCCATTGAGATGCCTAAGCCAGGATTTTGGATGTGTGTGGAGTAGAGCCCCAGGTGGCAGCCTGAAAACTCTTAGACACACTATGGAGCCCAGCAGACATTAGAAGATGAGACATTAATGTCTCAGCTAACACTTCCCCTCAGGAAGGCTTTTCCTGACCCCTCCACCTAAGGAACTCCTCTTTGGCAGTTACACTGGCCCCCCCTTATCCACAGGGGATACACTCCAAGACCCCCAGTGGATGCCTGAGACAGGGATGGTACCGAACCCTGTAAATAATGTTTTTTTCCTACATACATACCTATGATAAAGTTGAATTTATAAATCAGGCACAGTAAGAGATTAACAACAGCAGCTAATAATAAAATAGAAGTTATGACAACATACTATAATAAAGTGATGGCAATATGGTCTCTCTCATAAAATATCTTATTGTGCTGATTCACACTTCCTCTTAGATGATGTGAGGTGCTAACATGCCCACTAGATGAGACCAAAGGACATGAACGCCTGGTGATGTAGAGTTAGGCTGCTATTGACCACCTGATGCTTCATCAGAAGGAGGAGCATCTGTTTCCCAGCAGCGGTTGACATGGTAACAGAAACTGCAGAAAGGGAAACCACAAATAGGGGTGGGGACTACTGTATTTCATTACGTTTGTACCACCTTCATAGCACCCATCATTACTAAGTGATTGCATCTACGTCTTTGTGTTCATGTTGATTGTTGTCTCTACTCAAATGTAAACACCACTGGATTAGGGACCTCGCCATCATATTCACTAGTGTTTTCTCCGGCATCAACAGCAGTGCTTTGCATTTAGCGGGTCAGCAGTTAAGTATTTGTTGAATAAATGAATAAAAAAATGAATGAATGTGTTGTCAGGATGAAAAACTGGAAAGAAGATTGGTTATTAGGAGTGATCATTAAAATATTTACCAACTGATATGGCCCAGGCACTGATAGCTTAGAAAGGTAACCATCCAAGGAAGCTCCCCCCCCCCACCCCCCATCTTGCCAGATGAATAACACTTTAGTTAGTGGATCTAGGGAAGACCCAGAAGATCCTTGAAGTATTTTAATTTTTTAGCAACTGGGTTGCCCCCTGGTGCATACCATTTGAAGACCACTCTGCTCTTTAGGACAACTGTGTAATGTGCAATAGTAACAAAGCCCAGCAAACTGGACAAATCCATCAAGTGACTCATTTTTGAGGGCTCAGTAGTATCACTTGAGTGCCCCCGAATCACACATTGCTATTGTTGGACCTCATATCTGTGTATCCATGGCTCCGTACAAAGAGCTTGAAAGTCAGGCTGTCAGGCATCCCTTTTGCTTCATGGGATTGAAGTCATTTAAGGAAAAGAATGAGATCACTTACACTTCTTAAAAACTGCGGGACTCTCTGAGCTTCCCACCAGCCCCACTCACATTTCTCTGAAGTCAGTGAGGCACTACTTTGCTTGGCAACAGAGAGCTGCCCTCTCTTATTTCCCAATGTCCCCCTCCTTTGCCAAGATAATCTTTCCCAGACAGGGACATTCAGAAGGAATAGAAGTCTCCAGAAATGGGAGGGAGGGGGGAATCCCACAAAAAAGGCCCTGGCAGTGCTTAGTTAAATGAATTCCACTTTTGGATAAGAACCAGCAGCTGACACACATATGAGAAGATTAGGAGAGAATGTGTCCTGGATAGTTCACCAAAACAAAAACAAAAAAGAAATTTAATTTTCGGGCCATGGAGAATAATGCTGGTTGAAAGAATAAAGCAATTAATTTTCCATACAAAATAATCTGTTAACCACAGATGGCAAGTTAACTGCTAACCAAGCTAACTAATACGATAAAACTTCACTTGTTTGGTTGAAAAAAAAGAATAAAGATTATTGATCAGAGCCAATTTTTCAAGAGAGAAATGGTTGATTTCTATAAATGCCCTTTCAGTGAACAAATAAGGGTAACGGCTAATAGACCTTTGGAAAACCTATCAAGCACGAGTGAGAATAGTTTTAATGACTTCAAATTGTTATATTTGGTTGCTTCTAGCATACATAAAAATAGACTAGCATCACTGTATTAAGTATCCTGTCTTGTTTCTTGGAAACAAGATATTTCTTAGAAATATCTTCCCCCATACACGTTACCATTCGAGGCATCAACCCATGCAATGATATGATGATTAAAACTACGAATAAGCTGGACATTAATTAGTGAATTTTTTCATTCTTAGAAAAACAGAAGCATTGTCCCAGAAAGGGATAAAAGGCCTGTAAGTACCCAGCTCTTAACCCTACCTCCTGCTGCCGAGAAGCTGTTGAATATTTGTAACTAGAAAGCAACCATAAAAGAAAGGCTTTCCAATTAATAGGAGCAAATATCTCAGGAAGCATTCAACTTGAAAGATACTCTTTTCCCTGCCTAAAGCCAAAAAAGTCTCCAAACCCTCTCCCACTATAGCTTCAGGAATTTTTTAACGGCTTTTTTCCCTAGAACGATTAATATTACAAAGCAGACAGAATTGCAGCATCCCTACATTTTATAACAGGAACAGGACCCCAAAAAGAATCAGAGTAATAGAGAAAATTGATGAAATTATGTAGCTGAAATTATGTAGTCACAGTAGAAATTACCTTAAAGACTAAACTTCAGTCTGTTGGTCTGTTACACATGTTGGTTTATGAAATTATTTTGTCTTATCTAAAATCAGGAGGTAACTAACGTAATATACTCCATGCAACATGCTGCCCAGAGAAGACCAGTATAGTAGTGATCACTCCACGTTCAGACCAATAACCTAATAATACGAACGGGTAACCAGCGATAGAGATGTATCACAGATAAACATATGGAAGGAGAAAGGGGGATGGAGTAGTCAGTAATGACTAAGGTTATTTTTTAAAAGTACCACGCTTCATTCTATAGTTTGGGACGACTCATTGTTTTATAAATTCCCAAGCTGAGTCACTTCATGATCATAAGCCAAGAAAGATGAAATGAGAGACACAGCCGGCTTGCGTCCTTACTATCTTAGGGCAGAGACCGGCAGCCCCAGCCAGAATGATGCCTGAACAGGTCCAATTTCTCTTTCAAGCGGATCCCACACCAAAACTGGCACCAAATCTCTGTTCTAACACTTACACACTTACCCTAATTACAGAAAGACCAGTAACTTATTTCGAGGATTAACATGTACTTAAAAACAAAAAAGTTGTAAAACTCACTTATCTCCATGTCGAAGTAGTAGTTTAGGCACTTTGTTTAGTGATACAATGTCAGATAGAGCTTATTACTAAGCCAGTTGGAACAAACCTTGAAACCAAGGTCAGACCAAGAAGAAGACAGCCAGAAGGGCAAAATGTAAATGTTGAGCAAAAGCTGAGGACAGTCTCGAGTCTACAATTAAGAGCTCAGAACACCAAGTGGCCTTACAGGGAAGCTTAAACACCACAGGCAAAGAGGCATGTTCAAGATCAAGGGCATAGAATTTGGAGGAGTATATAGGAGGTGTCAGAAGTCATCCACAGTACCTCTGAGAACCAAACTCCATGGCAAGTACAAACATGAATAACAGGCAAGTGCAGATAAAAGAAAGAGATGCACAGAGCGGGAAGACATGAGACTCAAGAGCTGAGTCCCTAACTAACCTTGTATATCCTGGTTCTAATACTGTTTTAAGGTCCATCTGCAACTCTGTCTTTGAATTGTGAATTGCCTGTGATAATTCTGTATTCTTATATTCTTATAATAAACTCCCAACCCCTTTCCTTTCGGTCAATTCAACTTGCTTCCTGTTACTTGCAACCAAAGAATTTTAATTAACATAGCATATGTGCATTATAAAGATCTTGAAGTATGTTGCCAAGTTGTTCCCCAGCAAGTTCATAGGGATCCATTTATTCAACAATAGTGTCCTGTTTTGCTCCACTTTTATTAACTCTGGATATTTCCATTCTTTCAAATCTTTACAAAATTCTCTTTTATATTCTAATGGGTGCCATAGTCAGAAATAGCTTTTGCACACCATGGCTTCGCCACAGAAATATAGAAGGAATGGATATCAAGAAAAGATTTTGGACACAGAAAACAAGTGCTCCTATTGATACAAATTTGTGTTATCTTCCATTGGAAAAATGATGAGATCATTTGTGGCTAAATATGGGATAGTAAGACCATGCTAAGCAAGGGAATCTTGAAAGGAATGGACAGAAGGGTGGGTGAGCGTATGTTGCATCATGGTCTAGGAGGAATGGATCCCACTACATACCTCTTGAGTCTCAAGAAAACTGTCCAACCCATAGGGCTCCTTCTCATGATCCTGCTGATGCCCAAAGATGATCCTTCAAAAGGATACCTGATCCATCATGCTGAATTAATTACAGTAAAACCTCGGGTTACAACTTGTTCTGTGAGTGTTCCTCAAGACAAGCAAACATTTCTCATAAATTTTAACTTGATAAACGCGTGATGTTTTGCGATAGGAGTAGTACCTGATGCTGAATGTCACATGATCACAACTGAGCCAATGGTTCTTGAAATTCACTTTAATATACAAGTGCTTTGGATTACAAGCATGTTTCCAGAACAAATTATGCTCACAAACCAAGGTTTTACTGTATAACTTTACGCAACAAGATATGGTGTAAATATAAAAAAGGAGGTAGTGCCATCATTTTACGGATAAGGCGGATAGCCTATGAGTAACTGAAAATCACAAGAATTTGTGAAAGAGTTCAGGGAGGTAGTTAAAAAAAATAAACGTGTTCAGTCAGTTAAGCATCCGGCTTCCGATCAGGTCATGATCTCATGGTTCGTGAGTTTGAGCCCCGCATTGGGCTCTGCACTGACAGCTCAGAGCCTACTTTGGATTCCCTGTCTCCCAATCTCTCTCTCTCTCTCTCGACCCCTCCCCTGCTCCCTCTCTCTCAAAAATAAATAAATAAACATTAAAAAAATAAAAAATAAACATGTACAAATCAATATATTCTAGATAAAGCTGGGTACAATATACAACACAGATTATGTCACTCTCAATCACAACCAGTAGAAAATATCTGGGAACTGGCATGAAAATAAATCTGTGAGATCTATATAAACAGCAGTAACAACAAAAAGCTGGAAATAAGGACTGCTTAAGTTGAGAAACATATGTTTTGAGCTAGGACTATTTAATATTATAAGATGTAAATTATCTCCTGAATCAATTAAAATTCAATGAATATATATTTAGAATTTGACAAAAATATTCATGAGGTTTATAAAATGTTGGATTAATAGGGGCACTTATCCAAACACATATTAAAGATTGCCATAAAACAGTAAGCAAAAAAGTGTGGTATTGGCAGTAGAATAAACAGAAAAAGTTCAATTAAATAAAAAGACCAATGTGGGCCAGAGACACATGTGACTTGCCCCCCGGGCCTTGTCTCCCAGAATCCTGCTATAGCCAGAGATCAATAAAGGAGGGAGATAAGCGGGGCGGGGGGGGGGGGGGGGATAGACTAAACTACACATGAGTATTTGGCATGTGATAAAGGTTACACTTCAAATCAGTGGGAGGAGAATGGATTAATGAATTCTATTTGGGAAAAATAAAGTTCGTTCTGCATTGATCACATTCAGTTGCAAAAACCTGGTATCTTCTCCAGCTAGTTTAAGGAGAAAGGAATTTATTACATGGTACTAAATGGCTTATAGAATCTCTAAGAGGACTGGAAAAAAAAATAGGCTATAGGCTGTATTTCCAGAAACGACTCCCAAAGCCCCAAGAAAAGTTCATCCAAATGGCTAAGTTTTTTCTACTGTTGCTGGATCTGAAAACACACTGCCTTTGCTAATTTCTGTATCGCTGAAATGGATGTCACATAGCCCACTTTTCTCCCCATTCAACTCCCTGGCAAAGTTAAGTCTCACATAATTATGCTCAATTCACAGAATCTAAATCACATCAGAAACACTAGTTGCACAGATGCGTGGGAGCTGCAGGTTTTAGCTTTCTGCCATGTGCAATGCAAGGAGGTGCGTTACATCAATTCACACAAACCAAAATAACCCTTGGATAATTTACATACTGACCACCGAATTAGAGAGCAGAACAAGATATGGATATGTTTACTTTAAGTGTTTAAACTAATTTTAAAGTACAGTCGCATTTTGTGAATTATCCTTATAAATTGTGTTAGATGCATTAATACGTATATTACATGAAATACACATATTTAATTTATAATATATAACAAAACACATATGTGCACATATTTATCTGGGACAGAGAGAGAATGAGCAAGAAACAAAAAGGCTGTATGCCAAAATGATAGCAATGGGACTGTGGATTCATTTTATTTCTTTTTTCTTGCTGGTAATTTCTTACCAGGATAAATAATAACATAGCATCCCTTTTCTTACAAGAGGTTATTTTTTAAAAAACAAAAAAACAGGAGGGCAATCAACAAATATCATTTAGAATAAAGATTTTTTTAAATCCTAAGTAAAATATTAACTGACAAATATTTTAAATAAAAGTTAACATTTGCTGGGAACTTACTCTCTAACAGATACTATTCTTAGGGTTTGAAATGTATTAATATAGTTATTCTTTATAACAACCCAAGAGATAACTACTATTGTTATTTTCATTTTACACTGGGGAAACCTAAGACACATAAAACAGGTTAAGTAACCTGCCTGAGGTGGTGCAGAGGGGAAGGTGTCGTGCTGGGTAAGGTCATCCTGTTACAGAACCCGAGTTCTCACTTGCGACGCTAAATATTGTTATCAGCATTAATACTGTTACCAGCGTCAATATTGTTATCAGCAACAATATTGTTAGCTAACATAAACTGGGCGTCAACATACAATACAATTCAGCCATTTAAAGTGTACTATTCAATGGCGTTTAGCATATTCACAGAGGTGTGTATCCATCACAATTAATTTTGGAAACATTTTCATCACCCCAAAAAGAAATCCTACTCCCCTTAGCTGTCGCCACCCACCCCTCCCCAAGCACCCTAGCTATACCCATACCTCACTGGCATAATCTATTTATCCTTGTAACATGTAACATCCCTATAGGGTAGGGGCCAATATCCCCACTACAGAGTTGAGGAAACTGAGGCACAGAGAGATTACGGAAGTGTGCACAAGTTTACATAACTAGTAAACAGGGGACCTGGGACTTCTATTCGGGCAATCCATCTCTAGAATACTTTGCTTACCTACTGTGTTACTCCACCATAAACATACGCTATTACAAAAATGAAAACTTATGAACAAGAGTTATTCCAGGAATATAAGAATGGTTCCATTTAAATAAACATAGTAATTGGATATGTCAATAATTATAGTTTAAAAAAAAGCATGTGTCAACAAAGCATTCGATAGCATTCAATATCTATTTCTAGGGGAAAGAAATAACAAAAAGACAGATGAAAAAAGGCCCTAAACGAGTGTGGAAGAATGCGGACAGACGTATCTCAAATAGCTATAACACGTAGCAGTGACCCCGTGAAGGCATACGTAAATAACGAAGATAAAACATGCCCACTGATAACTACCCTAACTTACATTTATTCTGGAAGTTTCACCCAATGCAGTAAGTCAATAAAAAGAAAAAGAAAGATTTCTCTTGAAAACGAAAATGCAAAGTAATTATTTCTATTTAATAGATTGCATAAATAGGAAAATACCAGACTATCAGCTTCAAATCCTTTTCAGCAATACGACATTCCAGTAATCTAAGAAACTGAATGGAAGACTGTGAAAAATAAAATTACAAGATAAAGATGTGGGGGAGTAGTCGTGGGAGGGAGGTTGGAGCTCGAATCTGTCTTTAAGGCTACACAGCCCCCATAAACTGGAAATCATGAAGTCTTGCTTCACCTCCCAAGAATGCGTACCCGTTAAGATTCTTTACATTCTTTTCCCTTGCCTATTCTGCCTGGAAAAATACTTGAAACCACAATGTTGGACATAGTTTATTTTTGTGTGTCAGTATTTTAACTGGAAGGAA
Organism: Acinonyx jubatus; assembly: GCF_027475565.1. NCBI lineage: Eukaryota > Metazoa > Chordata > Mammalia > Carnivora > Felidae > Acinonyx > Acinonyx jubatus. Next base: position 22,805,528 of record NC_069391.1, on the reverse strand, counting down.
AAGGAGAAGATTTGTCATGGATCTTTAGGTTACGGCGATTTGACATTTTATTAGTTACAGGATTTACGGCCCACACGGAGAAAGGAAACACTTGTGCAAAGGGAGAGTGGAAAAGCTAAGGACCAACATTATGGATCTCCTCCTTCCCCGACCGGGTAGTCAAAACCTCCACTTACATGGAATAAAAAGAAAGAATCCCAGAGCCCTTTCAGGTCCGTGAGGCTGTGAGGAAATTACAGAGTGACAATGTCATGGGGTATCTCGCAGACTGCTGGAGTCACCGGGGATCCAGGCTGAAGGGAGTCCTCAGCTTTATCCGGGAGCCCAAGTATATCTATCTGTTCAACTACGGTCTATGAGGATATCCAAGAGCTTTAGCTTAACGCATTTACCAGGCACTTTTTGATAAACCACTCAGGTATGCCTCTTTACTCTCCTCCCTCCTTCAAAGCTCTAGAGGTCAGGAAATCGATACATCGTCTTTAGAAATAGATCAGCAATTGAGAGGTACCAGAGGGAAACTGACAGAGCAGAGCCCTGGTCTGAATTCCAAACAACCCACATAAGAAGGAGCATGTGCGGGGTCGCCTGGGTGATTCAGTCGGTTAAGCATCCGACTTCAGCTCAGGTCATGATGTCACGGTTCGTGAGTTCGGGCCCCATGTTGGGCTCTGTGCTGACAGCTCAGAGCCTGGAGCCTTCTGCGGATTCTGTGTCTTCCTCCCCTGCTCACACTCTGTCTCTCTCTCTCTCTCTCTCTCTCAAAAATAAATAAACATTAAAAAAAAAAAAGAAGTAGAATGTGTGACCTTGGCTGAGCCACTCAAACCATCATTCATCTAAAATCATCCTCGTGGATATCACCTTTAACCTGCTGGTTCCCAAGCCCAAGACACCTTTTTATTAAAATCTCACTTAACTTCTTTATGGCTTTGGACCTTGATGAACACCTTTCCTCCGTGGGCTTTCATAACACAACCTTTCTGGGTTTCCTCCTACCTGGCAGATGATTCTTCTCCTTATTCTTTAGCAGACTCCTTGCATCTGGGATCCGGCTTCAGTACTCAATTATTTGGTAATTCAGTTATTTGGGTTTAAATCCCCTTCCCTGGGAAGCCTCATCCAAATCCAGAGTCAAGTCCCAGACCTTTATCCTGAGACCTAGAACTCTAGACAGGTCAAATGTCTAGAGACCAAAACACCAGAACAAACCAGAGACCAAAAGGCTACAGGCTCCAAACTGAGCTAAGCTAAACATCTGTCCCACCCCCACCCCCAGCAACATCCAAATCAGAAAACGAGCTCCTCCTGTGAAGCTGATACCACCAGCCTATGCATCACCCTAGGAGGAGCAAGCCTTCTTTTCAGAGCTCTAACAACCAGCTCATCAACTTTTGTGGATTCTACCTTATGTCTATCCTTTTACTCCGCCTTATCGCCATCTCCACTGCTTTAATTCAAGATCTTATGACCTCACCTTCAATGGCCTCTCTACTCTCTCTCCTGAGCTCCCTGACACCTTTCTGGACCATGCCAATATGTGCCACATACTTCACCCGAAAGGACCTTTACCAAAGGCAAATCTAAGACTCTAAAAAGGCTTTCCATGGCCCCAAATTATTAAAGCTCCTTTGCTTGGTACACAAGGCCCTTCATGCTCTGGCCTGTTCCTATCTATAGACCTTCATCTTCAATCACCATCCCCTATCCCTTGCACCTCAATCAATTGCTTCTATTTTTCCCAAACACGTCATGCTGTTCTGTGGACCAGTTCATTTGTCCCTTTCCCAAGAAGTCCTCCCTTACCCCCAGTGTGACAGGCTGCATTGGTGGCCATAATTCTTCCCCATTCTCTGCATTTGCATTTTTGCCATGGCTTATCCTGAGCAAACTACACTTACCCACACTTATCTTTGAGGTTGGCCTTGCTCTGCTTTGGCCAACAGCACGGAAGCACGGATGATAATGTATCAGTTTCAAGTCCCTTTAAACAAACTTCTGACATCACTTGTAAGAAGGACAAGTGGGCTGGTCCCAGAAGGAACATAAGAAACTCACCAAGCAGAACTTTTCCAGGGAACCAACCTAACCAAGTCCAACTTTGGTCAGCGCAGAGGACTCACAGGTGCGTGAGATTAAAATGCTTGCTGTTAAATACCACTGAGATTTTGTGGCTGCCTGTTAGGCGATATATTGTAGATAAATGATACAGCCAATGTGTATCATTAATTTGTCCTTTCCGTGACCTCCCATTGCATCCTTCTGTGTTTCCACCTGGTTTCTATCCAAGACAAATGAGAAGGCAGAGCTGCCTTGTGTTCCTGCTGCTGTTAATACTAAGCCTATCACCAACTGCAGTCAGAGGGGAAAAACTGCATCCTAATAAAACTTTTTTTAACGGCAAGAACACTCTGCCCAGCACTATTCCCCCAAATAAATAAAGACTGAGCTCTTTCCTTTACATTATTCTCCAACCAAGACAATTTTACCCTTGACTTTTCTAAGACCGATGCCTCCACATATACGTGAACCTTTGTGTACAGATGACAATCGTGTGACAAAATTGTGAAGATGACATGCTTTTCCTGCCACCAACAAGCTAACTTTAAGTTATTCTGGAAGCCCAGCTCTCTTGAAGTCTGGAGTAACTTGCAAAACTTTGCAAGTAAAAATACTTCCATTTTTCCAACGCTTTTCTCTGAGTTTTTCTTTGTCACGTGCAAAGATGCTGGACATTGGGTTGTGTCAAGGGCTCAAGAGTCCAAAAGCCTATGTCTTGCGAGGGTGGTGGTCGATCAGAGGGATGTCTGTGAGACAGAAATCTGAAAGGCACTGTCTTGGGGAGATGCCAGATCAAAAAGACTGGCCCAGGGTCCAAATTCATCACCAAAACTGGACAGATAGGCAGGCAGAAAATCCCTGTGTGAGTCTGGAGAAAGGCGAGTTGGATGCCCAGTCCCTACACTCATGAAAAGGTACCACTGCATCTGATTAGGGAGCCAGCCATATGGCTGTCACGAACAACTTCTATAGTAAAACTTTTCACATGGTCGCCCAGAAATTTCGTATTTAATTCTCTTTATGTTGTAAATATAGACAAGCTTTGGATACTTGTGCCGAGATATTTAAAAATGGTAATTATATATATGATTTAGCTGTGTGGGACATGCTTCTGATAGAACGTTAAATGAAAAACAGAAGACAAGACGGTTTGCACACTATTATTATAATAGGTATATGTAGAACACAGACTGGGAGAAAATACGTGCCAAAAATTGTTGTTGGGCTAAGTGAAATGGAGTGATTTTTTTTGAAGTGTTTCTCTTTTTTTTAAATGCTCAGTGTAAAGATATAACTTTATGATAAAGATGACAAATGTCTCGTATAAAATAATGCCTACAAATAAAAACTGAAAATTGAAAAACAAAGATTTCTCAGTGAGCACTGAACCAGAACAAAGCAGTATGTGAACCTCCTTGGCGTCTCCCCATTGAGATAATCCTATCGAGGGCTCACTACTCATTCCAGCCTGCATACCCCCTCTCCAAACCGGGCTGGGGATAAATGAGTCAGTCTTTGGCTCTAGGTTTGTAGACTCCACACAGACCTACTGTCCTTCCAATACATTACAATTGAGAAAATTACTGTTTACTTCAATTATATGCCATTACACATCCATGCTCGGTTTTCAGGATTAAACACGGGACATACCTCAGTCTTTTGCTGAAGGCTTTGAAATAGTTCATCGGCAGAGGTATTCCACTACCAAGCCTCCTTTGCTCAGTAGCCCCACGCCCTGCAGCCTGTTTTAGCTTTTAACAAGTGTGAGGGAAAGAAGCTGGTCCCAATCGTGTTCATGGAAACCCTGAACACACTTGATGCTAAAACTGCCCGTCGGCTTTTATTCAAGTGAGCTCACCTGTTCGGTGTGGCTTTACCTCTAAGGTGCTGTTTTCAGGAAAGAAGTGAATTTTTTCTGGGTCTTTGCGATTCTCTCTCCACTTGACTATCTCCCCACTGGTATTAAGTTGAAGATTCCTCAAAGGAATTCTCCATATTGGTGCAAATATCCCCAGCACTGCCTGTACTGTAAAGCAGAACATAGGGTGGGGGGTGGGAGGAGGAAGCAAGCAAAGATATGTTTTTCTGCCATAATCAATTTCTTTTATAAGATATCACACACACATATGATGTTATGCAGTAAATACAAATACAGCTTCTTCCTACAATAGAGGCAGAGAGGTCAGAGTCAGACATCTGTGTACTAAGGCTTGGAGAGCCATTTCTTTCTTTTTTTTTTTTTCAATATCTGAAGTTTTTTGTCAAATTGGTTTCCATACAACACCCAGTGCTCATCCCAAAAGGTGCCCTCCTCAATACCCATCACCCACCCTCCCCTCCCACCCACCATCAACCCTCAGTTTGTTCTCAGTTTTTAAGAGTCTCTTATGCTTTGACTCTCTCCCACTCTAACCTCTTTTTTTTCCCCCCTTCCCCTCCCCCATGGGTTTCTGTTAAGTTTCTCAGGATCCACACAAGAGTGAAACCATATGGTATCTGTCTTTCTCTGTATGGCTTATTTCACTTAGCATAACACTCTCCAGTTCCATCCATGTTGCTACAAAGGGCCATATTTCATTCTTTCTCATTGCCACGTAGTACTCCATTGTGTATATAAACCACAATTTCTTTATCCATTCATCAGTTGATGGACATGTAGGCTCTTTCCATCATTTGGCTATTGTTGAAAGTGCTGCTATAAACATTGGGGTACAAGTGCCCCTATGCATCAGCACTCCTGTATCCCTTGGGTAAATTCCTAGCAGTGCCATTGCTGGGTCATAGGGTAGGTCTATTTTTAATGTTTTGAGGAACCTCCACACTGTTTTCCAGAGTGGCTGCACCAATTTGCATTCCCACCAACAGTGCAAGAGGGTTCCCGTTTGGAGAGCCATTTCAAGAAAGAGGCAGAATTCTGAACTTTGGGTTACTCACCCCTCAACACACACACACACACACACACACACACACACCCCGATATTGTAATATTAAGTGGGGATCCCAGAAACTCTTTTTATTTATAGTCTAGCTTTCCCCCTCTCTTCCACTGGGGATATCTGATGTCTTTCAGGTTGACAACCATAGACCCCTCCTTACTAAACACTGAAAGATGGGCAAATTCCTGAGAGGCAAACACAATCAATTCAGTATTCTTTGGATGGCACCCTAGGAGCTCTGTCCCAAATGTCTGGCACGGAGGTTGTATCTCTGATAATGCACCACTAGATGGCGCTCTTCCCAGCAACCTAAACAAAGGAATGAGTGTCCACCCCAGCTGGGGCCTGTGACCGACCAGAGAGGGAATGAACATTAGTGTGGACAGAGCCTTTCAGTTAGGAATTAGAAATGCAGGAGTGGCCGGGTAGCTCCGTTGGTTAAGCCTCCAACTCGGTTTCAGCTCAGGTCATGATCTCACGGTTCGTAGCATCTACCCCAGCATCAGGTTCTGAGCGGACAGTAGGGAACCTGCTTGGGATTCTCTTTCCCTCTCTCTCTCTGCCCCTCCCCCACTCGCACACAGGGCTCTCTCTCTCTAAATAAGTAAATAAGCTTTTTTTTTTTTTTTAAGAAAAAGAAATGCAATTCAGAGTCAGAATTTGGCTGCCTTAGTGAGTCCCACTGGCACCTACCTGTCTCTTAGGTGCTCTGTCTTTAAGGAGTGGAGGGGTGTCTTCACACTTCATCCCAGCATTAAGGTCTGAACTTTATTAAGAAATCCTGTGCCCCCAAAGCTTTGAATGTTGACTTCTTTCCCCCCCTTAACCCTATTCATCTTTACCAGTAGAGAGACTTAGAGGGTTTTCAGAGTAACAACGAAGTTAATATTGTTTAATAATTCCTGATTATAAATCAACAGTGCATGAATTTCAGAATCTCCATCCATTAACCATACCCAGAGAAAAGCTGGTTCCCAGACTCCTCCAGTGACTGGTCAGGTTGAGCCATACGGGGGACGTCAAAAAGTGACATCTGTAATCGCTGAAAGGCTCAAATGAGCTCCAATACTGATCAAGCTTACTTTTGATTGCTAAAAATAAATAAATAAATAAAAGTAAATTAATTAATTAATTAATTACAATTAAAATTAAAAAAGGAACCAGATATTCATCAAAAGCACCTTGCAATATGGGGCACCTGGCTGGCTCAGTCGGTAGAGCATGTGACTCTCGATCTAGGAGTCATGAGCTCAAGCCCCACATTGGCTGTAAAGCTTGCTTAAAAAAAAATTAAAGTACCTTGTGATAGAGAGGATCACTGGCTTAATACTGAGTTCTTCCTCTCAGAAAAATAGCAAAAACAGGAAAAATATTTTTTAAAAATCACAATATGTTGGTTAAGCATCTGACTCCTGATTTTGGCTCAGGTCATGATCTCTCAAACCATGAACCCCTGCATCAGGCTCTGTGTTGATAGGATGAGCATGGAACCTGCCTGGGATTCTCTCTCTCTCTTTCTCTCTCTCTCTCTCTCTCTTTCTCCCCCCCCCCCCACAACTCACACTTGCTCTTTCTTGCTCTCTCAAAATAAATAAATAAACTTAAAAAATCATAATGGGTATTTTCAGTGCAATTTAACAGACCATAGGGATACATAAAATGTATGCAGGGTGCTATGGGAAAAGTTGCAGTCAGAGAACATAAATGAGTTCTTATGGGAAAAAATAATTTATGTAGTTTAAAAATAAATAATAGAGGACAAAAATAGGAGAAGGAACACTGGACTGCTGAAAACAAGTTAGAACAAGCACCCCAAGAATTCACCCACCTACTCAAATATACCTAAGTACCTTCTCTGCCCTCTGTTCTCACACACATCCAGACACTGTGGATACACAAGGAAAACGCATCCCTGCTCCCATAGAGTTTTCATTTTAGTGGGAATTATTCCAGAATTTAGAGCAAAAAGAGACATTGATAGAAATGGTAAGAGGAGTGATCAATAATATGGATGATAGATGAAGGTGGTTCTACATCTACATAATTAAATCTTCCAGAAGGAGCCTTGAGAGCAAATGAAAAAATAATAATAACATATAGAAAAAGATTTCTTTGAGCTACCTGAGGTTTATATCGCAAGGTCTTGCCGAGCCCTGAAGAAAAAAGTTAAAGAAGCATTCAATTATATTAATATCAAATTTTAAAACCTTTACATTAAAAAGCCTTATTAGAGGTAATAAGGACCACTGCATTATGGCAGAAGATTTAATTCACTAGGAAAATAATTTTAAACATGAATACTCCCAATAAAATAGCCTCAAAATACGTAACGTAGAAATTCATAGAATTTTTTTCCGAAGGAAGAGAAATGGCAAATGTATCATCAAAGGAGATTTCAATATGTCTTTCTCAGTTGTTGACAGGGAAAACAGAAAAGAGCAAAATACCAACAGGTCTTAAACCATCATCAATAGGATGGATCTAACGGAAACATATCCAATTTTGCCTCCAACCATTACAAAATATTAGGTCTTCTCAAGCATTCAAGGGACATTTAGAGAAAGATACCAAGATAGAGATTTCTGATTTCTGAATCCCAAGATTAAATGCCCCACTATGATAATGTACCATGCTGGCAACATTTATCATGCCTGCAACACTCAACGTTAGAGACAGCTGAGCAATGTTAAAATTTTCTTAAGAAAAAGATTGTTACCCAAGAACTGTAAACTGGGCCAAAAAATGTTCATGTGGGGGGCGGGGGGAGACTGAAATACGTTTCCCCACATACAATCAGTTACAAAGTATGCTTTCTGGAAGAAAAAAATCATGCATGGCAGCCAAAAGAAAAACGATTCGGCATAAAGAGGTAAAGAAAGAGGAAGATACGGTATAAAAAAATCCTAATGAGCAAGATAATCAGCAGAGCAGTCTAAGGCCTTATTGGCATATGTTAGCAAAGATCCTTCAAAGAGAAACTGCATTATGAGAAAAGGATCTGAAAATAAATATGCACATTTTTTTAAGTATTTATTTATTTTTGAAAGAGACAGAGACAGCGTGAGCAGGGGAGGGACAGAGAGAGAGAGAGAGAGGGAGAGCAAGAATCCCAAGCAGGCTCCGTGATGTCAGCACAGAGCCCTATGCCGGCCCACGCTCACAAAACCGTGAGATCATGACCTGAGCCCAAACCAAGAGTCGGATGCTTGACCGCCTGACCCACCCAGGTGCCCCCAAATATGTAGATTTTTAAAGATATATGAAGAATTTCTTGGAGGAATAGGGTAGGAAGGAAATAAAACTGGTAAATTTCTGAATTTGAAAAAGGGAAATAGACATGGACATTCTTTTTATTGATAGAGGGTTAAAACATTTTTGGAAAACACTTCATTTTAAACTTAAATTTAATTAATTTGTTTTTTAAGGGGCTACCAGAGCCCTTTCTCTTGTGATGCTGAGACAGTAGCAGTCTCTCAGACATACAACCAGGCTGGATTTCTCACAAGTTTCTCACTGGTTTTGAATCGTAGCCCATTGGTTTCATTTCACTTAAGCCCACCAACTCATCTCTCCAGGAGCAAGCACTCCTTTTTTCCTGCCGGAACGTTCTTTTCCGGAAGTTTCAAATCTGGAGCAGTCAGCTCAGGGGCCCCACAGGCAGACAATTTAGGAGCTTTGGAAGCAGGTGCTGCAGGGGACACAGACATCAACATGCCTCCAGAAATCATTCTTAAATGTACCACTTCAAAGAAACTGAGAAGTAATTTCAAGATAGAAAATTAGAACTGAGAAAATAAAGATACAAAAAAGCATAATAAAGAGAAAAAAGAAAATGAGTGTAGTAATCTGGCTACAGAAGGCCTCGTGGAATAAATAGTAAAGCAAAACCAAGCTCTCTGCTGTTGATAAGCTACATGCCCAAAACAAAATAACGACGAGTTGGAAATGAAAACACAAAGAAGAAAACAGCGGGCTTGGAAATACGAACATTTTGAGAAGTCTCAGTTCAAACAAACAAGAAATTCTATTTTATCAAGCAAATGAAAAAATGTTCAACAATGTCAGTCGAAGCCGTCAGCACTCCATTTGGCCGAAATTACAATCATAATGAGAGACTGTGAAAAGCTACCTGAATTTGGCACCTAAAGTGGAAAAGCATAAACTATGATATATTAAATTAAATATATCAATCGCAAACTTTATTAGAAAGAAAACACAGATCTGTGTATCCAGCAAGAAACTCACATAACTTTTCAAGGTTTTGTTGGGTCTGACACATTAATTCTAAATTGTAAATAGAACACATGCATAAGAATACCTACAAAAATCTTGACACAAAGAAACAGTATGGATAAGTGTCCATGTCATATTTTAAACCAACTTACCATTTTAATAATTAAAATATTAAATTACCATATGTAAGTGGTTAAACAAAGAGTTGAGATCTATAGTCTATGTTTTCTCTTTCTTATCCTTTCTCTTTCCCCAAATGCACATAAATTTATAACACGCATATATATATACACATATGAACAATTCAATAAGTGGTGTTAGAAACATTGGCTTTCTTCTTAGAAAAAACAAAGGTACATTTCCACTTCTTATCATACACTTAAATAAATTGCAGTGAGGTTGAATACTTAGCCACTAAAAATAATAGAAGTACAAAATAAATGGCATCAAAGGTAGTTAAAGACATTTGTAAAATGAAAGAGAACAAATAAAATGATTTTGTCATAAAATTCAGAAGCCAGAAATGAAAATAATATAGAATTAAGGGAAGAACGGTTATCTGGCCAAACACATTTTCAAAGCTAGGAAAAACAGTCACCATATGTAAGAAAAACAAAGGGCTGTTATAACAAATAAATAAGCTCCAAATAAAAATGAGCAGTAAATCATAAAAAAAAATAGAAAAAGGATGGGCAAAGAAAAATAATAACCTTATGAAAACACTCTTGATCTCAACCCAAAACAAAGAAATCAAAATGAGAGCAAAAATGTGAAATAAACACATACCAGTTTGGCTAAGAATCAAAAGATTGCTCAGTACCAATATTGATGAAGCCATAAGGAAACGGACTAGTAACTGGAAATCTCCAAGGACATCCAGGAAGTAGCATCAAAAATTGAACACAGATATCCCATTGTCGTGTCAGCAATTTTACTTCTAGAAATTTACCTAGGGAATGAGACAAGTGCACAAACTTATATGATTCTTATCTCAGCATTTTTTTCTGGGGGAAGAATTGTAAAAACTTCAGTGGTTCTCCAGCATTATTCTAATTACAATACATGCAATGGTATATATCATGCAGCAATTTACAAGTTGAGATACACGTGTCCCCATGTGCATGAAAGTTGTCCAGAATTAGGGGCAAAAACCAAGTTAAGATAGAATATGTATGCCACGATCCAATGTTTGCATGATGTAGTTAAAATTTATAGTTCCCTCTTGGAGGTGTAAAAACGTGACTTTATGTCTTTGTAACTGAATTCAATCTTTTGAGGTCCTATTTCCCTTCAGTGGTAGAAAAAAAAAATCAATCTCAATCATGCAGGGAAAGTGAAGAACTTCAAAATAATATTTCGAAAACTATTTTAAAACTTAGTTCATTGAAGCTTAACCCAGTCTCCTCTGGGAATTTTCCTCCTCATTCCATGTTTTCCTTGATTTTATCTTGGAAACCTCTCCTCGGAGGCATCTGGGTACAGAAGGTAGCTCATGGATGTCCCCACACTGGCAGGAGCGGTTGTGGTCTATCTCTGAGACTCAAAAGGATTGCACGCTGGTCCCACCTGATGTCAGAGGATTGGATCTGGGGTTCTGCCCAGGGGTGGCAGGTCTTGTCCTGACTTTGTGTGTTTGCGGCAGCCAGTGCTGTTGTCTGTGGTTCCCCACATGTCCTCATACCATGAGTTCATGCACAGTCTACCTTCTCTCAGCCTCTTTCCACCCACCAGGTCTTTTAGCATTTGTTCAAAACAACATGGTTTTTTGAGGGGATGATAGTGCTAAGTGGCTATTTTTTTAAGAGATAAAGTGATGACTCTCATAGAAAAATAAAACGAATACATGGCAAAGGTTTTGCTGAGCTCATTATTTAATAAGGGAACCAACCAGTAATGTTACAGCGCAGTTCAAAGAACACAAAGAACAGGATTCGGAATTCTTCCCGAGGATACTGAGCTGGAGGAAGGCAACTACCACCAGGGGGCTCCAAACTACAGTTGGGAGGAAATGGCAACCCCAGAAAAATCTCAGAAGGCTCATTGCTTCCAGTTACTGCCTTAATCATTTCATTGACCTTTAAATAATGTGCTACTGGGTCTAATGTAATTAAATCTGTTGGGCTTCACTGATTATATTACTGGTGGGATTTACTATATTTGGTTGAAGAATATCTTGTTTCTCTAAAACCTAAACTTATTCAGCAGAACTAGTGCAAACATCCAACTCCTTTCTTTCCTCTACTGTAGTGCTTTTCCGTACATCGTTTTACTGTAAATTAGTTTCCTTTTCTATGTTTTCCATTACATTGCAGTTAAAGAATTACATAGTTGTTGTTTTTTTCTTTTTTTTTTTTTAATTCTGAATTAGGTAGATTGTTATTTTAAGAATCTCATTTCAGGCTAATAACTTTTAAACAAAAAAAATTGTCAATAAAAGGGAAGTATTGGCTCTGGATAGTCTTAAGAGCCACTGTATTACACCATTCTGCTTCCTTCTTAAGATCTGTGCTGTGGGCATTATGGAGAGAAAATATCTCCAGTGGAGACCATACCATTGGGCTTCAGTTGGGTTTGCCTTCCCCATAATGGTGAGTCCCAGGATTCTTTCTATTAAATGGCCTGCTTGGGGCTGATGCCAAATCATCCCATTTCTACTCCAATGTTCGTGTATAAATTAATCTAGTGAACACTTAGGGTACATACTTCTTAATGATTATCATTTTCCATAGCACTTCCCAAACTAAAAGTACCTTCATTTAATATAGCCACATGATTCTATATTCTGAATATATCATTCCTTTCTCCATTCTTCTGTGTGAAAGGGTAATTAAAATTTCACATGATGAATTAACTTTTTTAATTTATTTTTTAATGTTTATTTATTTATTTTTGAGAGAGAGAGAGAGAGAGAGAGAGAGAATGAGCAGGGGAGGGGCAGAGAGAGCAGGAGACACAGAATCCGAAGCAGGCTCCAGGCTCTGAGCTGTTAGCACAGAGCCCAGTGCAGGGCCTTGAACTCGTGAACCACGAGATCTTGACCTGAGCTGAAGTCAGACGCTTAACTGACTGAGCCACTCAGGCACCCCTAAACTTTACGTGATAAATTAACTTTTAAATTAAACTTTTAAAAAATTGAATAGATTCTTCCAAATCGGAATTCAGGGTTCGGGGTAAAGTCACATCTTTAAAGTGTTTTGTATGTAAATGGAGCATTCAACTCACATGTCATAAAATAAGGCAAGGATACCAAAAGAAAACTAACAGAAATAGAATCAAGAACAAAATTCAAATATAAGAAGGTAATAGGAGGATAGTAGGAGGAATGACACAACCCGATAGCTGTTGCCTGGAAGATAAACATTTCACCACCTCTACCAAAGCTCATCAAGAAGTAAAGGAAATATTAATACATTAAGAGTGAGAAGGGAATATAACGAATACAAAAAGCGGTATCTTTTACATTTTTAACAGATGTGTACTTTTTTTTAAATGAAAGTTGTTAGTTCTGCTTGACCAGAGGGTACGGTCATCATTTTTAAAAATGTTGTTGCTAATTTCAGAGGGATAGTCACTCATAAATGTGTGATGTATATCAAGCATTGCCTAAAAAATATCTTTTAAGAAGAGAAACTTATTACCACACACTCAACCCAGTGCTTCAGAGGTAAACAGACCTCCTCGTAGATATCCCAGAGGTAGCCACTGCCAAACACATCTATAAATGAACTCCTATTTTTCTCCTTGCCCTCACCTCAAAACTGTTAGTTTTCCTGTCTTAGTAAATGGCGTCGTTACAATTTACCGGTAAGTAGTGGTAAATCAGAGGCAAGACATTATTTATCTCCCCTTACAATACACATTCCAGCACATAACTAAATCTTGATTGCTTTCATCTCCTACATAGATCTAAAATATTCCCACTTTTTTCCATCTTCACTGCCGGCACCCTAGTCTAAGGGAACATCAGTTTTCATGTTAGTGCGTCCTACTGATCTCTTTCATCCACCTATGTCCCCATCTAAACTATTATCCAGTCAGCAAACTTTTGAACCAACATATCCCATCATTTCTCTCCCTGCCTTGAAACTCTTGGGTGGCTCACTGCCCTTTACTCAAAAGAAAAACTGAGCACGAATTACAGGGTTCCACCTGACATCATTCCTAATAATCATCCCACTCTTGGCCCCCACCCTTTTCTCATGTCCCATGTATATATTCTTTCAGGTACTTAAGAGCATGCTTTAAAGCGTTTACACATGATGTCCCATCAACCTTTCCTGCCCTTCCTTTATCTAAACAGCTTCTTCAATCCCCAGCTGTGAACTTTAAAGGGACTTTCTCATAAAGAGGAACGCTTTTGCACTGCTGGTGGGAATGCAAACTGGTGCAGTCACTCTGAAAAACAGTATGGAGGTTCCTCAAAAAATTAAAAATAGAACCACCCTATGACCCAGCAATTGCACTGCTAGGTATTTATCCAAAGGATACAAAAATGCTGATTCATAGGGGCACATGTACCCCAATGTTTATAGCAGCACTATCGACAATAGCCAAAGTACGGAAAGAGCCCAAATGTCCACCAACTGATGAATGGATAAAGAATATGTGGTAAAAATATATGTATTTAAATACAATGGAATACTACCTGACGATGAAAAAGAATGAAATCTTGCCATCTGCAATAACGTATATGGAACTAGCCTGTATTATGCTAAGCGAAATAAGTCGGTCAGAGAAAGACAAGTATCATATGATTTCACCCATATATGGAATTTAAGATACAAAACAGATGAACATAAGGGAAGCAAAAATGAGATAAAAAAAAAAAGGAGGGAGGCAAACCATAAGAGACTCTTACATACGGAGAACAAACCGAGTGTTGCTGGCAGGTATTGGGTTGGGGGAAAGGCTAAAGGGGCGATGGGCATTTAGGAGAGCACTTGTTGGGATGAACACCGGGTGTTATATGTGCTGAATCACTAAACTCTATTCCTGAAATTATCATTACATTATATGTTAACTAACTTGGATTTAAATTTAAAAAATAAAAACAAACAATTTTAGTTAAAAAAAAATTTTTGAAGGGACTTTCTCATGGAAGTCTTGCTTGGGGCTCAATCCCCGTCCCGCCCATAATATTCATCTCACCTATAATAACGACTCTCCCAATGGTTGCCCTCCTTTCTGGTTTGTAAGCTCTGTGAAGATACATGCTACATCTGCTTTGTTTACCGCTCTTTCTCAAATATGTGCCAGAAGTTTTAACACAACATAACGCTTAACAGATGCTTCACTGGGGAAGCACAAAAATATTAAACAGGAATTTAGGAAAGGTAAGGTAAAGTATGATCCTATTTTCGAAAACATGAGTAGAGGTAAATAATATAATGAATAGGCAACTAGAAATGCAGTCAGCTGTGATGGACACAAACCAGAAAAACTAATTAGGGCTTTAATTTTTCTTGCGTCCTGAGGAGCCTTAAGGTGGGGAGTCCAGAGCCTGTGCAATAGTCACAGATAAACATTTAAGCGTTGTCAGTTGATAGATGTGTTTTGCTAAGGTTTATTTATTTTGAGAGAGAAAGAGTGTGAGTGGGGGAAGGGCAGAGAGAGAGAGAGAGGGAGTGAGAGAATCCCAAGCAGACTCCACACTCAGCCCGACTCAGGGCTCGATCTCACAAACCATGAGATCATGACCTGAGCCGAAATGAAGAGTCGGATGCTTAACGACTGAGCCTACCCAGGTGCCCCTTTTAGATGTTTTTAACATCATGGAGTGAGATGAGTGTACCTAGCAAGAAAATACGAGAAAGGAAGAGAACAGGCACACGACTGAGCTTTAGGGGACCCCAGCAGAAGAACTGATTTGATAATATACTCCAGTAACACCAAAGAAGTGACCGTGTGAAATTTCCAAAGGTAGCATCCTAAATGTGACCTTTAAGGCTGCTGTTGCCGAAGACTTAAAAGACAGTGAGAAACATAGTATGGGAAACTGGAGGAAAAGGGATCCTTTTAAAATAGCAGCAGAAAGTTTAGTAACACTGACACCTACAGCAACATAGAAAGGAGAAAACGTACCTATGAACTGGGTGCTTTAATTAGATTTCCAGGTTGAGTGTTGAAGGTTTTGCTTGTCTTCTTTTTGTCATTTATAGTAAATGGCAACCGGAGACAGCTGGGCTAAAGAAAGGACTGTTAAATATAAAGGGTCCAAAATTGTTTGAAAACTGTCCATTTCTAAAAGCGGCAAATGATGCTGAGCAAAATAAAGGGCTTCAGGCACAGAACAAATGGAGGGCATTGTCAGGAAAACCCGGTCTATCAACGAAGCTCAGCTTGCGACTGACTACAAAATCTTTCCCTCAGATGTCGAAAAGATCTAGGTCGGTGCCTCCAAGAACCATCCAGACAGCAGGGCTTCTCAAAAACTAAAAGGTGCTACCTCTGCATCTCTCTCTCTAGAAACATCCATGTGCAGATTTTTGTGCGCACCTAGGTTTTCAGCTCCTTTGGGTGAATATCAAGGAGGCTGACTGCTGGGTGGTAAGCTAAGAGGAAGTTTAGTCTTGGAAGAAATCACCAATGTGTCTTCCAAAGTGGCTTGTACCATTGCGGATTCCTGCCGAGAATTGCTATGGCTCCACATTCTCACCAGAATTTGATCTTGTCCCTGTGTCAGATTTTCACCATTCTAATAGGTGTGTAGCAGCATTTCATTTTTCTCTTACTTGTGTAATTCCTTAATGGCAGAGGCTGAGGAGTATCTTTTCAGGTGCTTATTTGCTATCTATAGGTCTTCTCTGACACAGTGCCAGTGCAGGTCCGTTGCCCATTTTAAAACTGGATTGTTTATTGTTGAGTTTTAAGAGTTCTTTGTACATTTTGGGTAACAGTCCTTTCTCAGATAAATCTTTTGCAAATATTTTCTCCCAGCCCGTGGCTTATCTTTTCATTCTCTTGTGTCTTTTACAGAGCAGATGTTTTTAATATTAGTGAGGTCTAGTTTATCGACAGTTTCTTTCCTGGATCATGTCTTTAGCGTTGTATCTAAAAGATCATTGCCAAAGCCAAGGCCTTGTAGATTTACTTCTACACTTACTTCTAGGGGATTTATAGTTTTGTATATGACATTTAAATTTTGATCCATTTTGAGCTAGTTCTTGTGAGGAGTGTAAAGACTGAGTCTAGATTTCCTATTTTTGTATGGATATACATTGTAGGACTATATGCTGGTACAATTTTTTTGGAATATATTTTGGTATTCTTCACCAAAGTTAAAAATTTCAATGCATATTCCCTATGATCCAGAAAAAGTTAGAAACAATCCTAGTGTTCCTCGAAATTTAATACTGCTCGTCAACATAAGTTAGGTTATGTTGCATTAACAAATGAACCGCAAAACACAGCGAATGTTTATTTCTTGTTCATTTCTTGACCATGCTGTTCATTCAGTATGAATGGCAGGGATTTTACTCTGCATAGTCATTCAAGGTCTCAGGTGGATGGGGACTTCATTCTCTTCATGTTCTCACATCTCCGTGTTTGGCTTTCAGGGAAAAGATCTGGAGAGTACCACAAGGACTTTTTACTTTTTCAGCCTAGACATGACATTTGTCACATCCACACAGAGTCCGCAGGTCATGGTTAGTCCCATGGACTTGTCTAGAAGAGCTGTCATTTTCCAAGAGTCCAGGAAGGAGGGGGAAATAAAATATGGATGGGCTCTAAAAATCTCTACTTCAATTACCCAGTGAGGCAGATACAGATTTACCAACCTTGGACATACCTCTGTGTCACCAAGTAAAAAACCCAAATATGTTCCAGATAGCTAACTTCATTTTGTTTAAAAGAAACATCTCCACATTTTCCTGGACAATAGTTTCAGATATTAAGTTCTGCTCTTTTTGTTTCTCCCTGTTTCCTTCCTTTTCTTTCTTCCTCTTCAAACATATCAAAGGCTCTGTGCCTCCTATTTTGAGGAGGAAGGTGGCAGGACATCTTCGGTCTACATCTTCGGTCCAGAGAGATGCCCTGGGCCTCATGGATCACGTGGACACTTAGCTCCTGCATCGTTCTCCTTGGGCAGCTCCTGGAGAGCTCAAATTTTACTAGTATCATTTTCCTGTAACCTTGCTCCTCATTTGCACTTCTTTTAAAAAAGTTTTTTAACGTTTATTTAATTTTGGGAGAGAGAGAGAGAGAGAGCGAGAGCAGGGGAAGGGCAGAGAGAGAGGGAGACACAGAATCCGAAGCAGGCTTCAGCACAGAGCCTGCTGTCAGCACAGAGCCTGACGTGGGGCTCAAACCCACAAACTGAGATCACGACCTGAGCAGAAATCAGATGCTTACCCGATTGAGCCACCCAGGTGCCCCTCATCTGCGTTTCTTATCTCACCGCATCATATCCGCATCTGTCAGTGGCCAAGGGCGTTACCTGAATCATGACTTTTGGCACACAATCTCCGGGTCCCGAGCCCTCTCGAAGCCGGCCATCTCTTTCTCTCTGCACCCCCATTACTACCTTCATCTTTCATCCCAGCTAAGGTGACAGCCACCGACTGTCTTTCGGCTCCGGGCTTCCTTGTCTTCGATGTATTCTGAAATGTAAACGAGACTGTGCCACTCCTTTGCTTAAATCCTTTAACCGATTCCCCATAATTATCGGGATAAAATGACTCTCAAAATTGCTCAAGACATCATGCCTGCCTGCCTGCCCTCCAAGGCTCAATCTCACAATCTACACTTGTTCTTCTTTCCAAAATGGCGTGCCGTCTCTCACCAAGCGTTTACACGTCTTGCCGGGAATGCCTATCTACCTGTGCTCCATGTGTGGCCTTTTCCTAATGGTGGTATTGATGTGGACGAGCTACTAGCGTGGATGCAACTCAGGAGCTTGGCAGAGCCACACATTCATACGACTCAGGCCACAAGGCGAGGGCGTTGAGGGGACAGTTCCTATCCTAAAATGGAACCTTACTAGACTATTCTGACAAAGGTAGTCCCTCTTACCACCTTTTTGTCCCTTTTATTTTCCTTTAATTTCTATCATGCCATAGTTCCCTTTATAGCTCAATACAATTTGTGTAATGTCCTGGTTGTGATTTATTTTTAACTTATTTATTTCTTCCCGCTTTCTCCCTCACTCCTACTAAATTCTTGAAAAAACTTTAATGTTTATTTACTTTTGAGAGAGAGAGCATGAGCCAGGGAGGGGCAGAGAGAGGTAGACACAGAATCTGAAACAGGTTCCAGGCTCCAGGCTCCGAGCTGTCAACACAGAGTCCGACGCGGGGCTCGAACTCACGAACCATGAGCCAAAGTCGGACGCTCCACCGACTGAGCCACCCAGGCGCCCCAAGTTCTAATCAAGCTCTATAAAATAACTTCTGTATCTCACTCACAGCAGTCCCATATGCGCCAGTATATGGAGGGTTCTCAAAAGGTCTTTGTGAATGAATAAAGAATGAATAATGACAACTATCACATTGAATTATGGTTTTACAGTTCTCAGTCAAAAACCATTTAGTAAACAGCACCGTATTTCAGTTTTGTTCCGGGCATTTGGATCATAAAAAAGAGGCACAAAGTACAAATTATCTCATTCTCAAAGAATTTATAATCTAGTTTGGGGTATGGGCACACCTGCATGTCTATACAGGCACAAGCACCCCGCAGAACAAATCATGCACCTGTTTATGACCTGTTACCTTCTATTGCTTTTACTGCGTTAAGTTCTTTAAAGGCTTAAAATAGTGCAATATACTGTCCGGCTCAAGGAACTCATAATTTGTTTGGGGAGCCAAGAGAAGGACATATGAGGAATTATGGATTGCAATATAATATACATGTAATTATGTTTAAATAATTCTATAGACAACAACTATTAGGTCCCCGATTTTGCCTCTGAGATCCAGTCTCCTCATGTGTAACAGGCACTTTGCAAAGACCAAAATACAAATTATATGAGGGTCTTCTGTAAGCTGCAGGTGACATTATAAATTCAACATATACTAATATTAAAAATCTTTCCAAAGCATACCAAGTCACGTTAAACAAGACATGCTCAGAAAGCACAAACTAATATTGATAAAATATTAATTCAGAAGGCTTGACCTTGTTTTTTTTTATTGTTCCTATTTAACTGCAGTATTCTTAAATGTGGGGGAAACCTTTATCAGGGTTGTGGAACTAAGGAGCCATTTCTTGGTCAAGAGTGCCTTTATTTGTGGTTGACACATTTTATTTCATTTAAACAAGCGAGTTTTAAGTACTACTTAATACTGTGTTATGTGAGGTGGAGAATACAAAGTAAACTAAGATTCCTTCCTGAAAGGTGCAAGGGATTAAATACAAACCCATTATAAACAATATTATACAAAGCAAAATGAATTCTGGCTTCCCTGATGCCAGTGCGAAGACATTTGAGAGTTTCATAAAACAAAATGTAAGATCACTTTGTGAGGGTCTCTGTTTATTAGGCAATATGTGCAACAGAGATCTGTGGCCTAGCTTCCATCCATCAGGAGAGATTTTTACTTTCTACTTTATTCGCTTCTGTATTCCTTGAACTATTTATAAGTTTGTATAATTTTTATAATCACAAAAGTCTCTCTTAACATACACGCACAACCTCTAGGGAAGTATCAGCCCCACGAAACTATTGTTATAAAGAAGTTTTAAAAGTTTCTGTATGAAAAATAGTTAGAATGTATTTGAAGAACCGGAGAACAGATTAGGGATTGCCAGGGGTCAGGATGGGGGTGAGCCCCAAGGACTGGGGCTACAAAAGTACAACAGGAGGGATCTTTGTGATAGTAGAACCACTCTATACATGGATCAACGTCAATATCCTACTTGTGATTTATACTACGGTTTTGCAAGATATTGTCCCAGTTTCACTGGGAAAACTGGGTAAAGGGTAGAGAAATCTGTCCACAGTGCTTCTTACAACTGCATTGGAATCTACGATAATCTGAAAAGGAAAGTTTAATTTTAAAATGTTAGCAACGTGCTAACTAATGGAATAAAATTGGGATCCATGAGCCCATACTGATATAAATGAATGGGAGAGGACAGAACCTTTCCTGATAGTAGAAAGCAAAGTAAAAATTATGAGAAAAAAGAATTAGAAATTCATCATTTGGCAACTATCAGAGTAATGATCCATTCATCCAAGAAATACCAATGGATGTGAAGACTAGACATTATAATTCCAGGAGGAATAGAATATTTCCTACAAAATACTATTATTACAAAGAAGAAAACAAACAAACAAAGAGTAGTTTTCTTCACAGTAGAGAAACTGACAGGAAACACCTTAAGTAATCAAAGTTGACATCATCAGAAATGGAACAAATCAACATGGTTGGCTACTTGCCAGGATACAGTGAGAAGAACCACAGCAGCACTTCTGTGTTCTTTTACCAAAGAGAAACATGAATCTAATTATAAAGAAATATTAGATAAACACAGATGCAGAGACATTCTACAAAGTGACCTGTGATCTTGAAATGACAAGGTCATGAAGGTCAAGAAAAGAGTTAGGGATTGTTCAAGATTGAAAAAGACTCAAGAAATGTGGTAACTAAATACAACCAGCGACCCAGGCAGGATTCTTTTGCTGCAAGGGATATTAGTGGAAAAATCGGTGAAACTTGAATGGGGCTGTGAATTAAATGGTAGTTTATCAGTGATAATTTCCTGATTTTGATTGGTTGTATTGAGGTTGTGAAAGAGAATATTGCCTGTAGGAATTACACAGTATCCAAGGATGATGGGGCATCGTGTTGGCAACTTACACGTAGTTCAGGAAAAATGTTCTATAAATTTGGCAAACTTTAAGTTTGAGATTGTTTCAAAACAAAAATTATGTTTAGTGTGAGAAATGCAATTGATAGTTTTTTCTGCAGTCTAGAGCTCAAGAGATTATAGTATGTTCAAGTTCTCCTTCCTTTTCCAATAAACAATATATAGTCAAATGAGAAGGACAGCAGGAGTGAAAATGGAATTCTCTAAATCAAGGGTTGGCACAGTTTTTCTGCAACTGGTCAGATAGTAAATACTTTAGACTTTGAGGGATGATCTCTGTTGCAACTATTCAATTCTGCCGTTGTAGTACCAAAAAAAGCCATAAACAATAAACTGATGAGTGTGGCTGAATGCCAATAAAACTATTTGACACTGAAATTTGAAGTTCATAGAATTTCCATGTCTTACAAAATATTCCTCTGCCTCAACCCTCCAATCATTTAAGAATGTAAAGCTCATCCTTAGTTCATACAAAAACTGGTAGATTTGGTCAATGAGTCCTAGTTTGCCAACCTCTGCTTTAGATTTTAAAAGGGTCTTTACACACCACATTTTTAAGCACATTATTAGTAAGTAATTTATAGATATGAGAATTATAAATTTCCCAGAAGAACCTGAGATTTTAGGTATAGACTATCAAGTTACAGGTGAATGTTACAGGATGCACGGACCCTGCTTTGGAAGAGTGCTGACCCATTTTGGCCCTCAGTTATACACATTTCTTCCGTCAGATGACACCTAAACCCAAGCCCGTCCCAACACACAAACAAACCCCAATCCTTCTGAGGGTTTAGGGTCAGGTGAAGCTCACTTGGTGTTAAAAATGAGTGATTTGTTTCAAAAAGTCTTGCCAGAAAAATGTTCTTACCGTGGTGTAATGAAGGGACCCAATTAAGACATGTTTCTACAGTTTTGATTTAGCACGAGCCACAAACTGGGTTTAAGAAAAAGAGCTAGAAACAAGATCACAAAATTATATTTCAAAAGTTGAGGGACTAGCAGAATAAATTAGAAGGAAGACGGACAGTGGAACCTAATGGTTAATTGAGAAAGAAAATGGGAAAACCAGTATGATTCATTAATTGTATATCGGCTGATGTTTCAAGACTAGGAAATCATGGTTTCACTAATTTAAAAAATGGACTATGTGAGGGGTGAATAATTTGTGAAGAAGAATTCTAAGATATCTGATTTCTAACAATCTTACATCCACCTAAATTTAAAGGTTCAGAACTCTCTTCCAAATGTCATGGAGACCTTCATTCCTTTGAATAAATGTTAACTTTTCTTAACATCTTAGCAACACAACAAAAAGAATATAATTAGCATATCATTGGAAGATACCTATGACTTTTGTTAGTTATTAAAATTGATAAGCATGAAGATCACTGTGATTTTATAAACTCCAAGTTTTTCATAAAGTCATCATAATGTTTTTATAAACTCACTTTTTCCAAAAGAAACTCATGTTAAGAGTAAGACTTATTACTGACAGAAAAAAAGCAGTGCTGAGTTGGGGAAGCATATGGTTGCTTCACCCCAAGAGGTCAGAAGGCCTGGTGACGGGGACATGAAGTTGTCCACAGAAGGAAGGCACCTTGCGATGCAAGCTGGAAGATTCCTGAGCAACAGAAACAACACGGACCAGAACCACACATTGCCAAACACTGATTGAAAATGAATTTATTAAGATCCAATTAGTATGTTTTTAACTCAAATAGTCCAGAATACATGCACATGAAAGTCCAAGTTCATTTCTTTCACTTCCAACATAAAATGCTCTGTACTTTGGATAAAGTATGTGCAAACACATTTCTGCTAACTGGTTCCCCATGTTCTTTCCACCGTGGGCACCTTACAAGTCTGCCCTCTGCTCAAATGCTGACCTCTTCCTTCCTAGACAATGATTCTTCTGGACATCTTTCTCTTAAACGTACTCCCAACTTTCCCATACCTGCTTCATGACTGTGACTTTACTGGTTACTTATAACAAACTGGTACAATTACTAGTTCATCTGGACAATTCACTAAACAGGTATCACCCATTATGATGGGAATCTATTAGAGGTGATTCCCAGAGAATACACAGTATCCAGTCACATACTGACACACTCAACCCATTTGCTACACGAGGGTCCCAAGCTACATAATACGAAGATCCTTTATTCTCTTGGCATGTTTGATTTATTCGCATTGTCTTCACTTCTACATTACAGCCGTGGCGACCAAGAGCTGGAAATCGGTTCCTCAAACAAAATTTGGGATTGCTAGACATATTAATTAGGGGGTCCTGGCTATTTGTGACAATTGACTGCTTCTAGTCCATTTTGTTATAGAGAAAAAGTCACTCTCAACTAAAGTGACCACTGCATTTCCTTTGTAAAAAGGTAACTTCACTGGCTTTCCTCACAATTGCCACCCATGTGGTGCAAAGCAGGAAATCCCTTTTTATAAAAGGTAAGAGCATAAAAAGACATTTCACATTTAAAAAAAAAAATCCTTCATGGGAATATGTCCTAAGTAAATCATCAATTATATGGACAAAGTTTTATGTACACAAAATTTTGCAACATTATTTATAATAGCAAAAATCAGAAATGACCTAAGTAGTCAACAACGTGGGAATGGTTAAATAAACGGAATTGCATCCATTAAATGGAATATTATATAGCCACTAAAATTATGTTTTTGTAAAATTTTTAACGCCATAGGAAAATGTGGCAACTCTGCAGTGGAAAAAAAAAATGGTTATAAAATCGTTTATGTATGATCCCAATTATATAAAAAGGCATGTGATATACATAGAGGCATACACGGGGGAAAAGCTGTGGTTACGGTGGTTAACGGTGGTTACTTCTGGGTCACGATATTACCAGTAATTATTTTTTCTGTTTTACACAGTTCTGCATTTTTCAAGTTTTCTACAATGACTATGTATTATTTTATAATACAGAAAAACACAGGCTATTAAAAATTCTTCTGATGTACTGATAATTAGAATGCACTTGGGTATTATAAATATGTGCTTCATCTTCTATGACTTCTTTTAGACTACGTATTCTTTTGGTAATAAACTTACATTCCCTGTTTTAGATGTGTTATAACACTTTGACAAGAAGGTAATATTATGATTAGAACATTGTTTCACAACCTAAATACTGGCTTTGACATCTAGGTTCTTCTATTTCCTAGAAGATTTAAAATCGATACCCTTTTATCTTTTTAAGTAAGGCATACTGCATACATACATTACATGCATGCTCTCTAAAAAATTCTAATTCACAATTTTCCTACATAAGGAAAAAAATGGAGTTACAATAGTTTAACAACAGCCTACAGTCTTATCCATCACAAGCATGCTGATAGGCATAAACATGTTTATTAAATGAAATGTATCCTTTAGAAATAAAAAGAGGGAAGCCTGTATGTAGATGAAGTTGTGGATTCAATTAGTCAGAATTTATTCTGACTTGCACCAAACCACACAAAATCTTTTGAAGTCTAGTTAGTGTAGTCTAAATGGACACCCTGGAGTCTATTATGGATTCCATGGCATGATCTCCACTTTCTACTGTCAAAAGGAACGGGGATCAGGATGAGGGTTGTCACGTAAGCTAATTTTCCACGTATCTCAAGTCTTGTGGGGTCTAGGAACAAATACTGCCATTGGTTAGTGTTTAAGTACGTGAGTTTATTTTTCCTCTCTCTCTCACACCCCACCTTGCCCTGGCATTTGGGTAGGGGGAGGCCGTTCATCCCTCAATCGATGATGGCTGGCTGCTCATCTTAGTTTCCTTTCTAAACCACAGAGTGGTCATTGCTGTGAACTCCGGCCAAGATGGTGTGGTTGAGGGAGGAAGCCGAGCGGTCCGAGCCTTCTGTGGGGCCACTGGTGTTGTCACTGCGCTGGCAGCAGAGGATCTGTCTGAAGGTGGCGCTCATCTCCTTGTCACGGTAGGAGTAGATGATGGGGTTCATGGCGGAGTTGAACTCAGCAAGCAGAAGGAAAAATTTCTCATAGGCCAAGACGTCACATTGTGGACAGCACACATCAAGAAGTAACAAGACCAATCCAGGAGTCCAGCAGATGATAAAGGCACCTACAAGGACAGGGATCAAGAGGATTTTACAATGGAAGAACCAAAAAAAAAAATAAAAAATAAAAAAAATAAAATATATATATATATATATATATATATATATATATATATATATATATATATATATAAAATTATGAAGCAAGCAACCGTCATGTGAATTTGATATTGGTTCAACATAAAAATACTAAGATTCAAAGCCACCAGATCATCATCTGAAATGAAATGTTCATTTTCTGTAAAAATAAAACAAAAATTTAGTGAGAAAATAATTTAATAAAATCTCATTGATTCAAACCCTACTGAAATTGAGTATTTATGAGATAAAGATGATGACTACTTTGAGCAAAACATAGTTTGCTAAGAAATTGAGACACTTGGGGATACACCCCTCAACCCTTACAAAGATAGGGTTTTTAGCAGTATGACGTTGTTTTGGAGCAGAAGGGAAACCTGTGACAAATGTCCTTTAATGTTTGATTAAGGCACAATTTCTGAATTCAGGCTGAATGAACTCAAATCCTTGCTTTGCTATTTAGAAAACTGAGTGAATTTAGGCAATTACTTTCTTACCTCAGTTTTCTAATGTGAAAAATACAAATGATTACATTTACCTCATCAGGTTTATTGTAAGGAGTAAATGGGTGCTGAGAAAATAATCGTTAAGTATATTTTATCAGTATCAACAATAATACTGTTATGATCTGCTCAGTATCACGGGCCTACTTGGAAAGAGAAATTTCCAACAGGAAGATGGATGTTTATTTTCTATTCAACAATCACTTAAAAGGTGCTTTTCTATAGGCCTTACAAATACTAATTTTAGCAGCACTTTAATAGCCATAGGGGAGAGAAACCATTATCCCATCATATAGGTGAAGGAACTAGGAAAATGCTATGTTATATTCCTGCTTCCTGAACTTAAGAAAATTAAATATTTTAAACCAAATTTTATGGTTTAGGTGTTTTACTAATTTGGATCAACTTTCATTTCTTCCCCAACTGTTCTGAATTGTTTGGGCTTTTACTCTACGTGTAAAAAGAATGGAAATTCTTAATTCCAGTTGATTTTGTTGCTGAAATCACTCATTTGACTCCCAGGGAAAGTAGAGGTTGTGAAATAGTACTAAAATCTACCACCGTGGCACTCCAGGATCTGCAGGGGATCCTGGGCCAAGAGGACATGGGCTAACACAACCGGTGGGCACCACCCCGTCCCATCATCGCTCACCCGTATGTGCAATCAGGCCACGCGGTGAACAG
This sequence comes from Acinonyx jubatus, assembly GCF_027475565.1. NCBI lineage: Eukaryota > Metazoa > Chordata > Mammalia > Carnivora > Felidae > Acinonyx > Acinonyx jubatus. Next base: position 22,779,127 of record NC_069391.1, on the reverse strand, counting down.
ACAGGGAACAGGATGACCACTGAAGCATCTTCAGATTTAAATGGCACTGGCCTAAGTGGCTTGGACTGGGGTTGTGGATTTGTACTAGCCTCAAGGGTTGAGTTTTGTAAAACATAAACACATGAGATTTAGTATCCAAACAGCCCTGTTTTGAATGTGAGGTTTCTTTTTTGAGCCTGTTCAGCAGGGAAATGAAAATAAAGAAGAAAAGTACCCCCATAAAGCTCTTTGTTCTAAAACGCAAATGTGTATTGGCTTTCAACTGCTATTCACTTTGAAGACTGTCCAAGGTGCTTCATTTTCTAATAAATACAATACCTTAGATTCTCCTTAGAGAGAAAAAAAAAATATTTCAAATATCAGGAGATAATAGCCAAGGAGCTATTTGAACTTCAAGTAAAAATGTTAATAAAGCATTCATTCCAAGTCCTTGAATTTCCTTGCTTGAAAATCACTCAGAAAGCTAAACATAAAGGGAAATCAAAGGAATTGCCTCTTGGGTTTCAGAAATAATGCATTATTCATTGAGAAGCCAGGAAGGGAATTATTCTCAGGGTGGAAAATGCTTGGATGGAAAATGCATGGTCCCATTATTCCATTTACTTGGAAACTAAAAACACGCAGGCCCTTCATGAATGGGAGAGCATTCTTGCAAGTTTCCTTTCCCTTTCTTTTATCAAAGCTCTAATTGAACTCAAATTCAGAGCTTGATTAGATACCAGCAACATGCAGCTCAACAGATTTATTTTAAATAAAATGATCTTTTTCTCCTCCTGGGCAGAAGAAGGGAACATTCTTATTCCCACAGGACCTTAAGTGACAGAATTCAACTATAGTCATTTGTCGCTTATAATTTCTTCCAACTTTTAAAATTCAAAAAGAGCAAGATCTTTTTAATAAAAGCCATAGTCTCAGAAACTAGCCCATAGGCCTTACTTTTAGACCGAAAAAAAAAAAAAAAAAAAAAAAAGGCAAGGAGACTTGCTAGATTAGAGACAGGAAGTGGGAAACACCATCCTGACACAGGAGTTAATATATGTGGATGCTTCATTGAGGAACTTGGAGTCCTCTCCCTTCTTCACTGAAAGGAACTGTTTTCAGTACTAGGGTCACAGTCCCAATACTCTGTGCTTGGTTCTTTAAGACTTGAGTAATTCGAGGGACTCATAGTACAGGCCTCAAAAATCAACATCTAAAACCAATCATACCATTTTCCCTTCTTCTCCCTTCCCTCCTCTTTCACAGAGGTGCCAAGGACCACACTGACCAAAAATGAAGATGGACCACAGAAGTGGAAAATGGGGGCCTGGAACATTCCAAGGAGGTGAGGCTTCTAAACAATAGTGAGTGGGGCGCCTGCCTAGCTCGGTCAGTAGAACATGCTACTCTTGATCTCAGGGTTATGAGTTCGAGCCCCACATTGAGTGTAGAGATTACTTAAAAATAAAATCTTTAAAAGATAAAATAAACATGGGGCGCCTGGGTGGCTCAGTCGGTTGGGCGGCCGACTTCGGCTCAGGTCATGATCTCGCGGTCCGTGGGTTCGAGCCCCGCGTCGGGCTCTGTGCTGACAGCTCAGAGCCTGGAGCCCGTTTCAGATTCTGTGTCTCCCTCTCTCTCTGCCCCTCCCCTGCTCATGCTCTGTCTCTCTCTGTCTCAAAAATAAATAAAAACATTAAAAAAACAAAAACAAAAACTACACCCAGGCCCCTTTAGTAATAAGTAGCCAACCATAATTCAATTGGGTGATGGGACTTGAGATGTGCATTATGGACCCTATTGACACCTAATCTGCAGAGACTCGAGTACATGCCGAGTAAGAGTAAAAAGAACCTCATCTCCACATCAGTAAAGTGGAAAAGTAACAGCTCCTTGCCTACTCCATAGGGAGTGCTGAGGATCACTCTGAGGTACAACATGTAAAAGCTCTCTATACCCTGTACATCTACTGGACTATACTACCTATCGCCAATGTCAGTGGCATAATAAGTGAAGGCTGGTGTAGCACAGAACCAGAGCAGATTTCCTGCAAGGGCACAATGTGGAAGCACGTTTTGGACTGGAGAAGACCTGGCATTTCAGGAAGCTCTGAGATGATACCACCCTGATTATGAGATTCCAAGGACTTGCTGTTGAGTCCAAGGAAGATAAGAAGAAGGAAAAGAGAGGGAACACAGGGAAGCACAGGAGCCCCACATTATTTTGGAGGTTCTCATGGGTCAGCTCAACACCTATACCAAGATGGCACGCTACTGGATGTAGTACTTGATAGGGACAGTGCTTTATGTAGTTTGTATATTTCCAGGACATTTCTGATGGATGTATTCCCACAAGGAATGGTATGCAACAGTAGGGAAATAAAAAGGAATCATAAGTAGTTTATGGTTATTGATTTTAAAGTCAGAAGCAGAAGTGGCAGAAGATAAGATGGCCAAGGTCATGAAGGCCTTGTGCACCTGGCTAAGACATTTGAAATTTCTCCAGCACAGCACTGGTTCTCAGGCCTTGCCACATATTACAATAAACCCACAGAGCTTGTAAGAAAGATTTTCACTTACACTTCCCTCTGTGAGAGTCTAATGTCATTGGCCTCACTGGTCTGTGTCTCACTGAACATGGAATGCTCTAATACAGTGGAAGGAAGAAAATAATTTGGATAAAAATAAAGACAAAAACATCAGATGTTTCCAAATTCCAGAGAACTACAGAAAGCCTGAATTAGAGCAGTGCCAATATTAGGAAACGGACTGCATGAAATGGGGAAGATGGAAAGAGTCTAGATGTGCCTCGAGATTTTCCATGGTGGGGGTTGGAGGGGGTGGTGAAGGAAGAAAGTCGCTACCTTTCATTGAAGGAGGAAACACAGGAGAAAGGGTTGGCTCGCGTTTTCTGAGGGGAGAGGAGGAGAACAGAGATAATGCCCTCGAGTTTACTGATCTTAACTTTGAGGCACCTGCGAGACTTCAGCTGCAGACGTCTTAAAGACAGGATAGGCTCATGGCAATTTGAGTCCTGGGCAACTGTCTCTCAGCGTGCTGAACAAGAGTGGCTACATTCTGCACAATCTGCCATGTTACATGTAACAGGGGGAGACAGATATTCAGAAAATATCCATGGGTTAGAATGAATAGCGGAAGTTGCTCTTCTTAGAGCAAGCTTCATTCCTGTCTTACGCATCTGTCAAATCAATCTGTGAGGCCCCGATGCCCACAAAGATGGAAGGAGAGGTGCTGGAATGTAGACGTAAAAAGCAGGGAGGAAGGAGGCTGTTTTGGAACAACAGGTCACAGCTGCAGAATGAGATCGTATTACCACACCTTCCCTCAAATCTACACAACCCCATCAGCGGAATAATGCTTACCATCTGGTCTCACAATTAGAGTCTTTTCTCTAGAGTGACTATTCCCTAATCAGTTGAACTCTGCTTACATATGGAACATAACCAAGCTTTAACCAAAGTTAAAGAGAGAAAGTCCTTGACAGAGAAGACCGCTAGGGAGAGCGCCCTTTGATGAAGAAAAACCAGAAAACATTTCCAGTCTGGCTGGCAAATTTGTGTTTTTACCAAACAAACAAACAAAACAACAAAACAGGTAAAACAAAAACAAAAATACACACCAAGACAACCCACAGATCCAAGACAAGTCAAGGTAACGCAATTCCACACCAGTGCTGTGTTCAAGTCAACCTCTCCTCTGGCCCTGCATTTCTTGTTTCTCAAAGGATCTACGAGATAGTCCAATCTCAGAGGCCTGTGGTAGAGGCTGAGGGGGGATATAGGTGTTCAAAAACATACACTACCTCCACGGCCACTAAATTGGAATTTCCTCAGAGAAGGAGCAGCTTGGTATCCCAGAATTCAGTCCAATTTTTGTAGCTGTATTATGATTTCTGCTACTAAGGTACACAGAAATGATTCAGCCAGCGAGGAAACCTTTCGAAATTACATATTTTAAAAGAGGCTGTGTTAGATAACAGGCCGCAGGTGAAAGGCTTATGCCTAGGTCTAGCAGTTGAGGGATCGCTGCAATGAAGACGTAAATGGCTTTTTGAAATTAAAGTTTTTCTCTAAAAGAGCAACCTAGATTATTTATAAAATCCATTTCCTAGAACACTGAAAAGATAAAATCAATGCAATTCCACTTCTTCATGGTCATAGTAAACACTTCGTATGTTTATAGTTGCATGATCTCATTCATTGTGTGACGTACTCTGACGTTTCCTTCACCCCTGAGGGCAACATTTACCCTTTAAAATTTTTAAGTATTTATTTTTGAAAGAGAGAAACAGAGCACAAATGGAGGAGGGGCAGAGTGAGAGGGAGACACAGAATCCGAAGCAGGCTCCGGGCTGAGCTGTCAGCACCGAGCCTGACGTGGGACTCGAACTCATGAACCGCGAGATCATGACCTGAGCCGAAGTCGGGCACTTAACAGACTGAATCGCCCACACGCCCCAACGTTTATCCTTTAAAGGACATTAACAACATACACATCTCGGGGTGCCTGGCTGGCTCAGTCGGTGAAGCGTGCGACTCTTGATCTCGGGGTTGTGAGTTTGAACCCCACGCTCGGTGTAGAGGTCACGTAAAAATAAAATCTTAAAAATAAACAAAAAAACATAAGATCTCAAAGCAGAACAGAATACTCATTCAGTTCTCTTTTGAATATCCCTGGATGAAAGTTTTAGCTAATTCTCTCTTTTAGCAACACAATGCTGGCTTTCCCACACAAAGGAGAATGCCAACACTGCTTTGCTTCTTGGCATTTTATACTCTCCTTCACGTTAAACACTGAGTGTCACACACACCCCTGCTCCATACCCTACAACAGACTCTAAATCTCATCTGCAACTGTACATTGGAAAGCACATGCCGAAGTGGCTAGCATGCCAGCATCATCTCTCATAGAACATCTGTGCTTGAGAACAGCCGGTAGAAACCACTTCTCCATGGCTACAGCCCTAGCCAAGTAAGCAATACCTTTTATCTGCCTATTGCAACAGGCTCCTAACCAATTCCTCTTCCTTCATGCTTCTTCCCCAAAGCTTGCACAGAATAGACAGAATGATCTTTCATACGCATAAATCAATTCATATTACATCACTTTCCTGCTTAAAATCCTACAAAGGCTTTCTACTTGAAATCCTTACTGGGATTTGCCCCATATGACTGGCCTGTCAATCTCTTCAACCTCATCTCGTTCCACTCATCACTCATCCACTAGATTCTAATCACGTTCGCCAAGGTCATTTCTGTCTCAGGACCTTCGCATTTATAGTCCTATTACCTAGGAATACTCCTTCTGTAGACCTTCCCATCTGCTTAGTCACAATTAAATATCACTTCCTCAAAAGCCATCCTTGGTTATCCTACCTAATGCTGCACACTCTCCTCACTACACTCTCCCGTTTTATCATCTTCATCTTCATATCTCGTGACTATACCCAAAACTATCTCACTGGTTTAACATGTTTATTTTCTATCTTCCTTCAATGAGAATGTAAGCTTTGTGAAATAAGTAAATGTGGTCTCTTTCATGTCTGTATCTCCAGCATCTAGAACAGTAGCTGGCATACCGCGGGCATTCAATATATCTGTCACATATCAGTCACAGGTAACTGCCCAATAGACATATCCAAAACAAGGATAGCACCCTTTGAATGGGCGCTACAAGGCAGTCAGAGGGCATGAGGTGGATCATATATGCAAAAGTCTCACCATATCTGCATTTGTTACTGGAGCATAAATAAATCTATTGCTAACAATCTGGATGGGTATCAGATTATCTATAGAATCTCCTGAGTTCTGGAAAACCATGTTGGCTCAGTAATGAAGGGAGACATGGCATTACCCAAGTTCCTGCTACAGGAATGGTTCAATAGGATGATGCTGCTTCATCAGACCCTGGATTCTGCAATAGCTACCTAGCTACCTAGAAAAAATCACTTATTGACCCAACACACCTTTGTGTTAATCCCTCAGGATCCAAAGTTCCATGCAGGGGAATTTGGCCATGATTAGGTCTCATACCCATGCCCTAGTTATCAGGGAGTATCGAAAGAATATATCCTACCCTTTGGCATATACTGTCTTACCTTTTTTTAGAATATAAAGTATACTTCTAATCACTTATCACCATAATCAGTGTCCAGGCATAATATTAAATGTGAATATTCACAAGTCTTTTTCAAGTGTCATACCTGCCTTTTTTATAGGCACTCAAATTGGTGTACTGTTTTCATATATTTATGTCCCCATAATTTATAATAGCTTACTTAACTCAAGGAAGACTCATAATTTATGAGAGGATAAGGATAATTCTCATTAATCTAATTTTTCTTCCTAGCATATCAGCTGTTTTCCTTTCAGTAACTGATGTCTAAATAATAGTATAAAGCTAAGTCCTTGAATTATCTTTATTCTTATAGAAAGTTTGGAAAACGCATAAAAGTATAAATAGGAAATTTTAAAAATTACTTAGAGTCCTGCAGTCTAGAGATACTTTAGTATATGATTTTGCACTTTTGAAATGTTGCTTTGAATTCTAAATGTGTGCCTTTTTTCTGATTGCATATGAAATTAATGTTGAATGACTGTTTATTAGTGATGGGGAAGGGTAGGGAAGTAGATTTTTTATCTCTAGGAACATTATTTTGTTATCCAATTGGTGTTTTATGTAGTAATGTATCCTAATTTGTTCAATACAACATCCTCTTGAATCTGTGAGAATATTAACTGTAATTTATTTGAGGCTGTTTTATGTTTCCTAGAGTACTTCTGTTTCAATGTTAGACGCTATAATACTCACAAATCCACTGCAGGGACACCATGCTTCAGGGAATGTGTGTTCATTATTCAGGAGACTTTCCAGAATAGGGGGCCCTCTGGGAAATGGATTGCCATCAAAGCCAGCATTTTCCTATACTTACAATATCCAGTGATGCCATCTAATGGGTGGGCGAAAAGTTCCATTAGACAATCACATAGAGAGAAGTAGACTCCTCTGAAAGTTCTTATCTATGAATGGTGAAAACGAAGTTGCAATAATGCTCAGATAATACAGAAACAGCATGGCCATCTTTCAGCTCCAAATTCGAAAAAAGTCAAGAGACAGCTACCAAACAAAGACGCACTAAGTTGTATGTCCTTAAACATCCTCGGCCATACTTTCAGCTGTAGCTAACATTCTCCCCGAGAAATATATGACCGCTAAGGACTCTATAAGCATATGAAACAGGAAATGCTTGACTTTACGTTCGACGAAACCATTACATATTAAACTATGTTAAAATGGGTCACCACCTCACCCCTTCCTCCCTAAACAGGTTGCGTGATTTCTACCCAGCTCTGTCTTGGTGTGAAATAGCTGAGGGGAAGACTGGCTCACCAGAGCATTACCACCCACCAATAACCATAAAACAGTGCTCCTCCCAATGCCTACCAAAAGATTTTCTTGCAAGTCCTTACTGTTTTCAAATGACAGTTTCTACACTTATAAAAATATATACAATTTTTATATATGCACACACACACTGTATGAGTGTATACATAACACATATCTGTATGTGCACGGATATTCATACATACATTGAGAACAGTCATCACATTTTAGTGTCTTTAAAAAAACAATGAGATTTATTTTCTTTCACATGTAGTAGACTCTGAGACCCAACCAAAAAGGCCGCCACTTAACATATTCTTCACATAGAAAATAATTCGCCATTCTCAGAATGGTGAGATCTGTTTTGCCTTCTAAACCTAGTGATTGCAATTTTCTTAAAAAGTAAATTTCACTTCTTATTTTAAAAATGATAAATCTTCTATCTCACTGAAAATCAGTGTTGTCAACTCCAGACCAACGTCAACTAACTCAGAAAGTGATACTAAACATATTGCATGACTGTGGTCCAGCTGTTACCAAGGTGATTTGAATAATATTTATTCCTTTAAAAAGATAAATAAAATCCACCCCCCAGAATCTTTCCCTAGCAAAAGTTCAACATAAACAAGGAATTTATAATTAGTTTTGCAACACAAACAAGGAATTTATCACTGGCTTTGCAACATATTTAGTTTTTCAGCTATGAATTAAGATTCTCCCCAAATGACATTAAGTCTGAAAAATGAGTACTAAAATCTGGTTGAAAATATTCACAGAATGTAGCTGATGACAGAATCCTATGGATTTTATTCTTTACAGTTCATGAACTACTTGCACGGGTCAGCAAGATATGTACTAATCAAGAGACCAACTTCAAGGACAAAGAAATGTAAAGAAAGTTTCATTTCTAATTCATTTCTTATTAACAAAATGGGGAAAAATTTAACCCAAAAGCAAATTCAGAAAATTCTGTGAAATATTCTTCCAACCTAAAAATTATTAGTTTTTTTTAAAACATGCCTACACATGTATATATCCAAATGACACGAAAAGAGGAACAGCAGAAATGCTAAATATAAATCATTCTTTTCAATATCAGCTATGCCTCCTACGGTTGCTAAATGTCTTGAATTGATATTTACAAAGCACAGATTCTTGGCAGAATAGGAGGGATGTACAAACTGCTAGAATATGATAGCTGTGTGCCTAAGATATCTCTCATTATCAAAACCTTTTAAGTTAAAAAAAAAAGTATACAAGCAATCGTTCCATTGGGAAGTGAGTATTTAGGCTAAAGAATTCCAGATTGAAAATCATAAACAAATTTTTCTATATGAATTTCAATTATGTAACTACAAGTTCAGAGTAAAATATTGGTTGCTCAAACCTAAGATTAAAAATTACAAAGCAAATTCAGACATAAATCCTGAACAAAAGTCTATCAGTTGTACAGCCTTCAAAATAAACTGCAACAATATCACTTCTAGGAATTTATCCTATAAATACAGTTACACACAATTGCACATGTGCAAAGAATTCTTTGCATTATTTTATTTCAATTCCAGTACGGTTAACATACAGTGTTATATTATTAGTTTCAGGTGTACAATAGAGTACACTTGATCTTAGCCAAAGGCCAAGAAGTGATTAGGTGTACAATATAGTAATTCAAAAATTCTATATATTACTGAGTGCTCATCATGGTGAGTATATGCTTAAGCCCCAGCACATATTTCACCCAACCCCCCACCCACCTCCTTTCTGGTAACCATCAGTTTGTTTTCTGGAGTTAAGACTCTGTTTCTTGGTGTGTCTTTGTTGTTTCCTTTGTTCATTTGTTTTATTTCTTAACTTCTACATGTGACTGGAATCATATGGTATTTGTCTTTCTCTGACAGACTTATTTCACTTAGCATTATACTCTCTAGATCCCATCTGTGTTGTTACAAATGACAAGATTTCATTCTTTTTTTTAGAGGTTAGAAGCAAGCTATTTTATTTTATTTTTTTTAACGTTTATTTATTTTTGAGACAGAGAGAGGCAGAGCATGAACGGGAGAGGGTCTGAGAGAGAGGGAGACACAGAATCTGAAACAGGCTCCAGGCTCTGAGCTGTCAGCACAGAGCCCGACGCGGGGCTCGAACCCACGGACTGCGAGATCATGACCTGAGCCGAAGTCGGCCGCTTAACCGACTGAGCCACCCAGGCGCCCCAATTTCATTCTTTTTTTAATGTTTACTTATTTTTGAGAGAGAGACAGAGACAGAGACAGAGTGTGAGTGGGGAAGGGGCAGAGAGAGAGGGAGACACAGAATCTGAAGCAGGCTCCAGGCTCTGAGCTGTCAGCACAGAGCCTGATGCGGGGCTCAAACTGACGGACCGCAAGATCATGACCTGAGCCGAAGTCGGACGCTTAACCAACTGAGCCACCCAGGCGCCCCTCATTCTCTTTTATGGCTGAATAATATTCCATTGTATATACACACACACAACATTTTCTTTATCCATTCATCAACTGATGGTCACTTGGGCTGCTTCCATAATTTGGCTATTGTGAATAATGCTGCAATAACCATACGGGTGCATATATCTTTTCAAATTAGTGTTTTCCTACTCTTTGGGTAAATACCCAGTAGTGGAATTACTGGATTATGTGATAGTTGCATTTTTACTTTTTTTGAGGAGCCTCCATACAACTTTCCACATTGGCTATGCCAGTTTGCATTTCTACCAACAGTGCACAGGAGTTTCTTTTTCTTCACATCTCTGCCAACACTTGTTTCTCAGTATTGTTTATTTTTAAAAATAAGAAAGAGTCTAGGTAGAGAATAGAGAAGTAAATAGTCTAGGTAGAGAATGGTCACTGGTAGAAAAGCAAAATAAGTTACATTGTATTCATAAAGTGGAATCCTATTCAACTTCTTACATTTCTTCAGATATTCTATCCTGACAGATACCAAATGATCTCCAAGATACACTGCAAAAAAGATCTAGAAAAATATGTACAGTATGCTACTATGCTTTAACTATAGCAACCAAAAAAGGCATGGGCAAACACACAGATGTCTATAATAAGCCCCAATTGAAGCTATCAATAAATTTTAAAAATGTTTCGAACATGAAATTATAAAAATGATACTTAAATGTTTTATTTGAACTTAAAATACCAATTTGTATTAAGTTGCCAATCCTTTAATACAGAGCCAAGACTTTATATTTGAATTGGGTCTGCTAATTGGAGCTCGGCATCATCTTCCACGCAAAGCCACACCAATAAAGTATCACATGTTACTTCCAAATTGGCTCCTTCAGAGTGGAGTCAGAACTTTAAAATTCTGGTAAAGCAGTTTGAGTACAAAAATCTTGCAGATTTTTTATGGTTTTCTTCGAACTTAGTTGTTCTCATCAGCAAATCTAAAGCAGTTTCTTTTTGCAACTTGCTTTAAGTATTAACAAAATATCCACCTTAGTTTTCCCAGAAACATATTCTTGTTCTCATTTTTAAATATCAATACTGTAATATTTAATTAATTATACAACATAAACAGTTTGGGGAGCAAAAATAAATCGATTCTTGGTAACTGTCAGGAGCTGAATTACTTGGCTTTAAGGCTATAGTCTACTAACTTCCTTTTTTATCCATCTAAATATATATGTGTACTATGTACTATGTGTTAGGTACTATTCTAGGTACTGAGGATACCACAGCGAATCAAAAAGGAAAAAAAAAATCTCTTCTCTCTTTGATCTTAGGTTCTAGAAGGGATTGAAAGACAACAAAATAACTTAAATTTCTTGTAGAGGGGGATAGCATTTGGGGACTGGGAGAGCAAGTGTGGAAGCAAGGGGAGCAGTTAGAGGCACATGCAGAAGTCCAGAAAAGAGAAAATGATGGCTTTCAACAAGGGAAGGTGATCACAGATACATGTTGATAGTAAAGCTTATCTAATTTGCTAATAGAATAGATGCTGGAGACAGAGAGAGGCAGAGGGACAAGTCAGGAAGCCTGCAAACAACTAAAATAAAGGATTTAGTGCCAAGGAGTTCACTGATGAGAGTTCAGTGGGTCTTGAGAATGGAAGCATGACTGGAGTAGATTCAAGAGTGAACAGGAGAAGTTGGATACTGCAAGGATAGACATTGCTTTTAGGCAGTTTTGCTGTGGATAGGAGAAAAGCGACTATTGGCTCCCTTCGTTCTTTTCCTCTTTCCTCTTCCTTCAGAAAAACCCATGGAATAAATCTACAAGAAATACAGATATGTGGAGTGAACTGTTATTGGTTCTCCAGGCCTAAAGGTCACTCTAGCCACAGAGTGACCACTAGAATGTCCTCTTCCTGTTTAAGAAACTTCTGAGAGCATTCATCAGGATTTCTTGATGAGCTCTCAAATTTCAGGGTCGGCCCTCTTTCTACTTTAAGTTGGAAAAGGATTCGAGCTAAGAGACAAATTAGTAACAAGTTTAAATGATCCTTGCTTTTACTGTGCTTCAGACAGAGAATAGTCGCTAAACAGTAATGGGCTCCCTCGGCCCACTATGCCCTTCCAGTGTTGTAGAAAGAGCCTGGGAACACGGTAAAAAAAAAAAAGTGACAAAAGTGACTCTGAGCATGCTCAGAGCTGTGATGCAGGGGCAGCTGCCCACAGCCCAGCCAGAGCCAGGGGAGTTTCTGGGCAGACGCTGGGGCCCGGCTACTTTGTCATGTAGGCCCACAGTCAGGAAAGGCAGGACTAAGACCCACCCCTGCCCCACCCCCAACCCCCCCCCCCCCCCCTCCAGTCGAGGCCTAAGGCAGAGGCCAGATTCCTAGCTGGGGAACTGGATGAAATGGACTTGTTTTTTAATGACAGGGTCTGGCCCAGCTGAGCTGTTTGAGGAAAACAGATAAGGCAGGGAGGGAACTTCTTTAGGGAGTAGACACTGGCCTCAGCTTTCTGTTTTTCACAGGTTACAGTTTAGGAGGGGATGGTGGGGATTCATCAGGCAATATAAGCAATGAGTGTGTGGTGCTCAGCATTGGAGGGGCTCTAGCCTCTGTGGGACTGGACCCCACCCTCCTGAAACAGTTGGGCTGCTGGGAGAGGGCCAGGGCTGAGAGAATTCCCATCACAGCCTAGTCTTGGCTACAGGGGGAGAAAAAACAGATAAAAAATAATTTTCCTAAAAAATAGAGCAGCAACAGCAAGGAACCAAATGTAGCCCAGAGGGGCTCTGCTTTTGCTTTGTTAGGAAGGGGACCCTTGAACCACCTGGACATCTCTCTTGCTCTTCTCACCAGTTACCCATCACTTCATAGACCTTTCTTAATCAAAGATCTTAATCAGATCAGGCTCACAGGGAGAATAATGTTGGGGAAGATATAAGCTGTGGCAATTCATTGGCCTACCTTTAGCTCCAAAGGGTTAGTGAAATGTCTGCTTCCATTTACACTGGAGAGAGAACTGGGCTTTCTCAATTTAATCCAGGGACAGGATGCTACTGAAGACCCTCAAGTCTAATTTGTAATCTGTCTTGTTACCACTTGAGATTTTAAAACTCTGCTGATACTCTCTAGGGTTCTCACTTTTCATAAATATTACCCATCGTTTCCTGTTAAATAACCTTTATTTTTCAGACACTTGCTGTATCTTCCAGTCTTTTGTAGTCTTTTTGTCTTAACCATGTAAAGTGTTGAGGTGCAATTACATCCTTTAAATGCATTTTTACGCAGTATCTCTTATAACGCCTGGTTGCACTTATCAGGGCAACCCATGAATGGAACATTTAAAGGCATCTCATAAAAGTGAAATTTAGTTTTGTGGTTTGCGTGTATCTGATTTTTAAAAAAATTCCCCATCGTGTTCTGAGGTACGATGTGGAAAGTAGCCTTCCATTTAAGTAGGTACGAAAAAGAAAGCAAAGGACCAGCAAGAATTGCACAGTAGGATGGAATACTATAGGACCAGAAAGTTCCATAAGATGAAATTATTGTTATTATAATAGTAAAATAAGAGTGAGGCTGGGAGTTTGAAGACTTCTGGAGTCAAGTACTATAAGCACATTTAACAAATACATAATACATTTAAACATGGCTTAAAAGTTGGGGGTTGGGTTCCGTAAGCTGTATATGAAGATGCCACTTTTTAATCAGGCAGAAACATTTTTTCCTGCATCCTGTCCTCTTATCCTTCAACACCCTTAGTATACTTGCAAAGCTCAGATGGATTGGAATTGCAAACAGATCACACAGGGAGAAAACTCTACATTCACGTCATTTGAGAATGGAATGTCACGTAGCTTTCTTGTGCATGTTTTAGGCACCTTCAATTGAGAGCACCTCCGCTGCACTTTCTTCAAAGAGTTGAGGTAGAACAAAAAAGACAACTGGAGAATTAATTCTAGAAAGACAGAAACTTGAGGGTATGTGGAAAGGAAAAGAAACTGGGTATCCACTAAAATTAGCTATATTTTTTTTAACGAAGCAGATAGCCCCACTACGCTTACTAGTGATTGTTGTTTCTATACAACTTATTGTTGAATTTGAAAACTTTGGGATTATTTCATAAAGATTACATAAAATCCTCAATCACAGAATTTTTGAAGGAAGGATGGGGGAAACAAGGAGTTCAAGAAATCCTACTAATTAGACCTGCAGTCTTGTTCAAGTCACTTCTCACTGGCCTCCAGACATATTTCAGGAGCTGAACAGACTGGTGGTGCTTAATCACTTCTGTGACATCAACCCCTCAGGAGTCCAAGGAAAACCATAGCCCTATCCTCAGAGGCAATATGTCCTAAAACAACATTTTACTTATAATTCTCAGCAATCCATACCCAAACTTCTGGACCGAATAATTCTTTCCAGTGCCGGTGATGCTTTCAGGAATTTAACAAAATGTTTAATTTTGTCTAGTAGTTGTGGAATTGCAGAATGATGACCTCAGAGAATTAATATAATTTGACACTTATTCATCCACATGGGGAGTAAAAATTCTTTCTTGTAGGTTGATACATGCACAAAAAAAAAAACCAAAAAAACAAAAAACCAGGGGTTTAGGGGCACCTGGGTGGCTCACTTAAGTGTCTGACTTTGCCTGGGATCATGATCTTACCATTCGTGAGTTCAAACCCTACATCAGGCTCACTGCTGTCAGCGCAGATGATCCTTCAGATCCTCTGTCCCCTCTCTCTACCCCTCCCCTTTGTGCACGTGTGAGCTCTCACTCTCGCTCTCACTCTCTCTCTCTCAGAAATTAAAAAAACATAGGTTTAAATCTCACTTCAGTGCTAGTATTGTAGTGAGGGCTTCCTCCCCTCCCCCTCTTTACTCACTGCTTCCCTCACCCTGCCCCTCCACAGAAACAGTCCATGAGAGAGGCAGTATGAGGCTATAAAAACAACACTACATTTAAAATGAAGACAGCTGGATTTAAAATGTTTTAAAAATTACAAGGCCCTTGGGGCACCTGGGTGGCTCAGTCGGTTGAGTGACCGACTTTAGCTCAGGTCATGATCTCATGGTTCATGAGTTCAAGCCCCACATCAGGCTCTGTGCTGACAGCTCAGAGCCTGGAACCTGCTTCGAATTCTGTGTCTCCCTGCCCTCCTTTGTCCTCTCTCTCCACCCCTCCCCCACTCACTCTTTCTCTCTCTCTCTCTCTCAAAAATAAAGTTTAAATTTTTTTTTTTAAATTACGAGGCACTCAAGGATCATCTGGTTTACGGCAGACATTTCTGAGATAAAGAAAGATAAGGAAGTCTAGAAGAAAGGTCTTCAACCTTGCCTTTTCCATCCTTTGTCCCACTCTTACTTCTCTGAGCCTCGGTTTCCTTACTTGCAAAAGGAAGAAGGTCATTTACAGCCTGAAAAGTTTTCCATTAAACTGGAAGTTTAATGTCCCCCTTTTTCTATAGAAGTTAATTCTTATTTATGCTATTAGCCACAATACTCAAAATCACACCTTTCATGTAGTGTATGTCTCCTCACCTCCAAAACAATCTATGAATGTTTTCATTGTATAAGTGCAAAGAAAGAACAATTCCTTGTAGTTTTAGCTGTCATATAAAGTAACAGATTTTGATCTATACCAAAAAACCTGATAACCCTCAGATGACTCAGATGAACATTAGGCAATTTTTTAAAATGCAATAAGCCTTATTCCATCAGAACAAATGATGATTCTGAAGATGTTTGCAATTAATATTAAGAATGGAAAGGTCTGGTACATTTTGTTACAGAGAAAAATCTAAATATAGCATACTGAGGCTGCATTTTCTTCTTCACATCACAACATCAGTAGTAACCTTAAACTCACTATGAAATTTCCAGGTATTTGTAAAGGTTATGTATTTTTTCATAGTTGAAACTCTAGGAAATGCCCAAATTAAATTATAAAGTAAAAGATGAAAACATCCATTCTTTTGGTTAAAAGGAAAACAACCTACACTAAGACTGTTCAGAAGTTAGTTCAACAAAATTCAATCCAGAAACAATAATACCAAGCAGCTATTTTTTTTTAAAGTAGGCTGCACGCCCAGCGTGGAGCCCAACACGGGGCTTGAACCCACGACCCTAACATCAAGACCTGAGCTGAGATCAAGAGTCGATGCTTAATGACTGAGCCACCCAGGCACCCCCCAAGCAGCTATTTTGTGCAAGACGATGTGTTAAGTATCTTTGGGGGTGGAATGTAGAGATGAGATAAGACCAAGTTCTGGCTGAAAGAGCCTAGAAGCTGAGGTTGGAAAGAAAGGCGTTTACATGACTAAAAGGTAAACAGTACAGGGGGGACCAACAGAGGAGGGAAGAAAGGAAACAAGAAGGCAAGAGAAAGTCACATAGGCCAGTGTTTTTCAGACTTAAATGTGCATAGGAATCTTATGAAAATACAGACTCTAGTTTAATAGGTCTGGGGTGAAACCTGGGAGTCTGCTCTTCTAACAAGCTCCCAGGTCATGCTGCTTTTATTTGTCCATATGTAACTCTTTGGGTAGCAAGGGTCTAGGAGATCTTTATGCCCAATAGAACTTTCCATGGTGATAGAAATGTTCTGTATCAGAGCTATCCAATACGGTAGTCACTGAAATATGGCAAGTGTGACTGAGAAACTATTTAAAAGTTATTTAATTGTAATGCACTTAAATAGCCACATGTCTAATATCCACCCAATTGGACAGGCAGGTCTAGACTAGGCAGTTAATTCAGAGCAAGCTGCACAGGGGGCCTCAACTTCCTGCATGCTTTGAGTAGGTAAATCAACCTAGTTCAGGATTTCTCAACCTGGGCACTAATGACATTGTGGACTGGACAATGCTTTCTTGGGCAGGGTTTGGGGGAGTGGAGGGTGGTCTTCTGTTATAAGATGTTTAGCAGCATTCCTAGCCTCTACCCACTAGATGCCAGTAGTACACGCCGGTCATGAAAATAAAACATAATCTAGACATTGTCAAATGTCCTCGGTGGCAGGGGGGTCGGGGGAGGAGACAAAATAAGTGGTCTAGATAATACTTTTAGACAGAAAGGTGTATGAAGTCAACAGCAACATTCTTAACAGTAACCAGGTATTTGTATTAGTTTTCTATTGTCGCCGTGACAAATTAAGGCAAACTTGGTGCAAAACAACACAGATTTATAATATTATAGGTCTAGAGGTCAGAAGTCTGAGATGGGCTAAAATCAAAGGGTTGGCAGAGCTGAATTTTCTTTCTGGATAGCTCTAGGGGAAAACCCGTTTCTCCTTGACTCTCCCACCTTTCAAAAGCCACCTGTGTTCCTTGGCTCATGGAACTTTCTTACATCTCCAAGCCAAAAATCCAGCATAATTGCCCCATCTCAAGGTCCTTAACTTAATCACAACTGCAAAGTCCCTTTTGCCATGTGAAGGGGACATGTTAACGGGTTCCAGGAAGAAAGACATGGATGCTTTTGGTGGGCCATTTTTCTCACTACCATAATACGAAAATGAAAACTTAAAACAGTCAATAATTTCATACCTAAAATAATTTAAGATGAAATCTTCCTCTAAAGCCCTGCAAAACTGTGATTGAATTCTGTGCTGCAAACACTTTCATACCTAGAAATAACATTTTCTATTTACATAAAAATTTGTATGTCACATTTTCCCACTTTTGATGTTATAGTTCTCATGCACTGCCTCATGCCTTCCCAACCCTGTTGAGATCACTAGTATAAAATTACATTTTTAACACCCAAGTGAGAAAATATCATTCATTGCTAACTCTTTGCATGATTTCCAGAAGTTCAGAATTCCATTTGTGTATGTACACAGTGACTGTCTTAGTCCATTGACGCTGCTATGACAAAACACCCCAAACTAGGCAGGCTGTAAACAACAAAAATGTATTTCTCACGGTTCTAGAAGCTGGAAGTCCCAGATCAGGGTGACAGCATGATCAAGTTTTGGTGAGAGCCTTCATTCAGGGTGTAGACGGCCAATTTCTCACTGTATACTCATATGGCGGGAGAGACTAGAGAGCTCAGTGAGGTCTCTTCTATAACGACACTAGTGACACCCATGGGGGCTCCACTCTCATGACCCAAGCACCTCCCAAAGAACCCACCTCTGGGAGGTGGGGGGGAGTAGGTGCCAACATATGAATTTGAGAGGGGCACATTCAAATTATAGCAGTTATATTTCCTACTTCTTTAGATTCCCCTCAACTTTCTATTTCTTTCAAAAGGAAAAGAAGTATTTGGTTATGTGAACCCTTATCCAAAATCTCCACCAGGGACCTTTTCTGTAATTTCTAGATTTTTAGCTCATATGTGCCAAGGGCTGGGGCATTTTCAGTTATAGAACAATGAGTGGCTAAAATAATTATCGTTTAAAAATTTTTTTTTATTTTTTAATTTAAGTTTATTTATTTATTTAGAGAGGGAGAGACAGAGAGAACATAAGCAGGGAAGCAGAGAGAGGGACAGAGAGAATCCCAAGCAGGCTCTGTACTGTCCACACAGAACCCGACACGGGGCTTGAACTCACAAACTTTGAGATCATGACCTGAGTTGAAATCAAGAATCAGATGCTTGGGGCACCCGGGGGGCTCAGTCGGTCGAGTGTCCGACTTCAGCTCAGGTCATGATCTCGTGGTCCGGGAGTTCGAGCCCTGCGTCGGGCTCCGTGCTGACAGCTCTGAGCCTGGAGCCTGCTTCGGATTCTGTGTCTCTCTCTCTCTCGCTGCCCCTCCTCCACTCATGCTCTGTCTCTCTCTCTCTCTCTCTGTCAAAAATAAATAAACATTAAAGAAAAAAAAAATCAGATGCTTAATGAACTGAGCCACCCAGGTATCCCCAAAAGAATTTCAAACAAATACTTTCTTCAGTCTGTTCCTAGAAACTGCTCTTTAGAGTGAAAGCCTATATCTGCTCATCAGTTTCTGAAAGAGAAGAGTGGTGACTAACAAAGCCAGATGGCATCTACACTCGAAGTTTCTTTCCCCTTTTGAGTTTGATGTGCAAGATTTGATTGTCTTTAAGAGCCGATTCTCCCCGGCTTGGGAAGTTAAGCTTGGTGAGGTCGACAAGAGGCGATGAGGAGGAAGGTGCAGGGAGAGGTGGTAGCCCCAGAATAGAGCATCTGCTGACTCACTTTCCCACCACAAAGAGTGGCGAACCGAAACTGAGGCTTCAGTTTAACTCTTCTTCCACATTCTCCAAAGGACAAAACTTCCATTCATAGAAGCCTGTGGTGGCAGCATGATTACAGAAGTGGACGTTGGGGGGGGGGGGGTTGGGGGGGGGAGGATAGTTTTGGGTTCTGGTTTCGTTTACAGGCAACTACAAGAGGCAGAAGCGTAAAGAGACAGAATACTTTCTGCTGAAATGAAGCCAGGGACCAAATTCATTTTTTCTATTACAGGCAGTCTTTGGGGGTCCCTCCGAACACTGCAAAGTCCCCTAATAAGATTTCTGGTCCAGACAAGATGGCATAGACTACTTTCTCCCTGAGGCTCCCAGCTAAGTATAAATACAAACCCTGGCAGGAGAAACAGAAGAAGCAACCCCCCCGCCCCCCCCCCCAAAAAAACCCCCCCACACACACCACCCTCTGAAATGCAGAAAAAGGAAGGTTCACAGTTAGAGACCCTATGATTGAATGGTCTTGCGATCTGCAACCTAACAAGAGAAGGCCGACCAACCCCAGGTTTTCCACGCCCTGAACCTAGCAACAGGAGGCAGCCCAGCGAGGCTCAAACAGAGTCACATCAACACCACTGGGCTAGCCAGCAGCACTGACAAGGGGGATGAATCAGGAACTCCCCGGAAAAGAAGTGGTCAGGGAGAGCACTCTCCTTACTCACTAGGCCTAAGACTCCCTTCCCACGATGAGAGGCAACAGGCAGCTGGCAGCCCCAGCAAAGGGGAGACTCCCCCAAAAGAGGCCTCACCTGGGAAGTGCTGTCCTTCCCTGCAATCTGGAGGGGGGTGGGGAGGAAGAGACAGGAACAACACAAGTGCCAGGAAGCCTGTTTGTCTTCAGTGGCCAAAGAATTCCTCTCCTCACCCTCACCAGAGGCACTGGGAGGCCCAACCCAGGGAAACCCCTCCTCCATCCCCTCAGGTGAAATCAACAGGGACCAGTGGGATCCCTAGCGACCCCAGATAAACCAGGCCATCAAAACAGTACCACAAAGTCTCTGAAATGTAATCGTCATTGGAAGCAACAGCCTACAAAATTAGGACGGGATCTGCATGCTAAACCTAACTAGGATGACTGCCTGGTAAGAGTAAAGATTGACATAGGATCCCAACCTACTAATATAACAGCCAAAATGTCCAGGATATAATGAAAAATCACCCATCGCACCCAAAACTAGGAAAATGACTACTTGATTGAGAAAAGAATCCACAGATGGCAATGCTGAGATGAATCAGATGTTAGAATTATTGACAAGGATTTTAAAGCAGTCATCAAACATTGCTTCAATATACAATTGCAAATTCTTTGAACAAATGAAAAAAAATAGAAACATCTCAGCAAAAATTAGAAGTTATAAAAAAGGACCTAATTGAAGTTATAAATATGTGATAATAAGAATAAACTTAGTAGGTCCAATAGTAGAAATGACAGAGAACAGAGATCAATGAATCTGATAATCAATAGAATCTAGTGAATTTGAACAACAGAGAGAAAAAAGACAAAACAAACAAAACCAATGGCAGGGGTTGGGACAGTAAGGTACAACTTCATATATATCATGAGTCCCAGAAGAACAGGACAAGAGAGTGAGTTTAAAAGAATATTAGAATAAATGGTTTAAACTTTCCAAACTGCATGAAACTAGAAGAGAAAAAACCCAAAGAAACACACGAAGACATTTCATAATTAAATTGTGAGAACTGAAGCAAAAAAAAAAAAAAATGTTGCCAGTATCCAGAGACAAATGACACATTATCCATAAGGGAACATCAATTCACATAAGAGCAAATTTCCTATTGAAAACTATGGACGCCAGAAGAAATCTCACATTTTCCAACTGCTGGAAAAAAAATAAAACACAAAAACCAAAACTCTGTCATCTTCAAATTCTATATCCAGCAGAACTATCTTTAGGATGAAGGGAAAAAAAGACATCATCCTCAGATGAAGGAAAACTAAAAGAATTTGTTGCTAGCAGACCTACTTTAAAAAAAATTTTTTAATGTTTATTTATTTTTTGAGAGGGAGATTGACAGAGTGTGAGCAGGGGAGGGGCAGAGAGAGAGAGGAAGACACAGCATCTGAAGCAGGCTCCAGGCTCTGAGCTGTCAGCACAGAGCCTGACGTGGGGCTCGAACCCACAAACTGTGAGATCATGACCTGAGCCGAAGTCGGACACTCAGCCACCCAGGCACCCCTAGCAGACCTACTTTTAAAGAATGGCTGAAAAAATAATTCAAACAGAAAGAAAATGGTAAAAGAAGGAATCCTGGAACATGAAAAGAACAAAAGGAACGAAATATGCCTACCTACAATAGACAATCTTCCTCATGAGTTTTATAAAACATATTAGATATTTGAAAGAAACACTATACCACCACCTGATACTCAAAACAATGATATTTAAAAGTGGGGAAGGTAAAGGAACCTAAAAGGAAGTAGAGCTTCCACACTTCAAAGTGGTAAAATATTGGTATCACTACACTATATTAAGTCACACATAGACACTGTCACAGCCAGAGCAACCATTAAAAAAAATACAAAGAGATACACTCAAAAACACTGTAAATAAGGGGTGCCTGGGTGGCTCAGTCTGCTGAACGTCCGCCTCTTGGTTAGGTTCAGGTCATGGGACTGAGCCCTGTGTTGGGCTCCAGCTGAGCATGGAGCCTGCTTAAGATTTTCTCTCTCTTTGTCTCTCTCTCTCTCCTTCTGCCCCTTCCCCACTCGTGTGAGTGTGCGCACACACACACACACTCTCTCACAAACACACACACACACACACACACACACACACACACACACAGAGTAAATAAATTGAGATGCAATCGTAAAAGCCCCAATATCTACTTGGGATTCTGCACACCAGATACCTAAATGTATATAAAAGTATAAAGTCATTCAGGGAAAAGTCCAAAACTAGGCACCACCTCACTCTGGGATAGATGTATATCTGAATCTACCTGGGAATTGTAAATCACCAGAACTTACTAGGCCTCAGTTTCCACATTTTTGAAAGAGAAGTGGCTGGAGAGGTACATCCAAAAGACAAACGGGGCCATTTGCAGTGATAAAAGTTGGTTATTCTAGAAGTTACGAATCTCCATTCTTCTCACCCATCCTAAATTATTCTTTATGATTCAGCTGTCTCTAAAAGTGCTCTAAAAACTATGAGAAAGTCTACAAACAAAAAAGGTATTTGTATGACATACTCAGGGCTCTTGCAGATCGCAAAGCACAGAGGAGACAGATTTCAAATGTCACATATGCTATCGGAGCACAGACCATTTCCACTTAGTGGAATGATTCATTCCTTTGCCATCACTGGGAGGGAAGAGAAGTAAGCAAGGCAGAGTCAACTATATACTGCTGTTTATTTAGCATTCCTCTGAGATCAATCTATATCAAATCTCTGAAAACTAGGTAAATTATGTGAAAATTGGCCAATACCTATCACAGTACATCAACTCAACATACTTTCACTTCTTCCTCAGCTCATCATGCTACCATATTCTGTTTGTATAAATGGCCCCAAGGCAATTTACCTTTGGGAAGTGCTAGGCAACGTATGGATAGTTTGGTACACTAGACAAAGAAATGCATTTAAAACAAAAACATGCCTTCACTCTGTTTTATAAATGAGTATAAACACCACAGTTTTACCATAAAGGTAAAAAAGGCCTCCATTTTCCTATCAGTAATATGTAAGGATTAAAAAGACTATAAATTTCCCTCCATCTCTTATGTTCTGTGACCACAATGAATTATTTTTCCTAAACAGAATCAGGTGCAGTCATTCAACAAGGCAGTGAAAGCTTACAGGTGAAGAGTTTGAGCTTTGATGTTCTATGTACCTGGGATCAAACACCCTGGTTTGTGTACTTGCCAGCTGAGTGGCCTGGTTTAATACCCTGGGCCTCAGTTTCTTCATTTGTAAAGGATTCATTTGTTTACAGGATTGCTGTAGGAACCCATATGTGAAACACTTGGCATAGAAGCATTCTACAGCAGAAACTTAGTTGCCAGAGGTAAACATAATTTCGAAAACAATGTGAAGCATTTCAAGAGGTCAGATTAGTTAGGATTACGGCACAAAAACACATCAAGTTCTACAGTCAACAGAGTGGTTATTTCTGAAGCCAAAATTCTCCTGTGTTATTTGGGACTCAGAGATTACTTACCACATGACTACAATGCTGAGTCATCCTCTGTCTCCTACATTAGGACGGTGGTAACCTCTTCCACACTCGGTGTAATGTGTTCCATAAAATAGGGTTTCCATAAAATAAATCCTACTTCACTTGTGTAATAGGACTCTGACACTGGTGATTTTTTTTTAAAGCTTATTTCAAGCCATGTGTTCTTTTCTTTGAAAGAAAACTTCTGAATAAAGACAAGCAACCATTAAGAATATCATCTTCATAATTTTAGCCTATAGTATAAATGCAAATTTATCTTCTCTTTTCCTAATACCAACCCAGTAGATGCCAAAATAGTCACCTCAGAAAATTATCTAATAAAAGCATGCATTCCAGTCATGCTGCAATAAAATTTTTTTTTCATATTTAAATATTGTTCTTGGATTTGACTTTCACAACTGTTAGCGTTGTGAACCTATTATCAAAGTACTTTAAAAAGTCTTCTTCTAGGCCTCTTCTAGGACAACACTTTTTAAATTAAAATGCGTTTCTATATATAACACATAAATCTATTCAGCAAATAGATATATGATATAAAATATATCAATTATATATGTAAGACTGAAGTGTCTATAGTGATATTGGAATCACTTTAAGGGCCAACTCAAGGATAAATTAAGTTTCTAAAAATTATGAGGAAATCCATCATTGATGCAGAATGAATTTAGATTAATATTTCATAATTTTGTAATTTAAAGACATTAACATTAGTAAAACTCCTACAAATATCTATATAGTCTGTGTTATTGTAATATAGATACCTAGTCATAACAGCTAATATGCACCTGAAAATATTAAAAATGTATGGGTATCACTCTGACAACGGGGAGGAAAGGATAGCACCAAATCTAAGCGATTATAATCTTACTGAAGAATTTGATGACAATGATGTCACAGACAACAAATGTTCCTGATAATATGCTGTCCAGTGAGTAACATCACAGAACTATCAAGGGAAGGGTAGAGAGAAGCTAAGACTAACAGACATGGGTGGAAAACAATCTAGAATGATTCATTAGAGACCTGGCAGGCTTCAAGGCACTAATGGTTCTAACCCCCTTCACACTGTAAAAAGGTGAGGGGTCATGTTCAGGCCTCCGATGGCATAGGCTCTTTGGTGGAAGAGAGTACAGAGAAAGGAACGTAAAGAAAGAATCATACAACCACCGAGGCCAAAATAAACAGATTATCTGTAAGGGGAGAATAGTCAGACTGACCTCAGACTCTTCTACATCAGGGACCAGTCAGGCCACATCTATAAGCGTTTGCAGGAAATGTCTTGATCCATTAATTCTGTATTCTCCTCTGCCGTTCATATGTCAGGACGACAGAAAGACCTTCTCAGATAAAGGGAACATTAATGTCTGTGTGATGGTGACTATTTTCTTTCTTTTTCAGTATTTCCTGATTTGTTCATGTTCTGTACTGATCATATGTTACCTTTACAATGGAAGGAAATCAACATTATGATAATTTGGAGATTAGAGCAGAACAGGAACTATAGAGAGGAGAAGAATGGCTCGCTATTCAAAGGATATTTGAGATTTTCAATTTACATGTATCTGCTTAATTGTTCTAAAATTTTCATTCCAAAAAAAAAGAGAAAGACTTATCCTTAAACCACCCCACCCCTCACCACACACACACACATCACTGTTCAGATTTCAGGGAGAAGCTACAGTGGATTCTTAAGAAAATTATACTATAGTGAACAAAGGCTAAACTCTTTTCTATTCTGAGTAATTCAGCCTCCCATCAATGGTTCCTTATTTATTTGTTTTTGGGAAATAACAAATCAGTGGGTTTTTCACATTTTTCTCCTTAAGGATATTTTAAGAACATTTTCCATTTAAACTAGGAATTAAAGTACTATTAATTTTAAATATTTAGTATTTAAATATTTAAGAAACAGTAAGCTATTTTAAAATCAATTTTTATTATTTTAAAATATTTTAAGACGTTATTTTAAATGATACAATGATTTATCAATACTTAAAATACTGATAAACTATTTTTACTATTAAAAATTGCTATTAAAATATCTTAATTATAAATGCTTAATTTCAATTATTAATGTTTTAAAATAGGATACTCCTATATAAATTAATGCCTTATCACATAATGTCTTTGAAAGAAACCCAGAGGGAAATAGAGTAGAATAATAAATTAAGTGGATACCTACATTTTAGTAACTGCGCTGAATAGAACACTCAAGTCTGCCAGAGAGACTCATTAGGCAGACGGGCTAACCAGACACTGTGAAGAAATGCCTTCTCCTCTGTGGACCAGCAACTCCCTCACCTGGATACAATTTCCCAGAAAGCCTCAAAAATTCAGAGATGGCTGCTAAGGGAGCGGGGAAGCCCATGGAACAGGAAGAACCATGCTGAAGGACAGGCCGGGCATGCCCAGCATCCTTTAAGGAGAGGCGGTGTGCTCCATAAAGAGGAAAAGTTCAGTGGGACTTTTAGGTTGCATTTCAGAAGGGACAGGAGAACTAAAGACCAGACACCAGAGTGGTGGAGCCCATTTTGGACCTCCCTCTTACTCCTATTACTTCCTCTTCCTCAGTAAGACACAAAGGCCTAGGTGCTTGTATCAGGGATGGCAGGAAAGCAGAAAGGCTGGGGAGACACTGTATCAGTCTAAAGACGATCAACGGTAGAAAACCTGGAGTGAGAGAGGAGGTGGACAGATGAAAAGTAATCTGGGTCCCTGTGGACCATGGAAGGGAGAGAGAAAAACATAAAAGCAATGCAAAAATGAAATAGTTAAAACACAGGTTTTAAACACTTAATAGATGATGGAAAGAAAAACACAACTTCTTTCCAAACACACCCTACTTTTGACCACCCATAAGGCTAGGCTTATTTGCTGTGACCCTCTCCCTCATGGAGGTGAGTAGAAGAACTTTCTATCACAGAACCTTGGAACTTGGAAGCCGGGGTATTGCCAAGAATCTCCCTCCTTCAAAGGCAATTCTTGACATCTTTACAGACGCAAACGTCTGATCCCAGACCCAGGGACAGAACATAAAACCTTGAAAAAGGAAAACTCTAGTCTTTTAATGATAGTTTACAAAAAAAAAAAAGAGAGAATTCATAGAGGTCAAAGGCCTTTTTGCTGACAGCAGAGTTCTCATTTAATTGTTTTTACTTCTACAAGCAAAGAGAGAAGAGGCCAAATTAAATGAGCTTCTCCCTTCACAATAAAACCATTTTCAGACATTCCTCAGTCAGGGAGCACTGAAATCTTATTAATGGAGCTAATGTTTAGATACTCAGGTTTTCAGCAACGATAGAAACTAGCATAGTCTAAATGTGAACCAATTATTAACACAGAGCCATAATGTCTCTTGCTGAAGACAATGTCTCAACATCATAGTTTTCTCACTACTCAGAAACTGTCCAGAGAGGAGGGCTAAAGATTCCACTTTAAATGTCACCCAAACACTCTTTCCTTCCTTCTTCACACTCCTGAAGAGAGAGGGATGCTTTTAGTTCACAGGGTGCTAATCTCGCCTCTCTGGGGATTGCAAGGTCAGATTTTCAGCCTCCAGAAGGTCTAGCACAGAAATGAGGCAAGGATGTTGACAAGCGCTGAACGAAGACTTCATGGCAGACACATTGCTTTTATTCTTCAACACAGTGTAGGATCAGTCTTCCTATTTCTCAGATGAGGAACCTAAAGTTGATTGCCATTAACTTGTCAAACTACCACTCAAACTGAAGTCTGTGTTCAAATCCAGGTACACCACTGTATTCTCAGACCCAGAAATTCATCTGGCATACAAAAGGTGACTATCTATCTATCTATCTATCTATCTATCTATCTATCTAGAAATAATGTGTAGACCTATCTGACTCAAAGACATTTTCTCCCCAGACCACATCACACAGAAAATACAGACAGAGCAACCACTACATTAAGCACACGTTTGCCAAAGTAGTATTTACCATAGGGCCAAATCGGAAAGGTTCCTCCTAAGAGAAGTGAAAATCAGCACCAACTTGTCATCACACACACACACACACACACACACACACACACACACACACACTTTGACTCTAAAAGTCTTTAAGTCCAAGTTTTGCAAAAGTAGTGGTGAAAGGTGTTTTTAAATATATTTTGAGTAAGTATATCCATTTTTAGCTTTAGATAAACAAGCCCATGTAATAAGCAGACTAGACCATTAGGAAACTGCAGAATATCCCCAAGGAACAATAGCCCATTTTGGATGGGACACAGAAAGCAAAGGGGAATTAGGAGACACAAGTCTCGAGAACAGGCTTCCATGATTCTGGAAGAATGAAAATATTAGGGCAAGAGATTTCAGCTTTCCTTCTTAGGCAGTGGGGATCCATTTGAATTATTGTTTGGGAAGATCACTGTGACTATTTTGCAGGATGGAGAGGAAAGGGAAGATGCTGTAGGTGGAAAGAGTAGCTACGAAGTTCAGTTGGGTACCTGCTATACTCCTCCACGGGAAGGCTGGCTGTTATTAAACTGTATTAATGAGACATGTCCAAACTTAACAATAACAAGTCCTTTATCTTTGGCAGGAGATGAAGGACTAAAAGAAGTTCCCCTATTGCTTTTTTCCATTGTTCCTGCCCACAGAAAATGCCATCATCTCAAAAGTTGCCTCTTCCCAGGGGAAAGCAAGTCCCACACCCAAGAATTTACAGCCCCTTAGTCCTTTATAGATTCTAATCATGTTTCCCTTTGTTTTCTTATGTAGATATCTCCCTGGCTTTTCAACTGTTTTATTATTGTGTTTATAATGACTTTCATAAATGAGTTTCTACCAAAATTTAAGAACAATCTTGTCTGTGAGAATAACTCATGGTTTCCATTTTATGAGCAGGGAACTCTCACTATCTCTTTTTACAAATGAGAAAATTGAGGTTCAGAGAGCTCAAGAAACCTCTCTGGGCAATTCACCTAACAAATGGTGGGGTCTGGGGATCTCAATGCCTCCAGAGGCCCTCACTCAGAGCCACAAAGCTACATTGCCATAGAGAAAAACAACACGAGATAGAAATATGTCAAAATGGTGGTGGTCAAATTCAGGATAAGTTTTGTATTCTTCTCAAATATTTACATATATGACAAAACAACAACACTGGATGGGATTTACTTTGAAAATCAGGAACAAATTAGTGATTAGTTAATAATATCACATGCAATCTTTGTGATTCAGCTCCATGAGGTTTAGATTGCTCAGTCCCTTGCTCTGCAAAATACCCTTCATAATTACACAGAGATCCTTCGCTTGGCCATGGGCTCTCCCTTTCCTTTCCTTGTAACTGATGTAGAACAGTCTTCTAATGAGACAGATGTCCTTTTAAGCTCCTCAGGTTTCTCTAGAGAATGTTAATTACCACTCCTCCCACCCCCAAACACACACACAACTCACCAAAAAATAAATAAAACAAAAAATTCCACTGACTTCACTCTATACTTAATTAGGTGTAAAAAAGTGTCCAGAAGTTATCAAGAAGTATTATCTGTAAAAAAAAAAAACTTTAAAAAGGGCTATGATATAATATGCACAGTGAACCACATAACTCATTCTCCCCATGAGCTAAAAGATTCTTAATGGCAGCTGGAAAAAGATCTAGAATTCGTCGGGCTGTATGTTCATTTTCAATAGTAAAGACTTTATAGTTCGAAGATAAACCAAATTCACTTCAAAACATAATCCAAGGGATGGAAAGCAAAACCGTAAAAATTTCCTAAACTTTTGGGTGCAAGGCCATAAGTTTTAAAGAGACTAAGAACTACTGTGCCACCTTTCATTCTAAATTGAGTCAACCAATAGATGGGAAAGTCCAGGCCCACAGAAGGCTTTTGCTGAACCGCACTGTGACAGCAGGCCACCAGCCTTCCTGGAGGAATGTTCTAAGAAATGATCTAGGCAACATGGCGCTGCATGTGAACACTAAGTTGTCCAATGTGCCACATCATGGCCAACGTGTCCAAATGAAGACCCATAGGAGAAACGTCTCTTTGGGCTCAGCACTCAGAGAAGCTATTTCTTCTGATTTTACCTTATGGCCACCAAATCATGAATCTTTTTGTGTTTATGTCTGCATGAACTGCCAGAAAGCATGTCCTTATCTGACTCCGTGTCACTTTCTGGCATATAGTCTTCCCTTTCTCTTTTTCTTGCTTATTTTTAAACTTTGTCCTCTGAATGGTACGCATCTTTTTAAGCTGTCTTAAATTCTTTTTTCTCCCCACAAAGTGTAAACAAACACAGGCACACACTTTGCACACGTCTGTAAGACTGTTTATAGAATCCTGCTATTAGAACATAAAAACCACCCGGCATGAATGGAACCAGCATGTCTCCTAGAGACCAAAAGGGAGAAAATAAATTTTCATTTCTCTTTTAAACAGCGAGGTCCAAATGAGCCTCAGGTCTGTCACCCCACAGGCCTTTCATCTGACACTCAGATTACAACCGGACCCCAACAGAGTCGTGCAGTTACACTGTGATTAGCTGTTTCCGTTCCCCTGTGCTCAGGAAGTGAGTGGTTGGGGTGTAAGACTTCTAGGTCCCCTGGAGGTAGGTGGATAAAGGCAATTGTCAGGTTAGAGGTGTGGCATTTCAAAATCAAACAAACAGAGTGGAAGATGTTCATGTGAAGGAAAGCAGCAAGAGGCAAGAGAACCAGTTAAGAGTAATGTCTCAGCAGCCAGAGGCAAAGAAAACTTCAAGATGGAAGTGTTTGTGGACGCATTCTTTAAGGAAAGGCATATAGTTCTGGTGTAAATATTTTTTTTTTCAAATGTAGACTTAAATACATAACGTCCTTTAGTCTTCCATTCAATAACACTGATTGTTTTAAAAAATTTCTTTAATGCTTATTTTTTTGAGAGAGAAAAAGACAGAGTGCAAGCGGGTGAGGGGCAGAGAGGGAGGGAGACACAGAATCTGAAGCAGACTCCAGGCTCTGAGCTCTTATGACAGCTCAGAGCCCAAAGCAGGGCTTGAACTCACAGACCTCATGATCATGACCTGAGCTGAAGTGGGACGCTTAACCGACTGAGCTACCCAGGCACCCCGACAATGATTCCTTTTTTCTTCTGCTGTAATCGTATTAAAACACATGCACATCCATGGTGGATACACTACCTAAGTGACCCCCAATGAGTCATACCCTCCTATAGTGCCCTCCCCTTGTGTGTGGGAAGAGCCTGTAACTTGCTTCTAACAAACAGAATATGGCAATGGTTATAGAAGTTGAGCAGGTTCTATTATATGACAAAGGTGAAGGGATTTTCAGATGTGATTAAACTGACTTTAAGTTGATCAAAAAGGAGATTATCCCGGGTCCGTTGGACCTAATCAAGTAAGCTCTTTTAAAAAAGAATCTAGAGGCCAGAGACTAGAATGGAAGCAACGGAGACGCTCTCTCTCTCTTCCTTGCTGACTTGAAAGAAGCAAGCTGCTGTGAAATCTGCAGACACAAAGAAATGCGTGCTGCCAACCACCTGAGGGCTTTTGCAAGCAGATCCTGCCCTAGTCTAGCCCTGCCATGAGAACAGGGCCCAGCCAACATGCTGATTTCAGCCTGGTGGGACCCTGGGCACAGAACCCACTAAGGCGTGCCTGGAATTCTGACCTGCAGAAACGGAGATAATAAATGGGTGTTTTACCACCAAGTTTGTGGCAATCTGTTATGCAGCACAGAAAACAAATCCAACATCTAAAGATAGTCAGTCTGGGGGCTGCCTGGGTAGCCCAGTAGGTTAAGTGTCCGACTCTTGGTTTCAGCTCAGGTCATGATCTCACGGTTCATGCATTTAAGCCCAAAATTGGGCTCTGTGCCGACAGCACAGAGCCTGCATGGGAGTCAGTCTCTCTCTCTCTCTCTCTCTCTCTCTGCCCATCCCCTGCTTGCTCTCTCAAAATAAATAAACAAGCCTTTAAAACTATTTGTTAAAAAAGATAGTTTGTATGGGAATTGTTTATAGTATTAACTAAACAAAAAAAAAGTGGAATGGAGACTTCAGACTCTTTTTTCCTCAAGAGTTGCTAGATATATATCACTTATATTCTTTTTTTATAGCCTTGATGCTTGTTTTAAAAAATAAGCATTATTGTATTTTAATATAATGATGCTTTTAAAATAAGCATCAAGACTCTTAACTGTCCACAGCATCCTTAGCCAACCTCTCCCACATTAAATGTTTCAGATACCTAAATTAAAGCTGCTTCCACCATGCCCGTGATGCTTGGCTGGAAGACCACCACATGGTGTCCTTGGGAGGATTCGGCGCTTACTTGCCTAAAGAAATCTGCCTCCAGTAGGGCCTGGAAATGTTTAGCCTGGCCAACCTGCGGCCTCCACAATTTTCTAGTCAGCCAGCAGAGAATCAAGCTCCATTTTCAGATTGTTACAGTGATTCAGCACATTCAGGTCAAGGACTTCAAGCCTGAGCTAGAAGACCATTTCTTCTCCCTCACCTGCCACTGGGACATGAAAACTACCAAACAAACATGGAACCAGCAAGCTTCCTACAGACCTGAAAGGAGGAGCCTAGGTTTCACTTCTATTTGAACACTGAAATCAAAACACAGCCTTCCACCAGGCTACCCAGCCAAGGCTCAGTTCCATAAATACCATGTTCTCTCTGCTCTGTGCAAAATTATACCCCAGTGATGTATTTCCATGCCACTGTGTCCAAAAAGCACTTAGGCAGCAGTGGCTGTAGTATGGGTTAAAGGGTTAGGCTTATGAACATTTGGGGAAAAAAAAAGGGGGGAGGACGATGTTTGTCTCTTTTTCGGAAGCATTTTTCTGATGATCAGAAACTGAACTTAAAAATTCTAGTATTATATATTTTTTGTGTGGTGAATACAAGTTTTTGGTATGCAGTTCAAAGGCCAAGCATTTTCTCTTTTGGAATTATTTCTGGCAGCAAAGTACTGACAACGTTCTTTCAAACTGTTGTGATTCTTATACGCCAATTGAAACCACTTCCACACTGAGGTGTACTGGACACAGAAATGGCAAATTTTCATTGTTTACAAAAATCAAAGAGTAACAGCCACTTTTCCTTTCCTTTCTTCCTTCCCTTTTTTTCCCTTCCGTCCTTTTTCATTTTTAACTTTTGAAATATTAAAAGGTAGCCACATAGCAAGTATGGGGTGCTAGTTCTGAAATTACGAATCCTGCGTGAGGGTGTAGACTCCAGGCAAACAGTGAGTTACCTTCAGCAATTCCCATAGTCTCTTGAGACTTAGTTTTATCACCTCTAAAATGGGAATGATATTAGTTGCACTGTCAAACCTATGAGGCATACATGTATAATGTCATGAGAATCTTAAGAGATTATATAGGTTTATGAAGACACGTTAGTTGATCTAAACCAAATGTTATAAGAACGTCAAGTGCTTCTTCATTTTAATAATTGATGCTTTCTCTCATAAACTGGCAGAGACAGACATTAAATTAAAAAAAATAAGTGGTTTGGGGTACCTGGGTCGCTCAGTGGGTTAAGCATCTGACTTCAGTTCAGGTCATGATCTCACAGTTCGTGAGTTCAAGCCCCCCGTTGGGCTCTGTGCTGACAGCTCGGAGCCTGGAGCCTGCATCAGATTCTGGGACTCCCTGCCTCTCTCTCTCTGGCCCTCCCCTGCTCATGCAGTGTCTCTCTCTCAAAAAATCAATCAATCAAACATTAAAAAATGAGTGGTTTGTTACTTTATTCCTAACAAAAATTAAAACATTTGAGTGAATTTCTAGTTACTGACAGAAAAAACAAGTTAACAGTTAACATTTAGTAAGTGCTTTAATAACATTCGTTAATGTGAGACACTTCACTAAGAGCACTAATGCATTTCCTCATTTGGCTCTCACATGAATTAAGACCTATTATTATCTCCATTTTATAGATGAGGAATACGGAGTTTCAGGAAATTGAGCAGTAAGCAGTAAACCCAGGACACAAAAGCAAGCGGTCTAATTCAGAGCCCGAAGTTAACCACTCGAATGTTTCAAATACATCTTCCAATACATGTTCAGGCCTGGAACAGCAGCAGGGAGATGTGGTCTGAGCAGTTCTTTGTCGGTATGAAGCAGAGACTGCCCCTGATGAGCTGGGAGGTCTGGTGTGGGGGTCTATCCATGGGAGAGTGCCACAGACGGACACTTAAAGATAAGCCACATCGCTGGCATACCATTTAGGCAGCCTACAGTGGAAAGGACGCTCCCTGGAGTTGTGAACTGGAAAAGTCCTGTAAGATTTAGAGCTGACCTACAGCAAGCTACAAAGCCATAATGGGACCTCCAGGGCTGCGTCTAGGGCTGCAAAGGTCCTGGAGCAGCCACAGAGACTGCCGCTGCTTGATGGAGACTAGACGGAGAATGGCCCTATGCAAAGGGGAAGGAAATGAGGCAGCTAGAACCAAGAAATAAATAAAAACAGGAACTAGGGAACAAGAGGAGGCAACTACCCAGAAGAAAACAAAAGTAAAGTGAAACCAAAAAACAGAAATACAGTAGGGCCCTGGTTCCCAAACTGTGCCCCCAAGGCACCTTAGGGTTCCACGCTTAATTTAAAAAGAGCGCTGCCGGATATTTTAAGTTCGAGGGCATCAGTGACATTCAGCATCTGTGAGAAACCATGTGAAAACTGCCAGCTCGAAGTAGTTCACCGTTTCAACATTAGATGGCATTAAATTCCTTTCTGTGACACGCTTTTGCGATATTGTCTGCTATGATAAAAATCAAATATTGCCTAAAACTCACTGTGAAACAGGAAATGAGGATGGCAATATTTGATCTGAGTCCAAGTTCTAAGTTGTACAGTGCCCAAAAGACACACAGTTGTGGTTAGGAATTAGATGATCTTTCTTTCAATTTATTTTTTTGTTGCTGTTTTACAAAATGTCTGCTAGATTATTAGGAACTGCGCACTTATTAAGTTGATTTAACTGCTTCATCAATTAGACTCTTATGTATTTATTTGGCACCGAAAAAATGGAAATAAGGACACTGAGAATTTATGGGAACCTCTGCATTAGGGACTAAAGTTATCTCAGGAAGACAGAAAAGTGGGGGATCTCAGAATTGAGCTGTTTTCAGAGACGTTCAGGATCCCTTGTGAGGAAGGCCACACCCAGTCCAAGGAAAACCTGTCCCACTGAGTCCTGGATGCACAATAGGTCCCGATCCTTCTCGTCCTCCTCTTCACAATGTAATGAATGAAGAGGCACCACAATAAGGATTAATCCAGGGACTTTCAGTTTCGACACAGCAGTATGATCATTCTATACAAACACCAAGTTACGTATTTTATAATAGTATCTACCAAGTACTTACAATCCTGGCATCTTATATAATCATCTTAATCTTCTGAGGCTTTTCTGTTTCCGCCCTACCTCTTGTTATACAGACAAGGAAACAAAAGCATGGGGCAACTGAATACACGGCCCAAGTTGACAACGCTATGGGGTAGGACTAGGGTTAGAATCCAGGCAGTTGGCACTTCAGAGGTAACACTATTATCCCTGTGCTATACTGTTCAGTTGTTAGGCCTTTCGGTTTCTAAAGAAATAAATACACATTAGACCTTTACATGGAACAAAGTGCTTTAAAGCAGTACAGATATTTAACTATTAAATGCATTCCTATTTTTGTTTACTCTTAGTTTCTCAGTCCTGGAAAAGCACCCATCGCTTTTCGAGGCTTGCTCATGTCTGTCCTTATGAATAAAAATAATGTAAATGGTTGCAACATGGCACCATTGAGAGAAAAAGAAAAAAAGCCATCCAAATCCTGGCACGAATGTAACAAAGTATTCTCATTCCTTTGTGTAAGAGTGTAAATTGGTACATACTTCATGGAGAACATTAAATAATCAAGATTCAGAAAGTCTCAGTGAGGAGAGTTAAGATTCACATTAGATAATATTTATCTCAGTGTTATTTACCATAGCAAAGAGAAAGAGGGAGAGAAAACCTAAATGCCCCCTGATCTATCATTTGGGATGTCTGAAGTCTGTGTACATAACTCATGTTTTCATACAAATGACCCACAAGACACATGAAAAGATGCTCAACACCACTAATCATCAGGAAGATGCAGATCAAAACCTCAATGAGATATTATCCCCTTAAACCTGTCAGAATGACTCAAATAAAAATTACAAAAAATAACAAGTGTTGGAGAGGGTGTGAAGGAAAAGAAACCCTCATGGGCTGGTGGTCGGAAGGACTCTGGTGGAGCCACTGTGGAAAACCATCTGGAGGTTTCTCAAAAAATTAAAAATATAACTACCATATAAGCCACTAATTTCATCACTGGGTATTTACCCAAGGAACACACTAATGTGAAAAGATATATGCACCGCTACGTTTATTGCAGCATTATTTATAATAGCCAAATCATGGAAACAATTCAAGTGTCCACTGAGAGATGAATGTACACACACACACACACACACACACACACACACACACACACACACACAGAAATATTACTCAGCCATAAAAAAGAATGAATCTTGCCATTTGCAATAACAAGGATAGACCTAGAGGGTATAATGCTAACTGAAATAAGTCAGAAAGACAAATACCATGTGACTTTATTCATATCTGAAATTAAAAAAATAAAACAATGAAAAAGGAAAAAAAGACACAGAAAAACAAACCCTTAAATACTGAGAATGGTGGTTGCCAGAGGGGACACAGGTGGGGGATGGGTGAAATAAGGGGGATTAAGAGAATACACGTATCTTGGGGTGCCTGGGTGGCTCAGTTGGTTAAGCATCCAACTTTTGATAATGGCTGAGGTCATGATCTTATGGTTCATGAGATCAAGACCGAGTCAGGCTCTGCACTGACAGCGTGGAGCCTGCTTCCTTCTCTCTCTGCCCCTCCCCCTCTCCTGCTCACGCACGCAGATGCTCTCCCTCTCAAAATAAATAAATAAACTTAAAAAAAAGAATGCACTTATCTTGATGAGTGCTGAGTAATGAATAGTTGAATCACTATATTGTACACCTAAAAACTAATAGAACACTGTACGTTAGTTATACTTCAATAATCTTTTCAAAGATTACTTAATGGCATTAATGAGCACAGGGTATTTTTTTAAGTTGTGCAACAAAACTGTATGTAGTGTATAATCTCAATTGTAAAGTATTCATTATAACAAAGGATTGGAAAGAAACAGAGTTTTCATTTTAATACTTTGGGTTTTCTCCAAATGGTTTAGAATTCCAACTTTTCTTAATTTTAATGTTTTAATTTTCTTTTCTTCTCTTTTCCTCCCATTTGGGTTTTCTCCAAATGGTTTAGAATTCCAACTTTTCTTAATTTTAATGTTTTAATTTTCTTTTCTTCTCTTTTCCTCCCAAAGTAATATGTATTACTTTGGTGATCAAGAAAAAAGTCATAAATATTAAAGAGGGGTTCAGTACCTACAGAGGTAAATTGTAGTCCAACAATACAAAATTCCTACATCATCACTTACACTGTAATGCTCAAAAACCTCTTTTACAGAAAGTTTTCCTGATATATCCTACTGATAGAATTCTCTTCCTTCCCTCAATTTTTAGATAGCATCACCTGAACTGTTTTGTTTTGTTTTGTTTTGTTTTTGGTATTTTTGTTACCTCGTGCCTTTTACAATAATCATCTGTATACAGGTGGCATCTTTCCTAGCAGACTGTAGGCTTCAAGATGGTAGGGCCCTATTAGCTTCGTAACTTTATCTATTATCAGCCTTACTCCCATCCTTGTAGTTGGGTCATACTGGTAAATGAGTGGGGATTATACATTTTGGTATTTGTTATGCCAACACACAAAAGGCAATATAGGTCACTTGAACTGAATTGGTTTGTAAATAATTGCAGTGTTCTCTATAGCACTAAAGAGAAATAACTAGATCTAGTAAGTGGCACCCTAGAAAATAGTTCCACCCCAGACTGTGGGTAAATATCTGTAACCCTCCATCTTTATCTAAACACAGTCTGGTTTCTAGAGACATCAGAGTGTTCTGCAATTCCAAGATGGTTGAGCAGAGGCTGAAAGACCATACGTCCTTCCAGCTTCAGAAGAAGAGTGTGAATACCATGATCTTTGTAAGGCTCATTCCACACCAAGTTTCTAGGATTCTACATTCATTGGTTGAATGAATAATTAAGAGATACATGGATAGATGAATGCACAAACTAATGGGCTGAATCCCCATATATCACCCTCAGCTCCATTTCTATGGGCAAATAGTGGGAAAATGCCACCAACGATAATACAGACCTATAAAAGTGGCTGAATGGATCCAAGGAATGACCATGCTGGGGAAACAGTTCAAACAATTTCAACCACTCACAGGTGGAACTTTCATGAATGCAGAACAATAGGTAAAGCATGAGAACTTCATGTTCACTCAAACAGGTGCCAGACAACATTCTAAGTACTTAACCTATCTCATTTAATTCTCAAAATAACCTCCCCTTTTGAGGAGAGAGTGATAAGTAATGCTCTCTCCAATCATAGATAGAGAACAAAAGCTCTGAAAGGTCAAATATATTGCTCAAGGTCCACACTTATATGTCAGCTGAACTGGGATTTTTAACTCATGTACATATCAATCCAAATCCCAAGCTCTTTATGCCATACTACTTCCAGAATAAAATGAAGGACTGGGGGGGGGGGGGGGGAAGAAAACTCTTTATGTTGCCCATGAACAACTAAGTGATTGATTTGTCCTTCTCTGTAAAGGTCTCCATGAAGACATACACAACTGCATCAGGTTAAACAACCCCCCAACAAAAAAAACAAACATGGTTGCCTTACCTCCTCTTTTGGGGAGAAAAAAAGTTTTTCCTCAGAATAGAAAATTACATGCCTACCTGAAAAAATCTTCAATGTGCCATGATTTCTCAAGGGATTTTCATAATAAGCCATTAAAATGCATTTGCAGTCATTAAATTAAAGGTGGCATATTTTCCTTGGGTGACAATAATTAGTGTGGTTATTCCACGTATTTTGAGAATACAGTCTACTTAGTGCAAAAATATCAATTTTCTTTATAGTAAACTTTCCAAGGGCTAAGAATCTTATCTTAGTAACACCGTTTTCTCCCTAACTCCAACTCCCTTTACCTTCCTCTCATTCTATCTTTCACAAAGCAAGTGTACAAATACACAAGTGTGGGGGCAATCGCCAGTCCTAACGCATGTGTAAGTGGTACCCATAACGTGTTTATTTTAGTAGGAAAGGTGGAAAATAGATTTTGGAGATGAGCAAGGACAGGTTTAATGCCAGGTCTGTGTAACTAAACTGGATGCCTGGATGCCACCACAGGGATTCTGCTTCAGTAGGTCTAGGCTGGGGCCCAGCCATCAGCCTGTTCAACAGCATCCCACGTGATTCACACGCGGGTGGTCCTTGGACCACACGTGGAGAGACCCTGACATAGCGAAGCCCTTCAGGGTACAGATGAAGAAACTATCATAAAGGTTAAGTGGACTGCCCAAAGTAAGTGGCAAATTCGAAGTCAGAATATAGTTAACGCCTTTGCAACCACACGACGTCACATTTCTTGCCTAGCATTCCAAACTCTTTTTGCTCACTGCTCTATCAGCAGCAGCTGCAAAAACATTCATCACTTACATTTATGTGACAGCCCCTATAAAAAAGAGTTTTCACAATCATTATCATATATGATCTTCACAAAAATATATTATCCATATTTGCCAGATGAGGGAATTGAAGTTCAGAGAGATTAAGATTCTTGCTTGAAATTTTTATATTATGTATATTTGGGGCAAAGCAGTAGGATTTAATGAGTTTTGATGACTAGTAAGCTCTCAAATGTTAACCATCTTTTTTTTTTTTTTTGAAACAAAACGATAAATACTGATTCAGGAAAAGTTAAAATTGGTAGAAAAGCCTGATTAAAAATAAAATTAAACCCAAACCCTAATAACACTTATTACTAATTAACCCTTCCGAATCAAATACTTTTGATAAAATTTAGCTATAAAGTAAGGCCAAGGTAAAGTCAACATGAGAGGAAAAATGAAAACTCACAATGGCAGACATGTGTTACAATCTGAGATGTTCCAAAAAAAAAACTGATAAATTCATTTTACAATCTATACAAACATATTTGATTCTCATGAAAATTTCAGTTACATTAAATCTGAACAAAAATGTAGCAAACTAGAAATGTCTTAACTATGACAAATATTACATCATTGAAAGAATTAAAATAGATTAGTAATATATACTCCAGAAAATACCTTCTCAACAAAAGTTAAATGTTACTCTAATTCTGATTTAAGTATCTATAAAGACAGTACAAAAATTTTTTTGAGGTCTACATAAAACAATGGGTCAAAATATCCCATAACCTCAATAAATTACTGAGTAATACAGTTACATGCAATGCTATCAGTAAAGCTGTAAGTCTGATTGCTGAGGCACAACACACTGGATATGTAACATATTGTAATGTAACAGATCACTTACTATGTAAAGTATTACATAGACAGATCAACATATAAATGTATTTTTTTAATGTTTGTTTATTTTTGAGAGACTGACAGAGCATGAGCAGGGGAGGGGGAGAGAGCAAGCGAGACACAGAATCTGAAGCAGGCTCCAGGCTCTGAGCTGTCAGCACAGCTCGAACCCACAAACTGTGAGATCATGACCTGAGCGGAAGTCAGACGATTAACTGACTGAGCCACACAGGCACCCTAAATGAATGTATTTTCTAATTCTGTTTCTAATTTTTTCTGTTCCTGCTTCTAATGTCTTTTAAATTTATGTAGGCGTTAGCGACAAATTTCTCACTTGAAAAGTGACAGGACCAAATCAGATTAGGCTACAATGTTAAGAAATTCCATTATAGAATTATAGCAGTCTTATCATCTTTGCCCAGCAATGTAATAATCTACACTACTGTTAGATGTACTACTCCAATTTAGTTCCCACAGCATCCTCTTGCATTTTAAATAAACTGTTATGTAGTGGTACTTGCAAATATGCTAGACTATATGCATGGTACCTTGGAAATGTCTTTTTATGAAAACATCTTTTCTTGACCCCTACGCCCACCAAGACTTTAGCATTTGCCAAATTAAACAAAGCTAGTGTTTCTAATCTCTACAAGTTCTGTGTATTTGATCATTACATATGTACTTTGTAGGATGTCCAAAATACAAACTCCTGTTTTTGTTCACTCGCTGATTCCAGCTCCTCAATTTATGGTCTGGCTTTTCCTTTTGGGCAGGGGGGAGGGGTGGTGGGGATAGCAATATACAAAAGAGCGTTCCAGGGCACCACGTGCTCAGCAAGGTTAGCAAAGCAAATCCCTCCAGCATAATATGGTGAATCACTTGCTGGCTGCAGCGAAAGCCTGTCAACTTTTCACTTCATCAGTTTCCTGGGCAGGTCCTGTAAGGCTGGGCTCCTAAGTGTATCTTCCCTCTCCCAAAAGAAAGGAAAATAACTCGAGTGAATGAATTCACGCCTGTAGCATGAAGAGAAGCTTTTTTGAAGTGCAGAAATACCCATTTAGAATGAACTCATGGAAAACCCTACTTAAAATGCAGCGTCCTTTGTGTCAACAGAGGTCTGCTTAGGCAGGATGAATAGGTGAAGCCATGAATTTCCAGTCTCCCGATGCCAGATTAAATCCCACTTCTTCAAAAAGACCCTGTTATTGCTGTGTCACCCTATTAGAACTTCTTATTTGCTTTGGATCATCACAATGACTCCTCTATTGGCGGAGGAGACCTGCCAGGGTTTAAGTAAAGCCATGACCGCACTCAGTCTAGACACTATCATCTTCGCTAAAATACATGAATAAAAAGTAGCTTCTTGGAGGCATAAGGCTGTAATTTAGACCTCAAAGGAAAAAATATCAAAGGTACAAACACAAGAGAAAAAAAAACACTTTTGTTTATACGGAAAAACAAACTTTGTTAAAATACTTTTTTCAAAGAGCGTGACAAGCCATATGTAAAAGGAGAGAATGATCCAGTTTTGAACTGGATGTATATACCACTTTGCCTGTGCATAAGCATACATAAATTCTGAGAAATAAATATAAGATTCTATAAGCCACATATGTCCATTTCTAGACAACTCAAAATAAAACTCAGAAATATTGAATAAGTGGAACCCTTTGTAAACTTAAATTGATCGCCAAGATAATATGGAAACATGTAAGACAAAGAGAAAAATCTATGTAGAGAGAGTTGACAGGCATCTAAAATGCTTTATTTCCCACCCACCGCTGATGTGTGCTGGGCTTGCCGGATAAAATATATGATGCCCAGTTCAACTGGAATTTCAGATAAACAATGAGTACTTTTGTTAGTATGTCCTGTACAATTATTTTTATTTGCTAAATTTGGTAATTCCCATGCACACATGTGTGTTTATTGTAAGTGGTAGGTGTCAACATTTCCTGGCAATAATCTTTCAGGTCCTGAAACATACATGTCACTACAGAGCCCTTCTTACTTCCCATAGGATGTTAATTTGCACATATAGAAATTCATCCCTTTCCTTATAGGTAATCAGTCAAACTCATTTCCTTTACAACCAATTCGATGAGAAACTGCTAACTGCAATTAAAAAAAAAAAAGAATGTATTGTACCAGTGCAAAATGTAGGCAAAAAATGATAAGCACAATATTGTCTTAAAATTATGCAAGATTTCCTTCCCACCCTCAGGAGATTTGCACACCTAACAGGGGTTATTGTCATATCTAAGTGACATATTAATCGCAATATATAAGGAGGTGACTGAATATTTAATCCAACAGAGTACCAACAATATCTAATAGAAATTATTTCTTTGCCTGGGTTCACATGGCAAATTCCTACACATTATCTAAGACAGAATTCCTAATCACCATCATGAAGTCTTTCCTGACATTGCCCAATCAGAAGACAGCATTCCTATAGCACCTTATTTTATTTATAATACTTTATTGTATTTATTTAAATGATCTATCATGATCTACTAAAATGAGAACTCCTTGAGAATAGGGTCCATATCTTCACTGATCTTTGCATCCCTACTCCTTAACAGAGGACACTCAATACATGTTTGCTGACAAAATAAACTATTATTAATAAGCTCACGCTGAAACTTGGCCTAAAAAAACGTCCTTGACAGGCAGGATGTGGAACTGCCTTATTATAATTACCTTATAATAAATGCTACTTTGAATGAGACTCAGTATTAAATTACACTGGATTTTAAGGTATACAGGTATATTTTATATTATTATTATAATAATTATTATTATTATTATCAGGGAAGCTGGTAAAATTCTATCTGGAATAAAAGGTACATTTCACTTACTCATTCAACAAATATCTAGAGTTTGCTAAATTCTAGGCCCTGTTCTAGGTGCTGGCAAATAAGATATAGTCCTGCCATCAAGGAATGTCCATAATGATATTCCAAGGAGATTGGTGAAGTAGATGTTAAGAGATTAGGAAAGTAGCCAAATACCCTTTATCCTTTTCTTTCCAGGCAAACAGTGATAGTGGCCCCCACTAAAGGAATCATAGCTGGTCACTCTCTAAAGCTGGAGATGACCAGGGGCGCCTGGGTGGCGCAGTCGGTTAAGCATCCGACTTCAGCCAGGTCACGATCTCGCAGTCCGTGAGTTCGAGCCCCGCGTCGGGCTCTGGGCTGATGGCTCAGAGCCTGG
Source organism: Acinonyx jubatus (assembly GCF_027475565.1). Classification (NCBI taxonomy): domain Eukaryota; kingdom Metazoa; phylum Chordata; class Mammalia; order Carnivora; family Felidae; genus Acinonyx; species Acinonyx jubatus. The sequence continues at coordinate 22,736,198 of NC_069391.1, read as the reverse complement.
AGCCTGTTTCCGATTCTGTGTCTCCCTCTCTCTCTGCCCCTCCCCCGTTCATGCTCTGTCTCTCTCTGTCCCCAAAATAAATAAATGTTGAAAAAAAAAATTTAAAGCTGGAGATGACTGGGGAGCAGCAATAAGATGTCATGACCCCATCCCCTGGCCATTCTTCCACTTACGCCAGACTTGGTCCTTCATTGCAGACCAAAAGCAAACAGAATGGTGCCCTAAATGGTGGCTGGGCTACCAGCTGTGCCCTAAGCACAGAAGGTCCATCTGAAGGAACTGATGACCCTTTCTAATAGATACTGACAAAGTGGCCTGTTCCATTTAAAAATTCATTTTAATGGTTAATGCCGTTTAATGATCTTCAGAGTTATCAGGTCAAACTTGCCATTACTAATGATGCTAACAGGACTTTCAATACACAGGGCTGAGGCTCAAGAAGGAAGATGGAGGTAATTCTACAACACAGATGTATCTTTGGAAAAGCAAAGTCCACTGCGAATAAAAGGTACAGCCTATTATTGGAGCCAGCAGCTGCTAAAACACAGTACGACTTTTACACCATGTCATGAACAGGAAACACTAGCTCAACCACCAAATTTTACTATTGTATCTATGCTGGTAGGGTGGGTATGACAGAAAGAAAGAGACAAAAGGGGAGGGTACATGTGCAGACAAGACCTAATAGTAATGGTGATATTAGCTACCACCTAGTCAGCGTTTTACATGAGCCAGACCCTGGGCCACGACGTGAGCTTCACATGAGTCAGCTCATCCAGTGCTCACCATCACTTGATAAAGGCCCTACGATCCTTTTATTAATTCTGAAACTGAGAGGTTAAATCATTGACTCATTGTTATGAAACTATTAAAAGAGGAGTCAGAACGTGAAGTCTAAACTCTGGCCTATCTTCTTCCAGATCTAAACTGTCAAACCCTAAGTAACAGCAATTCCCCATGGTCACCACACACAGTTCAAGGAATCCTTGCATCTTCTAAGATCCTTAATGAAAGGGACAAATGTCTGTGCAGCATTCATCTGGGGACTTACAGGAGCCTCAGGTATACAAAGTCTGAATCAGACCTAAAATAAGAAAGAGCTTCATGTTCTGGCCACTCTGTCCGCACCTCAAAAGGAACTCTGTTAGGTCCATGTGGTATTTTTGTTTTTTGTTTCTGTTTAAAGGTTTCTTCGGAGTAAAAATATTTGAATGGAGTTGGGCAACAAAAGGGTATAAAGAACTGGTATTTGAAAGTTGTTTTCGCTTCTGACCAGGGCCCAGGATTTGGGGTCTGGGCAGCACTGTGGGGCTTCTGTAGGGTGTCCCTCCTGACCACACCCACGATGCCAAGCCAGCCTCACGGCTGGCCAGACAATCAGGGCTCTCATGAATATTCTCTTAGGTTCTTCCTCAAAGAGGTCTTAACAGGGATGCCACAGGGATCTGAGGAGACTTGGGGCAGCTCTGGTTCCCCTACAGAGCAACAGGATGTGCAGCTGGTCACCAGCGGCCAGGGAATAAGAGTCTCTTGTATCCACTCCTTTCCTCCAGCAACAGGATCAGCTGGGAAGCCTTCTCTTCCTGTCACAGAGTGCTCTATGGGAGAGTAAAGCAAAATCAATTCATTTAAGATTATTTTCCATAAATGTGCCACTCCTTTAAATGGGGAATATATGTCTGAGGCTAACTATTAAAGAGGCTGATATGAAGAAAAATCATAATCCCTTGCTATTATTTAAATTCTATCTCTGTGTTTTCTACTAGAAAACGCTACATGCTTGATCCACAATAATTATGTCCTTATCGTTTTATTTATAGGCCAATAAATAAAACTGTAAATAATCTTGGAAATCAAATTGGCCAACTTAATCCTATAGATGAAGATACGGAGAAATTAATGCACAGAGAAAGTAACTTGCCCAGAATTACCCAGATGGTTTAATGGCAGAGTCAGGAGCAGATCCCAGAGACATCCACCTCAATGAATATTAAGTGGGAATACACACACACACACACACACACACACACACACACACACACACACTACAGGTTAAAAACAAAACTTGATAAAAACCAAGATAAATGAAAAATCAATACAATTGCTATTATTAAGAAAGCTGACAGGATGCTAATATGTGTAAAGACTACATACTGTGCAAGTAATTCAGTTTCCAGCGACTTTGTCAAAAGTTTCATTAGAGAGATTACCAGGTGGTTATAATGAGGCCAGAATCAAGGGGACCCTTTCTGTGAGTGCTAGGTATCTTTATGGCCACAATGCTAACACTAGCCACATAAATACATGCTGATGCTCACAAGAAAGGAAATGACAGAAAACATAAAGACAACTGAACAAGACGGAGGCATATGCAATAAGCATAGAACCTTCCTGGAAGTCAGCAAACCTCGATCTTGGTTTGGGCCACCAGATAACTCAGATCTAAATTTCTCAATTAACTTGGGAGCCTCAGTGTCGTTTTTTGTAAGATTAGGGAGTTGGATAGCGTAGGGCTTGTTTTGTTCTGTTTTTTACTATTTGTAATTTACAAGGACTCTTTCAGCTCTAAAATTCTAAATCCGGACAGATTCTTGCTTTAAAAAAAAAAAACCAAAAAACAAAAACCAAAAAACAGAAGTTCTTTACCATCTACGCAGTGAATTAAATCCAGCATTGAAATCTGCATTTTAAAAAGCCAAAGGAAAATGTAGAAAGAATATAAACAAGTAAAAAGTAGAACTATGAAGCAGACTGACACACATCTGGCATTGACCAGACTTGGTTTAGGCCTGTTGTCCCTGTGTCCCAACTAGTTAGTGCCTGTTTTCACTACCAAAAGCATCTCAGTTTGGACAATAAATTATATGGCTACCCCTGTAAGGAACTGGCCTTCTTAATCTTGGTGAATCTCGCCAACTTGGATCACCTACAGGCAGAAGCCTCGATGCCTTAGTATGTTATGAAGGCTTTGACTCTGCAGGCCAAACTCCATCTAGCACACCCACCATATGCTAATCACACCTGACTACTTCGGTTCAAGGTGAGGAGCTTTGCTCCCGCTACTGCTCAGCTTCCCCTCCACCCCCATCCTACAGAATGGCAGGCTCCCCCACATGCATCAACACCTCAGCTCGGTATTGCCTCCTCCAGGAGGTCACCTGGGATACTCTGCCCAGACCTCTCCTAGCACATGGACCCCAGTGTTTCACGGCTTTTTATGTCCTCTACTCCACCCGAAGCTCTGTAAAGACAGTGCTTACCATATTTGTCTGTTTATCCCTTACCACATTATTAGCACTCAACATGTCTGTTGCATTAAATTGAGAAGTACATAAAGATTTGCTAACAGGATATTGGCTACATTGTCTTCCATCGGAGCGGGCAAAAACAACGGACTTAAACTCATCTGCCCACCACCATTATTACCACCAGGAACAGCTTCTTATACGATACGTGGAGGGCCAGTGTCCTGTGGGTCATGGGTCATGGTCTACAACAACCTCACAGCTCAGTTCCACTTTTGCTACTTACAAAATGAATGACCTTGAGCAAGTTATTTGCCCCATCCTAACTCAGTTCCCTCAGTATAAAATGGGGGAAACACAACTTTCTAAAAGGTGGATGGAGAGCAGTGCAAGCACTGACCCTGGCATGGTGGACACGGGTAGTGAGTAGTAATTTGGCTTCAATGGTGATCATTTCCAGCCAGAATTGATCCAACTAGGAAAACCTGGGCTCCTTCTTCTTCCCCAAAGAGACAAGCCCCACCTGGATTTATATATATTTCTATTTGGTCCCTTACCCTGTCCCAGGACTAAGATGCAAAAACCTCCACACAATAACCACTATTCTCCTTCCAAATCCTGGTTCTTCGCTTTTCTTCTTATCCCCCACACAAGTGTCCACACAAGGAATACAGCAAGAAAGGCAAGGACTTATAACTCGAGATAGACTGTGGTCAAATAAGGTAGAACTTCTTGACTGCCAGTCTGATTCAACTGTGGAACACACTGAAAAGGAATTCTTGGTAAAATGTCAAGTAGGGAGAATTCAAGGCTGGGAAAGGATTACATGACTTCTTACTGGGACTGTGAACCCTTAAGTTAACGACACCCTGAGCAAAACACTTCCTCAATCAGAAGCAGTCAGTTACCGATACTCCAACGCCAAGCAGTGGAAAGGATCTAATGAAATGACAGCCATGAGCATCATTAAAGGAAGCAAAAGGAGGAAAGGAATGTTCCCTTCAAGCTTTCTTCTCCCCAGGAAAGAAGACACAAATAGCTAGGAAGTATCAATGGCAACAAACAGGATCACAATGTTTCAATTAAATAGCACAGCGCTGTTGGAACTTTATAACAAAATACAGCATGCACTGGTAGTTGTTTTTATTTTAGAGAGGCAGGATGGTATGGAGGTAAACACACACACACACACACACACACACACACACACACACACACACACACACAGGCTCTGGAACCAAAGTGTCTGAAATGTATTCTAGCTCCTGTCCTTAACTAGCTGTGTGACCTTGGGCAAATTACCTAACTTCTCTGTACCTCAGTTTTTACCTCTGGAATATAACAGGTACTTACTTGTACTTATAGTCAGCAGGGTCTTTTTTTTCTTACAAATACTAATTTCTAAGGTAGACTAGTGCTGGGTACATGATTAATGGTATATAAGTATTTGACAAATAAAAATGTTAAGATCCAGTACTCATTCAAAATAGTTTATATGCAATCTGGTGCTTAAAAATTGGTACTGGTATTGCTATGATAAATCTCAAAGAGATCTTTATTTTATGTTGACTCCTAAGAGTCTGACTTACTGACCAACACATCCTTCTGTTGATCATGGAAACTGAACGGGTCTGAAACCCAGAGGTCATTCTGACATGGTGAAATGGAAACTGAAGGTTTTTAACACAGGTCATTAAACCTTAATCATCTCCACAGTAAATGCAAGTAAAATAAACACATTTTTTATTAAGCATCCACTGTGGCCAGTCACTTCCCAGGCTGCGGTATTTGATTTGAAGGCACGGGACAGGATTGTAGCTAGGTCTGGCTTCTGCCACACAGCTGAATACAGTGGCATTAACTTAGTGAAGCCCCTTTGACCTTCTCTGGTCCTCAGTTCTGAAGGTTCGACAACTCGGTTTGGTACCACATTCATTCATTCATTCATACGCACCTTAATAAGCACCTCCTTTGTGCCAGATACTAGGACAGGTAATGTGGAGGAAACGGACAACACATCCTTACAACCCCATCACAAAGCTGGCAATCTGGCAGAAAGGGCAGATGTTAAAAACCAAATGTGCACCCACAAAGCCTGACTGTCGATAAGCTAATTCACGAAGAGAAGAGTTTCCAATAGACTAGATCTGTGTCTAGAAGACCAAGCCATGTCTTCCATGTAAATAGTTATGACTACACAGGATTCAAGCAGAGGAATACACTGTATGAATGGTATCAGGCGTCACCTGGCAAACATCTGACTGTTTAGGACTGTGAATTCTCTATTCTAAGCTTTGCAAGCACCCATCCCCTACAGCTCACCCGTTCTCTCATTCTTACTGCTTTTCTCAAAAGGGCTACAGTCCATTTATTTAATTTCTCCTTCCTGTATTACAGTCACATACACATCTTGCTTCACCAAATTTCTTCAGCTATCATCCTGGAGTTTTCCATGTCCTAAAATTTCTTCCATCATGCACCTATAGAAATAATGCTATTTATTTCAGAGGTAGTTACACATATTCAAGCTTTGTAGAAGCTACTAGTTTAAACCTCAGAGGGCAACATTATTTCTGTTATTTTCATGTTTGGGGTTGGCATGGTGGGGCAGAAGGGGCACTTAGGGCAGATCTACACTGAAATTGTTGCCCCATAAACTCTCAAAAAAAACCTCTCATTTAACCTGTAAAATAATCCAATGAGGCATAAAAGTTAATTCTATATGAATCATTAAAGCTTACTACATACCAGAATGGGCAAGGCATTATACAAAGGGCAAAATTAAAACACAACTTGGCAGGTTCATAGTCCAAGTTCAGCGGTCATTTGTTACTGGCGGTTCTATGACCTATAAGCAGCACTTGAGATAATAATAGAAAAAGTGCACCCACATGAGAAGTTTCAGCCAACATGCAGAACATCAGTAAATAAATATTTGACCAAGACAGAAGTAAAATATCTCATGTTATTTAATTTCACACAAAAATAACATCCACGGTAAACTAAAACAGACAGGGCATGTCTGCAGGGCATTGTGTCAGCAATGTCAAGGTTTTGTTTTTGTTCTTACCGGTCTACCAAAGGGTCACAAGCAGGATACTCAGATATGATCTCCTTGGTGTGTTCACTTTTACCAAAATAGATGGAACTAGTTCATCGACCAGAATGCTAGTTTATTTAGCCATAATTAGGGCCCTCTTTCCAGTGACTAAAATTCATAGAACTCCCAGAGTTTCAGAGAAGCCACACAATCCCAAGTTACATTCATTCAATCTGCTTTACAAATTGAAGCAAGAGCATTAGAGGAACTTTCCACTGAATTTCCGTGGGAAAAGGTGAAATGCTGAAGATTTTTAAAAAGGTTTTCAAATTGTGATCACACATTAGCTTGAATGTAGTCTATGGAGAAAATGTAATTCAATAGGGTAATTATTTAAACAAATTCTCACTGGGTGAACTTTTAAAACAGGTACTCTAAGCTTAAAAAGAAATGTTCTGAGGGGCGCCTGCCTCAGGGGCTCAGTCAGTTAAGCGTCTGACTTCAGCTCAGGTCATGATCTCATGGTTTGTGGGTTCAAGCCCCACCTCAGGCTCTGTGCTGACAGCTCAGAGCCTGGAGCCTGCTTTGGATACTGTGTCTCCCTCTTTCTCTGCCACTCTTGTGCTCACACTCTGTCTTTCTCTGTCTCTCTCTCAAAAATAAATAAACATTAAAAAAAAATGTTCTGGGGGCTGGCTCAGTTAAGTGTCTCACTTTGGCTCAGGTCATGATCTCACAGTTCATGGATTCAAGCCCCACATCAGGCTCTGCACTGAGAGCTCAGAGCCTGGAGCCTTCTTTGGATTCTGTGTCTCCTTCTCACTCCTTCTCACCCTCCCCCGCTTGTGCATGCTTGTGCACATGCACTCTCTCTCTCCCTCTCAAAAATAAATAAATAAACATTAAAAAAAAAAGAAGAAATTTCCTATGCCTGTCCACTTCTTGGGTACAGTGCCAAGGGTCAGCACATGGCCTGGAACTTATTAGGTGCTCAGAACTATTTTCTGAGTACAGAAATGAATAAATACACTCCTCTGATCATTACCATGAGTTTAAATCTAAGAAAAACAATAAAGGCAAAAGTTATCTGAGTGTATATAAAAGAATAAAATCTTGCTCTTCACCTTGAAATATGAATTAATTTCCACCACTAAAAACAAAATCAATGAATAAAACATAAGTTTTTATAAAGATGGTCATAGAATGCTATTAATTCCAATCCATTTTGTGCAGCAAACCTATATAAAACCTTGATACGTTTACCTCCATGTATGTAGCAACAACTACAGAATGTGAAAGATAACTTATTTAGAAATGGCCTCATAAATGGGGCACCTGGGTGGCGTAGTCGGTTAAGCGTCCGACTTCAGCCAGGTCACGATCTTGCGGTCCGTGAGTTCAAGCCCCGTGTCGGGCTCTGGGCTGATGGCTCAGAGCCTGGAGCCTGTTTCCGATTCTGTGTCTCCCTCTCTCTCTGCCCCTCCCCCGTTCATGCTCTGTCTCTCTCTGTCCCAAAAAAAATAAATAAACGTTGAAAAAAAAAAAAAAAAAAAAGAAATGGCCTCATAAAAATGACTACACATGAAAGCATATGTATATTACATAAAAGCACTTTCTATCTGAAAACCTAAAATTAAAAGACCACCAGGCAAAAGTAACATAATTTGGGCTGTATGGAAACCTTTTGAAAGCTGGTATTTTCAATATTTGATAGCGAAACTCATTCATGGCCCCTTTCACATCATCATCGTTTAGCACACCACTGAGACATTTCCCTAACACCAATTCTGCAATTATAAAAAGACTTGTGTGCTGACTTCACCACAGACATTTGTTATAAAGTACCTCATCCCCTTGTAATTCCTGAATATACACACACACCTGGTGATGCTCATTTGTTGTCTACCATCATCCTAAATTAATATGGTTTATGTTAAGACACTGAAAATCCACAGAGTAAGTTTAACAGTCGAGACAAAACTTACCAAGCACAATGACGACAGTCTTCAGAAGACTCATCATGGTATCCCGATTCCGCCGGGGTCCAGAACTATGCCGAGACATTCTCATAGTCCTCTGGCGAACATAACCAAAGATATGAGCATAGAGAACCACCATTACGACAAAGGTCACCAAGTTGAAAATGGCCCAGAAGACTAAGTAAGAGTCACTGTAGAGGGGCGCCATGTTGGAACAATTTTCAATATCACAGATGCAGTTCCAGCCCACACTGGGTATAGCGCCCATAACGATGGCCATAGTCCAGATGACCACAATCACCACCACGACCCGCCGGTTGCTCATCCGTGTGTGGAGCTGCATGCGGAAAACCGTAATGTGCCTCTCAATTGCGATAGCCAGTAAGTTGGCCACGGATGCTGTCAGGCTGGTGTCAATTAGGCCCTGGCGGAGAAGCCACGTGCTGACAGTCAGTCTCCGAGTATTGGGTCCTGTGTTGAACATTAGGTAGAAGTAAGCCAACCCAGCAAAGAAGTCTGCAGCAGCCAGATTAGCCATTAAGTAATAAATAGGAAAATGGAAGCGGCGGTTGACATAGATTGCTACCATGACCAGTAGGTTGGCCAACATTATGAAGATACAAACAGTGATTCCAAGTCCCATCACCAGCTTGCTGACTGTGTTCCATTCTGTGGCAAGATACTTTCCACTCCGGTTATAAAAGAAGGCAATGGACTCATTGTAGAAGCACTGTGGTTCATTCATGGCTGTGAACTAAAAGAGAAGGGGAAAAAAGATGAAAAAGAAAGAAAGAAGAAACCACAGATCCAAATTTAAAGATGTATAGTATGGTAAATGTGGCAAAAAAAAAAAAAAAAAGCAAAGAATTTGAAAATCTGACCCTGCATAACATTCTATTATTATGTTGAAACCCCAAGGCTTTTCACTGTATTACTGCCCTCAAGATTAAAGACAGTTGGAGTTAAAAAAATGACAAGGTCTGTGCTTGGTGGCTGTATGTCATTGAAGTCTACTAGAAAAGCCACATGGCCCAGAAATCTTGCTTAAAATACATGAGACAGATGAAAACTTTGCAGAGAATTACAATTGGAATATTTACCATAGTGAAACCTATTTTGACCTGTTATTTAGGGAATCTATAAACATAGTTGGTTTACAGATAGGGTATTATTGCCCTATTATTCTTCATTTCTGTTCTCACATTGTATGTTCCATCTGTAACAAACATTTTGTAATGCAAGGCCCCACAAAGACCATCAGCACCAACATTTCAAAGAGGTCACTCTGCATCAAAGCTTCTTAGCCCAAAGCCAGCATTTGCTGTTCGACATTCCTGTGGTCAGCACTGTCTACCCCCATGACTCCCTATCCCCAGAATAGCATTTGTCAACCAATCTACGACGTTGGAGGACGTTTTTCTTTTTGGAGCACATAAGAAATATGTTATCTGATGTAACCTCCAAAGAGCAGTTGACACTTTGACACTGCTCTACAAAAAGTGAAGCATGCTTCAGGTTTTTCTAAAATGTGAAGTGATCATGTTTTATTGGGTCTTTTCTTATTTTGCAACATCAATTCGAATATATTCATTTATTAATTATACTCACTTGAATCCAAAAAAGGACTGAACAAGTGTATAACAGAATATAGGTAGTCAATAAAACTACTGAAACAAAATTAGATAAAGTAGCATAAAGGAGACATGAGAAAACTACACATCAAAAAGAATAAATCACTTTGCCTGAAGCCTTCAGTTTTTCCGAGACTCCTAGAATCAGAAATTATTTAAGACAGCTCACATCCTTTTTCTTTTTTATCTTGTACGTTTAATAAATGACTTAGCAAATACGACAGTTTCAACCACCATTTTTGACCAAATGTTCCACTGAATATCTACAGGTTTGCGCATAAATGTCTACCGAAAGCTGAACATTCTGGAACAGTGTGAAATGCTTATTAAATGGTTAGTCTTCTGACTTGTCCAGACATTTAAAGCCTCTTATTTAGACTTTAATAGCTCTTAGATCATGTTTCTGTCATTACACTTACCACGTGTATTGTTATTTATCACCTGTTTCTTGAGATTGTTGCCCAAGAAAGGAAAGAAGACCTTGTCTTACACATTTTGGTATCTGATGTACCTTCCAAAAGTTTCATTCACTGGAGATCTGAGAACCGGCTTGCAGTGTCCCATTGCACCCCAAATCTTGCCAGTACTCTGGCTATTTCATCTAGTTTTCTTGCCTCTCAGTTTCTTGACCTCATCTCTAATGACCTTCTTCTATTCCATTACAACTCAGCTGCCCATTCCCATGGTCACACCCTGCAATTTGTGACCACTCAGAACTGTCTCCCTTTGGAAATAAATTATACATTTGATTACTGACCACACTTCCCATTCTTCCAATTTTCTCATTTGATCCCAAATACATCAGTTCTTCAAATTCATCTATTTCCTTAAGCATCCTACCTTTGGATCCCTAATGGATTACCTTCCCCATCTCCCCTTTTTTCTTTATATGGCTTAGATTTCATAGTATGTTTCAGCCTCTTTATTGCTAACACAGGAACACATTCCCTTCTTGAAGATTCTGAGGTCAGATAGCCTTCAGAATTCAAAATTTGTCTGGGTTTAAGAACAGGTACACAGTAGATCACCCTTAAATGATGTAACATCCCCATCAAAATTTAGAGCATCATCCCATAATCACACACATTATTTTCTAAAGCAAAATGCATGAATACATACAAATTTGATAAATAAAGGTTATAAATAGCCTCACATAAATTCATTCTGAGCAGGCTTTGCCACTAGGTGACTTTTGAAAAAATCTTCAGTTTTCGGCCCTTGTTGAATTTTGTAACTTCAGATAAGGAAGAAGAGACCTTTCTCTTTTAATCTACTTGCCTGGATATACCTCCACAACAATTTCTTGGAGCAACCCCAGTCTTGGATGAGTGCAGTTGGTTGCCACTTCCACACCGACAGCAAGGCTTCTGAGCAATGTTAGAGAAAATCAACACATCTGGCAGATTGGTTCTGACATAAATTCATAAGTCTAACCTCATCTGAGACTTCAGTAGCACAAGAAGTCTGGTTTTCTCCCTAATTGTTATTCTCTACTTTCTCCATAGTGACTAACTTAAGCTCACCTACTGTTCTCTTTTGAGTCCCATCTTCCCTCTTTTCACAGCAATTGCCACAGGAGGAAAACAGAAATCATCAGACTGGGACTCCTTCACCCTTCTCCCAGCAAAAAAAGACCTAGTCAAGAATCCATCCTTTCTCCTTCTGTTACAATGGAAGGAGTATACCTTTTATCATCCAAGTGTTAATGTGTTCCTACTATTTCAAGAACTTTGTTCTATAAATTGTTTCCTTTCTCCTCCTTGTATCTCCCCCTCACTCCTCCTTCTCTCCCTCTCCCCTTAATCTTTCCTATCTACATTCAAGTAAGTTTAGTTTCTGCCAGGAGAGGAGAGGGGAGGGGAGGGGAGGGGAGAGGAGAGGAGAGGAGAGGAGAGGAGAGGAGAGGAGAGGAGAGGAGAGGAGAGGAGAGGAGAGGAGAGGAGAGGAGAGGAGAGGAGAGGAGAGAAAGAGACAGGTCTGTCATGACCCCATTTGACCTTGCAGCTTTGATCCTTTTTCTCCTTCATAGCCAACTACTTCATTTCTCACTAACATCTCAATTAACTATAGTAGGGCTTCGACCCCAACCCCTCCATCAAATCCACTCCATTAAATTCTTTCGTTCCATGTAACTTCCCCAAGTAACACCAGTCTTGTCTTCAGAGCATTAGACACATGGCTGAAAAACTCTTTTCAGATAATTCTTTCTTTGGCTTTCATGACATCATACTCTCCTGGATTTTGATCCTTCTCTATTGCTGGTCCTTCTTAGTTATTTCTGAGGGTTCCCCACGTTCTGCACAACATTGATCTTTCTACACTGGTTATATACTCAGTCAACACATTTTCACTGAGTTTTCTAATATGTCCCCCAAGATTTCAATTATCTTATATACCAGCGATACTCCCAAATTTAACATATACTTTTTTCCTAAGCTCTAGCCAAATATCAAATTGCCTACTGGTATCTCTGACTAACTACCCCATAGGGCACTCAGTACTCAGTGTCTGTGCTCAAAATAAAACACAAAGTCACAATTTCCCTCATGATCCCCAACTTGCTACTGCCATCTTCTCTATTCCCGAGCCTGGAGAACCATTATGTCCCCAGTGGCCTGAGGGCTAACCCTGGGAATTCCTTCTCCCCTTATTCTCATCACTTAATAACCAAACCCTGTATATTCTCCTTCCTAAGCATCTACTCAACCTGCATACTTTATTCCATCCTCATGGCCACCAGCATTATTACTACAGGGGATTACTAAGTGTTCTTTCTACCCAGTGCCCATCTCCTCTCTAGTGATCTTTCTAAAAGACAAGGTTGACCAAGCTGTTTTCCTACTGAAAATGCTCCAATGGCTTACAAGTGCACTTAAGATAAAAATCTAAACTCTTCAACCACCTTATCAGGCCTCACCTGCCCTCCAACCTCAACTCAAACTATTAATGACTTCCAACTCTCTGCTTCAGCTCTATGTAATGTGTTGTGCTCTCTCTCATCTCCGTTTCTCAGAGCAGTGGTTTTCTACATCAGATTGGAGACAACGCAGATTGGAGGGATTTTAAAATACAGACTACTGGCATATTCTGAAAATTTCTGATTCAGCAGATGTGAAGTGGGGCCCCAGGCGATACTGACGTTGCCGGTCCAGGGACCACACCTTGACTTCCACTGGCCCCAAACAATCTTCCCTCTATTTTTACCTGGCTCCCTTTTTTTCATTCTTCGTGCAGTTGAAAGGTTATTCTTTCTACTCAACTTCCCTAACCATTCCCAAGTCTAGGCAAGGTGTTTTCTACTGCAATTCCCTATATTTATCCCATAACAGCACTCACCACAACATATATTAATAATTGCTCAATTAACTCTTCCTCATACTAGGCTATAAACCCTATCAGAACAGAGATTCTCACCTTCTTGTTCACTGTCGTATAGCATCCAACCGTTAGACAGATTAGATGCCAAATATATAGGTTGCATTAATCCATTAAAGATAATTCCAGAGATGTTTACACTTCATAACTTTCCTTTCTGGAAAGGATATACAATATACAAAAAATATATTCTAACTATAAATGCAAGGCTGCCTTCTTTCCTTTAGCTCCTATAACCATTTACTTTTTCTGGACACCTACATTTTTACGCCAAATACGAAGCACATAGTACTTCACAGCATTCCAACTTCTGAACACCAACTGTTAACAAAGTCAACTGGTGATACAGGCAGCCTCTTCGCTTTTCCCAACTTAGAAAAACTAAACTAAGGATAAAAACATATAAAAAAGCGCAAATTGTCTTTTCAAGCCACGATGTGTTAAGAAGAGTGAAACTGACAGATATTCTCTAGTGTATCCCACATGCTGCATTAGCAAATGGCACGTGACCAAATCCTCTGCCATCTCGGATCCTTCAAAAACTGAATCGTTAAAGCCATACCACCTTTAATGACATAACTTACACGATTATTTTATCATCTGTGAAATAAGAAGATTGAGCTAAATTTTACATAAGGTTAACCTCAGATTTAAAATTCTACACTAAGAAAATTCTGGATAACAACTTTGTATGTCATAAAAATTGACAGCTAAATACTAAGACAGTATAAAATGTGCCTGGGATTAAAGTAGTAAAAGGCAGAATATACCTGAGAAAAAGAGGAATGTAAAACAGGATTGAACTGAGAGAAGAATTAAATCCCCTCTCTTTTCATCTACAAGCAGAAGCAAGGCTGGAGATTAAGTGAAGGAGACCCTGGCAGAGCCACCAATAGGGTAACGGCCACAGGCTTTCTTACTTCTTCAGGACCGAAGGGACCTAGGGTGAAACCCACACCAAGCTCTGGAGAATCTAACTTAACTATGACTGGACTAGAACCCATTCAGGTAGTCATGCCTATAATGACAGAGCAAACAGCAAAAAATTATCAAATATGGTAAGACAAAAATGCAACCGCAAAGGAGAGGACCATTCTGAAGAACAGAAAACACCTCCCCTTGAAGCAGGTTTATGGTGGGGGGGGGGGGGGTGTTTAAAAAGAAAAAGATTAAGTTACAGGATTCTCAACGTACTTTGTTAGGGTACTAGCACTGAAAATAAAACAAGCCATCATGAAGACCAAAATGAAAAAAACACAACAAACCACCAAACAAAAAACCAGTAAAAACTACATAGAGATTGTAATAGTTCCTATTGCTACTGTAACAAATAACCATTATTAAGTTTAGTGGCTTAAATGTAAATTTATTATTTTATAGTCTTAGAGGTCAGAAGTCCAAAGTGGGCTTCACTGGGCTAAAATCAAGGTGTTAGCAGAGCTGTGTTCCTTTCCAGAGGTTCTAGAGTGAATTTTTCTTGTCTTTTCCAACTTGTGGAGACTGTCCACACTCCTTGGTTCATGGCCTACTTCCATCCTCAAAGCCAGCAATAGCTCATCAAGTCTTTCTCACATTACCTCATTCTAACACCAGCTCCCCTGGCCCCACCTCATTTCCACATTTAGAGACCCTTGTGATTCCACAAGGGTCCACCCAGACTGAGTCCACCCAGATAACCCGAGACAATCTCCCCATGTCAAAATCCTTAACTTAATCACATCTTGCCAAGCAAGGCATATTCACAGGTTCCAGAGACTAAGTATCAGACATCTTTGAAAAACCACTATTGTGCCCACCAAAGAGATGGAAAACAATTCTGAATTAAAAACAGCAATTCAAACAGTGAAATGGAGTGTAAAAATTCCAGAAAACAGAAATGGCAGGCTGAAGACATACTTAAGAAAATCATCAGCGCTCAGAGAAGGTGAGGGATGGCAGGAATATAAGGAAAGGAGGCACACAGATGGAAACGTGTGGTTATACTAGGACTCCAAGAAAGATTAGGACAAAGCTGAAGTAATATGGCTTGAAACGTAAGTTCCTGCTTAAGAAGAAAAGACCTCAGGGGCACCTGGGTGGCTCAGCCGGTTAAGCGGCCGACTTCAGCTCAGGTCACGATCTCGCGGTCTGTGAGTTCGAGCCCCGAGTCGGGCTCTGGCCTGACGGCTCAGAGCCTGGAGTCTGGTTCTGATTCTGTGTCTCTCTCTCTGCCCCTCCCCCGTTCATGCTCTGTCTCTCTCTGTCTCAAAAAGAAATAAACGTTAAAAAAAAAAAAAAGAAAAGACCTCAGATTACTGGTTTACATTTATATAAATTACAAAACAGAGCTAATTAAAAACAACTAAAATGTAGATACAGCTTGGTTAGATTTTGGAATCTCAAGGGTAAAGATAAAAATCTTTAAGTACAAAAAAATAAAAATAAACAAAAAGCAAACAAATCAACATCTAAACAAAGAGACAGAACAGGGTATCATCAAGCTACTGCCATAGAATTCCAAAGGACAGAACACAAGTGATCAGAATCTCCATCACAAGGAGAAAATGAGGTCCATAAATTCTACAGCCAACCATATTCATGTTCCCCATATGAGGATAATATACAATGGTCTCAAAAATGTGGGCAGTCCCAAAGAACATCTACATTTCCTTCCTAAAAACTACAAAGGCAAGTAAGCCATGAGAAAAGTAAAAATAAAAAACACAATAGAGCAGAAACAGTGGCACAAAGTATCAAAACCCTCCAAAACACTGGAGTCTAAGTAAGTGCTCTTCATGTGGCTCCAAAACTTAGAGCAAATATCAAAAATAATTCTTTAGGGGTCCCTGGGTGGCTCAGTCAGTTAAGCATCCAACTTCGGCTCAGGTCATGATCTCACAGTTTATGGGTTCGAACCCCGTGTCGGGCTCTGTGCTGACAGCTCAGAGCCTGGAACCTGCTAAGGATTCTGTGTCTCCCTCTCTCTCTGCCCCTCCTCTGCTCGCACTCTCTCTCTCTCTCAAAAGTAAACATTAAAAAAATAATAGTAATAATAATAACAATAATTCTTGAAAGCATACTTATAAAAATAACCTACTCTGGAAGTAAAATCCCTTTATAGATAAGAACTTGAAAGGTGGGAGAAGAATGTGTTAATTTTCTCTTACTACACAAGAAAGAATCAAGACACATCATTACAGTTGTAACAATAATTTTCAAAATTTTGAAAAAACCACCTCGTTGAATCATTATCCTACTTATTGTAAGAAATTTAGAGGAAACAAAAATATGATCAGGCAAAACTCAGGACTTTTTTAAACTTTATTCTGCTAAACTCCCCATCAGCATAATTAGAAATCTGTCTGTAATGAGAGAAGTTACAGAATTCTGCACTGCCCAAGGAACAAAGATGTAAATGAAACAGGATTATTCCAAAAATACTGTCCTCACTGCTAAAAAGAGAAGCCCACATCCATGCCTTTTTCACATCCACCAATCACATCTCAGGATGATGGGGCGAAGGGAGGAGCTTCCTGGAGCTCTGCAGAGCAGATGTTCCAAATCTCAGAAGTTGACCTCACCCTAGCATGTGATCTCAAAAGAAGTCATAACAATTCTGCCGAGCCCGCACTCAAGAGAGGTGCATATGGTGTTCATTTTCACTGTGCACTTCATTTATTATTTGCACAGTCACAGACATTCCTGGAAGGCCAGGTATGGGTGGGGCACTGGGCTACACTACACCTGACAAGGGTACCAGACCCCTGGTGCCCCCACTGTAGAGCCTCTCACAGTCCACCCAGTGTGATTTCTCATCTCCTGAAACACAATATATTCATTGACCAAGTGAAAAAGGGAATACTTGGCACAAGCTAACTGACTGGTGATTAAACTTATGTGATTTAGTAATTATTTAGATAAGAATGTGAGTATGTATGCAACCAACATGCTAAAAGAGAGATTTTAATCTATGCTGGATAAATGACCAGTAATAAGATATAAATCAAGCTGAGTTGGTTTCCCACTCCTGCTAAAGTACAACAATGGAGTGAACACTTCTTCCCGATTCTGATGCTCCCCAGCTAATTGGTCTCCAGTAAATCCCATAACTGCTCTGAATGTTGGTTTTCTTATTCATAAAGTAAGGTGTGGATGCTCTCTTAGACCCCTGCAATTCAAGTTCTTCAATCTAAAATAATCAGACCTTCTACACATTTCTTCCCCCTTCCAAAAGAGAGAGAGAGAGAGAGAGAGAGAGAGAAGAGCACAGAATTAAATGCCATTAAGTCTCTATTAAGCAAAATTGTTCTCACTCGCTTTTGGAGCCTCAAATTAGAAACAAACAAAAAAGTGAGATCATCTGCCACTAGAGATAGAAAATGGACCACAAAACAATGCTGATAGAAGCTGAAAATGTTTGAAAGCTAGAATTCTTAGAGTAGCTGAAGAATGGCAACTACAAGATTTTTTGAGTTTACCTGAAAAGGTACACAAGATACTACTACTTCTTATAAAGTAACAACGTATGTGAATAAGATGTGTCCATATGTAAAGAGAAACTAGGGAAAGCAGATTGTACTTCCGTGAAAATACTTCATATCTGTTACAGCCCCTCGTAATGGGCAGAGATAAAGTGAGAAACATTTTACTTACCAAAATTCCAGAGAAAAATTTGAGTTGGTCTAAGAGGAGGGAATGAAAACAAAAATCATTAAAACATTAATAGGTTATGGAGAAAATGTAATAGTCTTCTCAATGCATTATTGAGTTAAAAGGGAACCGCAAGCCAAGGCAATAGGTCCCCCTGGCAATACATTGACAGATTATGGAGACTGGGCATTAAATATTACCGGGCCAAAGAAGATGAGCCCTCAGCCTTGTTGGAGGCAGTGAGCTAGAATTGAGAACAATCACTAAGCTAGAAGTCTTCAAGATCTCCACATCAGTAAAAGAGTAGACCAGGAAAAAACAAAAAAATTACCCAATTGCTCTGGGGAAAACAAGGAAGTTTGTCTGTCTTAGCTTAGGCTCCAGGCTAGGAAACAGATAAAAGGAGTCATGACCCCAAGCCTATAAATCACATACAGTTGCGATTTGAAATTCAACTACCTGTCAAGTCTGCGAAGCCACAGAAGGAGAAATTGCCAGAAACCATGGTCCTGAGCTTGGGATAGCCCCTCCCCCTTCCTGCTCCACATTGTCTGGCACTAGCTAGCAGCAAACCTCTCCGGAGGGCCGGATCTCAGTGTGGCCAGACAGGTCGCACTCTCTCAGAGCAGCCCCCACCCAAGACAAACTCATTATCCAGAAGAATAAGGGCACAGGAGGAATAACATGTGAGAACCAGGACAAAGTCCACAGCAGGATTAGACCCAAGAACATCAGATGGAAGACCGAACTGAACAGACGGAGCTTCTGTATTTCCCTCTTTCCACTTCAAAGATTTCAACAGCCATACTTTCTATTTCTGTTCTTTAATGCTTATTCTTAATATTTGAACATGCACTCTTGATTAAGTCTAAAGGTGACCCTCTTCCCTTGATGCAAGCCTTCCCTCCAGTGCCTCTGCTCCCATGTGTCGTGTTACCGCCACTCAGCATTGTGCTTCCATTTATCAAACCTACCAAAAATTACTTGATATTATTGTTTTGGTTTTATATTTTCAAAGTTTATTTGGTTACCTTTGTATGAAGTCACCATAACTATGAGAACAAACAAGGAGATTAAGAATAAAAGAAATTAATGGGGCACCTGGGTAGCTGGGTCAATTAAGCGTCCGGCTCTTGATTTCGGCTCAGGTCATGGTTCGTGGATTCGAGCGCTACATTGTGCTCTCCCTCTCTCTCTGCCCTTCCCCCACTCACGCTCTCTCTCTCAAAATAAATAAATATTTTTAAAAAGGAGTAAAAGCTATTAGCCAATATTTTTAAGGAACATACATGAGAGCTCCTAAATATGTTATATAATATATTACATATTATATATTTATACATGTTTATTGTAATTATATTAAAATATCTAATTATATAACATAATTATATACAAATATAAAATATACAAATATAGCTTTATATATCAAGACTAAACAGGGTTTATTCCAGAATGCAAACATGATCTAGCATTTAAATATCTAATAATATAATTCACCACACAAATTCAAGGTAAGAAAATAAAGCCAATGATCATCTCAATAGACATGAATAAATGTGTTTGGTAAGTTTTAGTGCCCTTTTGTGATAATTTGGCAATCTAGAAGTAGAAGGGAGCTTCCTTAACTTGATAAAAGATCTGTGGCAATTGTCATAGTTGATGGAAGTACTCCTTTTTAAAACAAATGAAACAAATTACCAACTGTTTGTTAGCATGTACTCGTGGTCATAGCCAAACTGTAAGAAAAACAAAACAAAAACAAAAAACAAAAAGAATTGAAAAAGAAAAACCTTATTGTTTTTCACAAATGAGATAATCCGTTACACAGAAAATACAAAGATAACTGTATGAATAGAATTTAGCAAGTTTGCTGGGTTAACATCAAGCCACATGAATCAACTATGTTCCCATAGACAGAGACAATATTTTATGGGTAAAGAAAGATATTAAGATGCCAATATTCCCACTATAAATATATTAATTCAGGGCGATAAAATGAAAAAAATCCCAAAGGGTTCTTCATGGTGCCTGACAAGTTTCCTAAATGTTGATATGGAGCTATAAAAGAATCTGAATATCCAGGAAAACTTGGAAGTTCTTTGCCCTATAGAATACCACATTTTATTGAAAGTGACAGTAGTTAAGACATTGTGATGTTGTCCCCAGAATATAGGAATGACCAAAGGAACAGAGCGCCAGAAACTCAGTATTAGAGACTTGCTTTACCCATCAATGGAGAAAATGGCATAACTGTTCATCTGTATGAAAAAATGAAATAAACTATGCCATATACACAGAAATTAACTTCAGGTAATATAAATATGTGAAAAAATATAATATGTGAAAAAATAAGTCTCTAAGACTTTGAAAGGAAAATAAGGCATTTATTTGTAACCCATAAATAGATTTTTCTAAACAAGGTCAAAACACTGACAAAATGACTAATTAGAAATTTAAGACTTCTGTGCAACAGAACTTTATAATTAGTGAAAAGAGAAGCTGGAGACTAGGAGAAATTTTGGCAATGCACACAAAACAGACTTACAGTGAAATGTAAAAACTTCCTACAAATCAAAAGGGAAAAGCCAAACAATGCAGTAACAGAATAGACAAAGATAAGCATAGGCAATTCACAGAAGAGGAAACTTAATGGCCAATAATCACATGAAACGATTACTCTTCCAGGGAGTAAGAGAGAGTTAAACACAAACTGCAGTCAGATACAACTTATCTCCACTGGCTTGGCAAAAATTAACACGTCTGAAAATATCAAGAGTTGGTGAGGATGGTCGTTCGGTGTTGGTGGGAGTAAAATTTAGCACGTGTGCTTTGAAAAACTATTTGGCAAAAACCACTAAAGTTGGACACATTCATACACATGACTGAGAAAGTCTAAGCCTAGAAAAACTCACCCATATGCTAAGGAGTCATGCCCAAGACTTTTCATCGCTACTCTTCTATAAGAGAGTATTTCTTATGACCGAAATGTCAGAAGCAACATAATTATTTGTCACCTGGAAAACGGGTAAATTGCAATATAAACAGAAAGGTATGCTATAAAGCAGTGAGAATGAACAAAGTAGAGCTTTCTATATGCTGAGGACTCAAGCATTTTATTCAGTACAATGCAGTACACCATTTTTAAGAATGTTAAAACTCTGCAGAAATAGGGGCCCCTGGGTGACTCAGTTGGTTAAGTTGTGACTCTTGATTTTAGCTCCGGCCATGATCTCACAGTTGTGAGATTGAGCCCCCTGCTGGGCTCGGTGCTGAGTGTGGAGCCTGCTCAGGATTCTCTCTCCCTCTCTCTCTGTCCCTCCCCTGGCCTCATGTGCGTGCATGCATGCACACAAGCACTCTCTCTCTCTCTCAAAATAAGTAAACCTAAAACTTGCAAAAATACTATATATTGTTTATATTTTCCCACATAAGTATATATACCCACAAACATATGCAAGGAGATGACAAATATCAACTTATGATCTGAGCCAAGAGGGCTAATGAGTCATATTTTGGCAGACTACAAGGGGCTTCAGCTTTATCTGTGATTATTTGTTTCATTTATTAAAGACCAAAAGATTTGGAAGCAATGACATCAAAGTGTTCAAATTTCACAAAGCCAGGTAACAGATATATGACTGTGTTACACCACTCTATGCTCGTCTACTTAACATAAAACAAAAACAAAAACAAAAAACCAACCACAACAACAAAACGGCTAATTCATTCTGAGTCACAGCCAATTGGCTGTGATGTCAGTAAAAGAGGGAGGGGAAGGAAGGAGAGGGAAGGGTAGCAACACCCTTCCAGGTTACACCAGGCCCAAGGAGTGATTATTGAATAACCTGAATATGGGAGGGTGTTTCACTTGCGACTCCTGTTTCCTGGGAGACAGCAAGGGGTATGGGAAGCACCATCATAGATTTGCAGAGGAGGTGAGCTGAAGCCTTAGAATCTGTGAGACCTGAGTTGAAATGCTGGTTATCTAACACCCCCCTCCCAGGACTTCATTTCCTCATCTATAAAAGGGAGAGAAACACATCACCTACTTGTAAGGATTGAGTACTTCTTACTCAGTTTTTGTATTATCTGTTCTCTTGAAACTTTCAAATTCAGTAACCCAGAGAGCTTGACTTTCATAAAGCAACCACCACCTTTAAACACACCTTTCTTGAACTCACAGATGAAAATAGTAAGTAATTCATCCATGAAAAAAATGAAAAATTATTTCCCATTAGCCCATCGAAATTGTCTAACAGCAGAATGTTTCCTTATTACCATGTTCCAATTTTTTTATAATGGTATGTGTGTAGATTAGTGTCTATTTCTTCTGATGGTTTATCTATCCTTACACAAACACCCCACTGCCTTATTCATTATAACTTTATAATAAATTCTGATACCTGGAAGTGCAGCTTTTCCCACCTCGCTCTTCTCCTTTAAGATTATATCGTTTTTGGGTTTTTTTTTATGTTTTGTATTTTTATATAAGTGTTACAACTGGCCTGTGAGGCTTCCAAAAAAAAATAGGATTTTTATTGTGATCACATTCAATCTATAAAATGCATTTGCAGGGAACTCACATCAAATCAATGAATCTTACAATCTACTGATAGTTATCTATTTAAGTCATCTCTTTTGTTTTGTTTTTATTTATTTATTTTTGAGTGAGAGAGAGCATGAGTGAGAGACGGGGAGAGAAAGAATCCTAAGCAGGCTCCTCACTGTTAGCACAGAGCCCGATGCAGCGCTCAAACTCAGGAACTAGGAGATCATGACCTGAGCCAAAACCAAGAGTCAGACGCTCAACCGACTGAGCCACCCAGGTGTCCCAAGTCATCTCTAATGTCTATTAAAGTTTGATAAACAATCTCAAAGAGCTTTTACACCTATTTTCTTATTATTCCTAGGTGCTTAATAACTTTTCACACACTTATATACAGCTTTTCTGGATAATATTCCATCTAACAGTTGTTTCTCATTCCTGAGATATAATGGATATATATCAGATGTTCAATTTTGTAAAGTTTATTTATTTATTTATTTTGAGAGAGAGAGAGACAGGCAGAGAAAGAGAGGGTGAAAGAGAGAATTCCAAGCTGGCTCCACACTGTCAGGGCAGAGGCTGATGCGGGGCTTGAACTCACGAACCGTGGGATCATGACCTGAGCCAAAACCAGGAGTCAGACACTTAACCAACTGAGCCACCCAGGAAACCCTCAGGTGTTTAATTTTTAAAAGACAGGACTGCATACCTATTTAAGTCTGCTGTATTCTACTACCTACACTTAGGTACTCTTTTATTCTTATAAAGAGTTTGTCTGCTTTCTTTTTCTGTGACTAGTTTAGAAAAAGCAATAAAATGTCTAACCAAAAAAAGCAGCAGCATTTAATACTGTATTGATTTATTTTTTTTAATTTTAAGGAAAATATGCAAAAAAAGTTCTCAAAAGAATAAACGCATGCTCCAGATACATCATCTGAGAAAGCTAAACATCATGGCGTAACTACAACTATAATCCTCACAGATTTCCTATCATGCCACCTTGTTTCTTTCACCTTTTCTTTCTCCACTGTCACCGAATTGAAGCCCCATCTGCAAGCTGTGCAGCCCTAGTTTGCCAAGCTAATCCTGAAAGAGACAGTAGGCTGATGAGCTGAGTCTCCATCCTGACGTGGCTCACAGAGGTAGGATCTTTGCCTGACCATGACTGCTGAGTCCTGAGTTCCCACTGGTCACTCATATATAATCCAGTATGTCAGAGAGAAGTCCTGAACATAAGCCATAGGGCTGGGATTCTTCTGGGTCCTCCCCTCCATTGTTTTTGCCAGGTTTCTTTAGTAACCTGATCAACTACAATTAAAGTCATGCTAAACGGAGTTTGGGAGTATGCAAAGCCCCTAGCGTTGGGGCACAAAGATGAATCCAGATGAATGCACCTTCTTTTGAGGTCTCAAGGCTCCAAAACCACTCAAAGCTGGCTGATGGGGGTTCATCTAAGTGCACATATTCTGAGACCAGGCAGCTATTTAGTTCGACCATATCCTATTCTCTTCCTGCAAAAGTGGAGGTTCTTGCTCCCAAAGGGGTCTGAATCTCTGAAAGTTACTATATTGCCAACCTAGCCTTTCGAGAACTAATCTACTCCATGACCCTTTCATAAACATTTTGTCTGATGCTAAAGAAAAAGTAACAATCCACTTTCACTTTCTCCCAGCCTGTGCCTGCCTGGAATTATCATTTATGAAATAAGTTTAACTTAAGGGCAGTTCTTAAGTGCTGCTATGCAATTATGAAATGGCAATATCATCACCACAGCAAATGAAGGCTGATTTTTTTAAATGACAGTCTTATTATATAGCAAGGTACAGTTCTCCAAAGACAGAAATCTCCTGGACTCTATGATTATGCTCTCCTCTGCTAGGAAACACACCAGAGCATTGCCCTCATCTTAGTGTTTATTCATGGAAAAGCTGCAGTGACAGTTCAAAGAAACGCAGCTGGAGAAGCTAGGCACATGAAGAGGAAAATGGGCAAATGGCACCATAATGGGCAGTAAGAGGGAGAAAACCATGTCCCTTTTGAAGGATAAAGGGACAGCTTTAATCACTAAAGACTAAACTAATTAGAAAGAATTTATTAGAAAGAAAAAGAAGCAAACGTGAAAGGTCTCCTTTGTGGTTTACCCCAGGTATCTTTGCACAATTTTCTTCTATGAGTAGAAAACTCAAAATGTGCCCTCATATAGATGAATGAATAAAGAAGGTGTGATGTGTATATACAATGAAATTTTATCCAGCCATAAAAAGAAATGAAACCTTGCCATTCACAACGACATGGATGGACCTAGAGGGTATAATGCTAAAGGAAAGCTGTCAGAGAAAGACGAATACCACATGATTTCAGTAACATGTGGAATTTAAGAAACAAATGAGCAAAGAAAAAAGAGAGAGAGAAAGAGAGAGAGACCAAGGAACAGATTCTTAACTATAGAGAACAAACAGATGGTTACCAGAGGGGAGGTGGGTGGGGGCTGGGTGAGATAGGTGGTGAGGATTAGGGAGAGAATTTGTCATGATGAGCACGGACAAATCACTGCATTGTACACCTGAAACTAATATAACGCTGTATGTTGACGATACTGGAATTAAAATCTAAAAAAAACTTAATGAGTATATTGTTAAACATTTCCCAATCACCACCGCCTGGACTCAGTCTAAATAAAAATCACATGACCTCCTCTCATGTGAGCTAATTAACTCTAGATCTCTCTTCCCCCACCTTTATTTTACTTAGTTTGAAAAAAACCAAAACAATGTGCCCTCATGCTCTGAAATAAAATATCCTCTCAAGCTTTATCTGAGCTTATAAACACAAAAGGGAGCATAGATGAATTTAAATTGCAATATGAGAACAAATTTTACCTCTAATAGAAACATGGTTCAAGATAGAGTAAGTCAGAAATCTCAGTGTTTATCTACACATGCATTTATTCCTGGCAATGCATTGGAGTTTTCCTTAGACTGTTTATCTAACTTGGCTTTCCTTTGATGGATCTTCTGGCATACAACATAAGCACATCATCTACACACACCATATGCAGAGGTAACCACCTTCTCCCTGTAAAGTATTCTTAGAACAATTATGGGGGGGTGGGAGGGAGAGAAAGGAAATGATTTCATGTCAGGTATCTAAGGCGCCATGTTATGCCGAATGGATATTTTGCCATTTACATTTGGGAGCACAGTATAGTTTGAATTCTAGAGATTAAAAGAAATAAAACTGGAAAAGATACCTATATTGAAACACGCCCTAGGAGGGCATGGGACTTGAGCCAAAATTCACCTACATCTAAGCCCATGCTCTTTCCTCAGTTCCATGTTCGATGAAGCCAGACCACACTATGTCTTTGTTGTGTGGCCCTGGAAACATACTTCATACTCAAATTGTTCACGCTTTTGTCTGAAAGCACTACCAAGGTATCTGCAATTCCTTACGTTTGTGACTAATAATTTAACACTTATAATCATTCTCTTACTTTGGAACCTTCAGTATGGGTCTAATTTTTCTATCCTTGAGTGGTGAAACATTCTGGTTGCTAGGTCAATCTATTTCCGACTTAGAGAATAAAGGGGGGATATGGGCTTGTCTTTTAAATCTTAAAAAGTCATCAAATGGTTTTGTGGAGAAGAAAACTGATCTGACCAATGTTTTTAGAAGATAACATAACTGCAAAACTACTTCTTAGAAAAGCAGTTGGGGAAATCTGAATATGGAGGAGTATAAAATGATATTAAGCAGTTGTTTTAAATTTTGTTAAGTGTGTGGGGTCCTAGGTGGCTCAGTCGGTTAAGCACCGGACGGACTTCAGCTCAGAGAACTGTGATCTCACAGTTCATGGGTTCGGGCCCCTTGTCGGGCTCTGTGCTGGTAACTCAGAGCCTGGAGCCTGCTTCTGTTTCTGTGTCTCCCTCTCTCTCTGCCCCTCCCCTGCTCACGCTCTGTCTCGCTCTCTCAAAAATAAACATGAAGAAAACAATTAAATTTTGTCAAGTGTGATAACAGTATTATGGCTATATAAATGAACTATTTTTAGAGATGCATATTGATGTACAAGGGTTGAGGTGAGAGGACACGATGCCATGCATTTGCTTTACAGTGGTTCCTCCTCCCCCCAAAATGGGAGGAAGTGAAACAGGTATGGCAAAATACTAACAACTGTTGAATCTAGGTGATGGCTGTATTGGTATTCGTTACATTATTCTTTTTTATGTTTGTGAATGTTTGAAAACTGCCATCAGAAAAAGGTCTAAAAAACAAAACAAAAAAAGACAAAATGCAACCCATTAAATATGGAATTGCTTTAATCCAAAAGTATCTAGTCTCTGACACCAGAAGTAAACCTCTAAAACCAAACTTTGGAAATATGATGGATTTTGTCAGAATAACCTATTGGTAATGATGTTCAAAAATGCTGGTCTTCCACCAGATGACAAATAGAGACTTCCTTAAGTAGAGACCTCATTGTGTCACATCTAAAGGCTGGATCAGAACTAGAGGAGCACTCTGTTAAGACACTGAGTACCCAAATTCATGCCTTTGACATGACAGCTACAGGAAATCACATGGATGTTCGAAAACAGCTTTTGTTTCCTGGGCTTAAAACCAAGAAGGTCACTTCACAATTGAGAGCAGAATGAAATACCTTATAAATAACTGATACCATACAGTCCTTCCTTACTGGAATCCCAGATGTAGGATCTGAATACCTTAGAAATTCTCAATACTGGTCCTGGCTTTGAGAGAGGCCAAACCATTCATGCATGTATTGAACTACTGACCCTTCCATTCAAAAGGAAAATAAAACTTTTCATCCATCCTCTACCCACAGTAATTGGATGAAGCACAATTAAAGTAATGCTAAACAGAGTTCTAGAAACAGAAAATGACCATTTACAATGGCAAGTTGTTTTATTTCCTATCCCACCTCCACCCCACGCCCATATCTGCAGGACATGAACACGTTAATTCAACCTAATGATGACATGTTCCCGTTCATCCCTGAAGCTTTCCTTGGGTAAGGAACTCTTTAACGGTGCCTGGACTAACACAGCTATAAATCAACTACGCACGGCCTCCCTGCTGCCGCTAGTCCAGTTTCGCCTCTGTATTTATCTAACTACATAAGAACAAGGTGCTTTCTCAACAGAAGAAAACAAAAATCCGCCTTACCGTCTAGTCGGGAGGAAAGCAGGGAATACAAACTTGTCCCACTTCAAAGCACAAGGCCTATCTTTCACTCGCTAAGCAGCAACCCCAGCGGGGGTGACAATGGAAGCTTTCTTCCCTATTATTGTCTGAAACAATCACAGGCTATCTGTCCATATTAATTAGCTTATATCTAGTATTAGGCAGCCTTGATTAGAAAAATTCTCTTTGTTACCAAATGAATAGAGGAAAACAAAACCAAAGGGTTTTTGTTTTTTTTTTTTAATTGTTGTTTTTGCCTTAGAAAAGGATTGTCAGGCCTTTCACACTTGAATGTGGGTGTATCTTTACACAGGTCCCTGAATTCACTCTGAAAGAATGCAAGTTGATGTGCCAGACAATACCAGGCTAAGCTGATGGAGTGAAATGCTTATTACGCCTTGCCTGAAGAGATGCCATATTTAAATTACTTTTATCTTCTCTGAACCTGGAGAAACCTTGATGTTGGAAGAGTAGACATCAATACAGACTTGGGGGCTAGGGCAAGTCAGCCTTGGATGAAAATCTGACAGCACAAATTACATGCGAAGAATTGACATATAGGTAATTAGGAGGCCCATCATTCGCCAGAGGATCTTGGGAACTAAGTGACCCAACAATGGTCTGTATCTCTCCAGAAGAGGAAACTCCCTCTCCTTGGGACCTATTAGTTGACAGCTGACTCCTTCCCAGTGGGCTTGGGTGCCTCCAACTGTCAGAGGCTACTGTTCCCAACATATGTTAAGAATAATGAGACTCACTACCCTGCTTGAGACTAAATAATAAACTTACCATAATTGTCAAGTCAGGGTTTGAAGCCAGACCCAAAACTCCAAACCTACACAGGCTTCAAGATTAACGTCAAATTCCTCCGTGTAGCTTGCAAGGCCCTGCAGAATCTTCTCCAACCTTGTAACCTAACCCATCTACCTCCTCTACCACCAGAAGTATGCTGATGAATATCTAACAATGGGCTCTTAAGAGTAAGGGACTGTGTTAGCCAATTTCCATGGTTAAATACTCCACCCTGGCTGATTTCAAGTTACAAGCATGAAGTCAACTGGTTCACACAATTCCTGAAAATTGAACAATCAGATCTTCTGCGCCGGCAGAGCAGGCTCTAGCACATCTCTGCGTACAACCTCACACCCCAGCAGAGTGCAACTATCCCAAACTAACTTCCAAATGCTGTGCGCGCTCTCTCTCTTCCCTCGGGACATTCGACATTCACACACGCTGTTTCTTCTCCCTTGTCAAAGTCAAGATACATTAGCTCCTAGCCTGGTGGTCTTCCTTCCAGAAGCCTCCCCTGGTCCTCCAAGTCTTTCCTGGAGGCTTCCCTTCCACTCCTAGAGTAGCCATACTTCCATCATAGTAGTTGTAACACAGCACTGGAATTTCTTGTTCATCTTTCTGTGTCCCACTCCATTTTCTAAACCCTGCAGGCAAAAGCCTTGTGTATCTTATTTATTCTTGGATCCCCAGGCCAGCCACTGCGAGCTTGCTGAACAGTATTAACTAAGATGTTTTGAGCACTCTGTACTAGATTTTGTTCTAAGTTTTATACATATCTCATTGCATCCTTAAAGTAATCCTATGAAATTGGTTCTGTAATTATTATGTTCATTTTGCAGATGAGGAAATGCAGGGACTAAGAGGGTGGATACCTTTTCTCCACCCTCAAGTGCTCAGTCAATAAATGTTGGAGCCAGGATTTAAACCCGGGCAGTGTGACTACGGGGATCCTTGTACATCCAGCCCAGTGCTTGACTTATTTTTTCCCCACTGGTGATTCTCAGTGAGAAAACTTTATTTAAATTCTCCCTAATGAGAGAAATTAAATATTAAAAAATAAGATATTGTCAGGTAGGTTTAAATTTGAAGGGATTTTTTTTTTTTTTTAATCTCCCAAGATCCAAGTTTTGCCCTCTTGGGGAAAACATCATTCACATTGGCAATGTATGTTCTAGACCTTTCACTATGTGTTTACATTAATGTACCATATGTTTATCCCTAAATACATATGGTTCTACAGTTTGAATGATGTCTTCCTGAATTAGTCTGCATTTTACTTTCTTTTTCCGTCAGCTATCTTAGGGAAATAGAGTTGTGTTGAGATATGTATTTTTTTTTTAACTGCTGCATGGTACTTAAATCTCAACATGCCTGAATTTATTATCATTCCACTATTGTATATTCAGAATGTTTTGTACTTCTTGGCCTTCAACTAACACTTCAATGAATATCTTTATGCATGTCTCCTTGGACTCATGTACAAGTGTTTTTCTAATGTAGTTACCAAGATGAGAAGAGGGTACATGCAAAGGGATATCATTTGAATAGATACTGTCAAATTGCCCTCCAGAGAGACTGAACCAATTTACCTTCCCACAGAGGATTTAGAAGAGTACATATTTTCCCAAGTGTTTATATTAAATACAACCTCTTTCTACCTTGGGCAATGTTAAACATTTTCATTAAATGAGTCATTGAGAAATATTTCTCTTACTCACCAGCTGATAGTAGTTTATGTGAGAGGAAAGAGATGTGTGGATAAGAGACTCCCACTGGAGATTTGGACAAATGGTGACACCAAGACTGAGGTGTTAAAATCCTTGCCCAGAAAAGCTGTGCTAGGGCCTAACTAAGAAGGGCTATAGCCTGGAGGCAGCTGCAGCAGACTCTGACATGGTGACCCTAGTCAGTGGGCACTAAATCTCGTTACCCATTCACAAAGTCTCTGCAGCACCAAAAAACCTATCAAGGGGAATGGAAACCAAATAGCCAAGGTCAATGAAAATGCTGAAAACACAAGATCCATTTACCAGAAAGAGAAACACACATGGTAATGGTAACACTAAGCTTTCTGGAAAATACCAAACACTTTAAAATGGTAAATAAAGGAGGACTTTATCCATATCATAAAATTCCAAGGTCTTTTTTTAAATTTTTTAAAAGAGACAAAAAGCATTTATAGTAAATGAAGTAAAAATGTTCCCTTTTCCCTACCCCTTCCTCCTTCAACCCTCCTCCAAATACCCCTACTTGAAATGCATACAGAATTTAGTAGCCTGAAAAATGATGCAGGACAAAAGAAGGGTGAAAAAATATTCTGCATCAAGATTTAAAGTTCAATCAATACGGCTCTTTTTCAAAGGTATAGTTTTTTTCTTTAACCATGGCTTAAAAATGATTGTCATGAATGAGATGGGGGGGTTACACTCTAAAAGGAGGGGGAGAAGGTGAAGGAAGTGCAGATGGAAAACTATAATTGTTGAGTACCTACTATGAGTTCTGTATATATCCTATCGTTTAATCCATACAACCATCCTGCGAAGTATGGTGACGTGAGAAGAAATTGAAGCGGAGTGAGGTTACAATGTCTAAGGCTATCCAACAATCAGGATGTGGATTCAAGCCTACCGATTCCAAAGGCTCTTTTCCCCGACTGTACCACACTGTCTGCTAAAACTGAAAGAATCTGGTTAATACGCTAATAGATCAGACTGTAAAATAATCTGAAGAAAATATTCTTGCCATGCAACTGTTCTTCTTCGCTGGACAGAGAAAGTAACCCATGACTACTGTTCAGAAGTTTCTGGACTTACATCTTCCTTTCAAAGTTCCTAGAACAGGTAAAGGCAAAATAATTACAGGAAGAAGACCTAGAGACCACATTCAGAAAACTTGGTGTAAGATTAGCTCTGTCCTGAGATATTCATTAAAACCCTACAAAAAGCCAAGAGAGGGAGAGCAGCAGGATTTACAACTGACCATCTTGACTGGGAATAGCTAGACATTCTAACCACTGAAAACCCAGATTCGTACCAACAGAGGCTGGCTTGCTATAATCACTTGCTCACTGTCCCAGCTGCTTCTTGAACTAAAGAGAACCTCCTTCATAAAAGCACTATTAGCCAAATGCCCACCAAATGACAATTAGAAGGCTACACACCATCCCTAGAGTGAAACGTACTTTCGGAAACTCAGTGTAAATATTTGACAAAATTAAGATTAATAATCCCAAACTTATACCAGGTTGAATCACTTACCTGGGGCTGTGAATTTGCGGGGGTGGAAGTAAAGGTGGTCACCATGGCAGCTCTGTAGTTGTGGGCAGTGACCAGGCCCCAGCACAGTGGCACCAGACACAGGAGTCAAGTTATGTTAGCTGCTGATCAGATCACGGTCATGCTAGGAGAAACTGTGTACCTGGAAAAAGAGAGGAAAACCCACATTTAGCCTGAAAGGACGAGCACTTCCTTCCTGGCCAGAGGAAGCAAAAATCCCCCGTTGTATATGCCAACTACTGGCTTAATGAAAAGAAGAATCCAGTTGTGGGGGGGAGGGGGGCGCCTGGGTGGCTCAGTCAGTCAAGCATCCGACTTTGGCTCAGGTCATGATCTCGCAGTTCATGAGTTCAAAACCTGTGTCGGGCTCCCTGCTGACAGCTCAGAGCCTAGAGCCTGCTTCGGATTCGGTGTCTCCCTCTCCCTCTCTGCTGCTCCCCCACCCCTACTCGCACTCTCTCTCTCTCAAAAAAGAAAAAAACATTAAGAAAAACACTAAAAGAAAAGAATCCGGTAGACAGCATCTAACATCTCAGAGCCAGCACTTCTGTACCATTCACCCAAATCATGTTACACTGATGCATAGTCAGAAGTCTGAATCCAGGTCTCCTTGCTGGCTACATGTTTCGGGGAGGCAGTTTCAAGCGATAAAGCTGGGGGTAGTGGGCCAAGGGGAGAGCTCATTCTTCATTCAACAATAAGCAGGTGACCCACGATTGATAACTGACAGTTTAAACAGAAAGGGCAAAGAGAATAATACCATCAAGTGTCTCAAAGATCACCCAGTCCAAGCATACCCGCTTGCAGATGAAAAAACTGAGGTGTGGAGAAGAAAAGAAACTAGCCATACATTTCATTCATGACAGAACCAGGACTAGAGGCACAATCAAGTCCCAGTCTAGTATGGAACATACGACAATTGAGTACGTTCCATGTTTACATTTCCTCAGGAAACGTAGTCACCACTAAGATTTTTAAAAAAAGGCAAGACATCCTAATGTTATAGGAGTCAGTTACAAGAATGAAGTAAGTACTCCAAAAGGTGGTGGGGGTGGGAGGAGGTGGGAGGGCTTCGTTAGTCAGTCTCGCACAGGAGTGGGGGAAAAGTGCACCTCTACAGTCTTTGCGACATCCTCGGAGAGAGGACGCTAGATATGCACAAAATATAAACACGCCTACTGATATTAACATGTTCATTAAGAAAACTCAAAAAGATGCTGAGTTCTCTGCAGGAAAGCATGGCCCAATTTCTGTCACAAGACTGATGTGACTGTTTCCACACTGCAATTCAGTCCAGAGGGAATTTTTTTTAAGAATTTAAGACAACTGCGGGGCACTTGGGTGGCTCAGTCGGTTGAGCATCCGACTTCAGCTCAGGTCATGATCTCATGGCTCGTGAGTTTGAGCCCTGCGTCGGGCTCTGGGCTGACAACCTGGAGCCTGCTTTGGATTCTGTGTCTCCCTCTCTTTCTCTGCCCCTTTCCCACTCGCTCTGTCTCTCTCTCAAAAATAAAAACATTAAAAAAATTTTAGAAAAAGAATTTAAGACAATTCTTCCATTTGAAGAAAATTTCTCATTTTTAGGTTTCATAGCACCTAACAATATCCTTTCTTTTATTGACAACATATTTATTGAACATCTACCATGAACCAGGAGCATAAAGAATAAAACTGAGCCTGCCCTGACCTCAGGACGCTTTTGTCTGGAAATGTACTTTCTAGTTTCACTAGCATGCAAGACGATACCTGAACACTTTTAACTCCTGGAAAATGATACTTTTCATTACAGTAAAAGTAAAGATTTAAGTCTTGAGCTGCATACTTAACCCAAGTCTTCTGAACCCCAAACCCTCTGGCACTGCTCTGTATTAGCTGATGATGCTGGGTAAGTCGCAAAACCTCACAACTGCTTCCTAATAAATAATCTAGGTTTGGCAGCAACTTCTATGAACTTTAAATTCTGATTTTTATTCTGACTGCACATTATCCTTCATACTATAGTTTCAATTGCTTTAAGCTTTTGTTTAGAACTGCGGCCCCTTCCTATTTTCTTCCCTCTGTTAGAGAGACTATAGTTCTTAACAAGTAAAGCTGTCAAACTACTTTGGTATAACATTCAACACAAAATTCCTTAGGTGCCCTGAGATAACACTGATGTTCTTAGTCGTAGCTTTGGGCTGGGGGCGGGGGGCATTGTTTACTGTACTGTGAATTTAAGTGAGCAGCCTGGGAGAAAGGTATATGTACACGGGAGTGCCTTTCTGCTCGAGTGCCAAGCCTACACTGAGGAAATTACGGGACCCCTATGGTGCGCTGTTTTGTCCTCGTATCATTTTATCTTTATCACCCCTATCTTTTTATATTTCTTTTATCCTTTTCATGTATTTCTAATTCACGTTGTCTTGCCCTATCATATTTTGTGTGGACGGATGAATGTATCAAGAGCATGATAACCAAAACGCCGAAAAGAAGCAGGCAAGTGAGATTCTATTCTTAAAGACTCATGCTATGTGCTCAGGCCTTATCATTTCTGCCAAGCTAAGTCGTTAAGCAATACCCACTTAAAATATTTTCAATATTCAGAGTACAGAGAATTGCCTGAAAGGTGAATAGTGGGCAGCTAGCCTGTAGTGCAGAAAAGGATATAGAAGTACATATGATGAATATGCCAGATGGCATCCCTGCTAAAAACCAAAGTGGGAGGGGCATCTGGGTGGCTCAGTGGGTTGAGCATCTGACTTTGGCTCAGGTCATGATCTCATAGTTTGTGAGTTCAAGCCTTGCATTGGGCTTGCTGCTGTCAGCCTGTCAGCGCAGAGCCCACTTCGGGTCCTCTGTCCCCCTCTCTCTCTGCCCCACCCCTGCTCACGTGCACATGCGCTCTCTCTCTCCCTCTCAAAAAAATAAAATGAATAAAACATTAAAAAAAAGCAAAGGAGGGAAGGTGGAAGACTGGGTTTTAATGAAAGCCAAAGAGAGGCTGAGCACTGAAGAACTCGTTTCACATACAGTTTGAGACAGACACTGTTAACTCATTTCATGGACAGAAACCCTGGGGCTTTGAAAGGTTGTGCAGCATGCACACACCCAAAGCCTCACAGCCCAGAAATAAGGGAGCTGACATCTGAACCAGGCCCCACGCCAGGCCATGCTCTTTCTGCAGACTAGCCCCCTGCGTGAACACAAAGTAAGGAGAGAAAGGGCTTAGAGTTTTCTTAAGCAAAAGTTTCAGATAGTCCTGAAGACAGCAGCATGGAAGTCAGAGGTCCTACAGGGTAACTAATTTCCCCAAACTCTGAAACAGAGAATCCTGCACCACCTGCTCTCCTTTGTAGAAAACTGTAATGATGTGTTCCTAGTTCTGATGTACATTACATGTACATTACATGTCCTTGAGCTGTCTAATAGATAGCCCAGACTGGTAGCTTCATCTATTCAAGAAAAAAAAAAGAAAATAAGGCAGAAAATTAACTGCCTTCTCCTAAAGCATTTCAGACCTGTCTAGTTGGGAGGCTTCTGTCAAACCTATTCTCACATGATAGGAGCCCTTTATGAAATGGCATATGGTGACTTAACTCTAAAAAAACAAGGGCTAAGCAATACTACCTCAAAGGATATCAATCAGCTGTCTCGTGGGAGTGAAGTCCTAAAATGACATTTATAAGACTTACCTCCCAGCTTATTTACCAAACTGCACAAATCATGGGGGGGAGCTAGACAAGATGACAAGACATCTTGAATAATTCCATTCAGTCCCTAAGCAAGTAAGCCAGCTCACTTAGACATGTTGGTCCCCTGCTTTCCCAGAGCCTCACAATGGCAACCACAGCACTAACTGGATTTCTATAGAAATTCATCTCTCTCCAAACTCTCCCAAGCATTTGGATGCCTGTCCTGTAGTTCTTCCAATCTGCCATCAACCCAGCTCTCCGCTTCCTTTGCTTGAGCTGGAAGACTGTGCTCCAGCCACAGAGTGATGGGGGTTGGCCCCATTGAACCCAGCTACCCTTGGGTCATTACTGTTGCCCCTCCTCTCCTCTTCCTTCTCCATCCTAGGCATCTCTTCTGGTCTGTGCCATTCTTCACAAAACCACAAACCACCTCTCATGCTCCTCACTTGCACAAGATCAGCTGTCACTTACTTATTTACTGGTCCATTCATCTATTCCCCTGTAGTCATTGGGTATGAATTACCTCATTATCCGTCCCTACAATTCAAAACAGATGTACAAAACACAATCCACAAATAAGAGAGCTACATCGGCTCATTCCTCCTGCGCCAGATTATTAGAGAAATAACCAATAACCAACAAAAATAGGAACTATCCTGAAATCAGCCCTAGAAGCCATAGATGGAACAACTGGCTTACATTTTCAGAAAAATAGACTACAAAGAATTAATATGGGAAGCTGACGGATGGACGAAGGTACAATATCCCCTTCATGCAAAGCTACACTGAATGGACAGAAAATAAGCAAAAGAGACCTTAACAGACTCATAATGACGCTCCTAGTTCAGAGGAATGAGAGTTGGAACAAAGCCAGGAAGCATTGGAGTACATTTAAAATACACTCACTCCTTAAAAGGGGTTCCTGGCTTCAGCTGAACAAGTTATCTCTGGCTGTATTTACTTCTGATTTACATGTGGCCATGAGGACTGCCCCCAGAAAACATGTCGGGGGGAAACCTCTACCAGCTGGCTTCTGACATGGCCAACGTTGCTAAGTGACAATGACCTTATTACTAACTGCTGAGTGCCACACCAAATACCTAAAAGAAAGTCTGGTTCTGAGGCGAACTCCCCTTTGTTTACTTCTGTAGCCGATGCTGGCTCCCTCGGCCTCAAAGGAAGATGAATTTCTAATTGGCAAATTAATCTACTATAATCTAACCATTTTCCTCCATCTGGACTTGAGTCAAACAGTGACTCATTTTGGTCTCTTGAAAGAACACAGGGCAATACCCAATACTGCACATGCATAGACCTCCCTCTCTACGGATAAGCAACAGAGAAAAATCCAAACCCACCAGGCAAATGAAAAATATTATGCTTCAAGAGAAGGGAAGATTCTAGGATAGAGCAAATATTTACTTAATAATAGGTGTACTACATTAAAAAAAAACTTTAAAAATTATGTGATTAGAATGAGCCTGCATTAACCAAAAAAAAGAAAAAAGAAAAAATTCTGAATTATGAACTTAAATGAAGGTAGTGAATAAATCAGAAAACAGAATAAAAATAAAGCAAAAAATAGTTTTTGTGAAGCAGAAAATGAAGCTGGGGTGGTGGGGGCGGGGCGGCTTACAGGGGTAAAGATTTCAAAGTTGTCATCCCCCAAAACATAACAGATGAACAAAAAGTACTATAGGGGGAAAGAAGTCATCAATGCTAAAACCAGGAAAGAATAAATTTATCCTCAAAGTTTTAGAAAAGTGTTACACATAAATAGAAGCTTTTAGATGAAGTAGGAAATTTTTTCAGGCTTGAAATTTGTGGTATCCTTCTGCAGAGAGCTCTACAGTCTGGCAGAAACCAAGCAGAAAAAAACTCTGAACCTCAAACCTGGAGAACAAGAAGATGTGATACAGGGAGGTCATAGCTATAGCTTGTCTTGGTATTTATTCCCCCTACCAAAGCTAACCACCATCTGAAGCCAGGCTTCAGTCCTTCACCTAAGGACTAAGACTCTGCTCTCGAATCTGAGCAGATGAAAACATTTAGCAGTAGTAACATCAGAAAGATGACATTGCACCCACTGAAACAAAAGCAGGATACTTAGAAACTGCTAATTCAAAATGCAGTAGTAGAAGGATTGGAATATCAAGAAACCTGCTCAAAATGTAGAGCAAAAAACAAAGGAAAAGAGAACAGTAAGAAGGAAAATGGTAGAGGAGCAGCCCAGGAGATCCAAAGGCTAAATCGAAAGCAATTCCAGAATGAAAGAATAAAGGAAACAGGGTGGGGAGGGGTGGGGGAGGGGAGGGTCACATACCTGGAAACATTACCTAAAGTAGAAAGTCTTAAGTTTGTTGACTGTTAGGGTCTACTGAGTGCCTGCCTATCTGCCCACCTGATTTTAATACGCCCACATTAAGCACACCATCATGGAAACTTTTTAAACAGTAGGGATAGAAAAAAAATCCTGTGACCAATCAGAAATGGGGGGGGGGGGTAAGGGGGAGGGTTGGTGAGGGAGGCTCATAAACAAAGAATTAGGGATCAGAAAGTCTTTGGACTTCTCAACAGCAACCAGGAAGCTAGAAGACAATGAGGCAAGTGATTTACAACCTCCAATTCTATTGGAGGATGTTCTTTGGCAAAACAGGGAGGAAAATGAGAAAAAGAAAGGCATGTAATACAGGAATAGGAGTGTAAAACAAAAGGAATTTCTGGCATAAATGGATGACAGGTAATAGGACTCAAAAAGCAGCCTTGATGGAATAACTGTCCAACCTGGATCTATTGAGAGGAGACTTCTAGAACTGACAGTTTAGGACTGAATGAGTACACAGAATGCTAAGCACACAGAAGACTAAGTAAATATAAAAAGAATGATTAAAACTTTTTTCCTCTTGTAAGAATTTGCAGAAGAGGAAAAAGGACTCTTTTTCTAAAATTCTAGATGGCTCGACTATTAACATTAACAAGGTCATGATGGCATTAACACTGAGTAGTGGCCTAATCAAAATCACGACCTAACTATATTAGGATGGAGAGGTATAGATGGGAATATGTGTAAGGCACATCTTCCACGTGGGATATATATAAGTATTTAAAACTAATATGTCAAAAAGTAGAAGTAAAAAATCTCAGAGGTGCAATGCAAATACTGAACAAAGTAACTAAAACAATTAAAAATGCTAGCTATGGCAAGGGTACAATGGTAGGGAGAAAGGAATTCCTTTTCTTGAGCAAGCCTCATACAGCTGCTTGACACTTTACATCACAAACATGTAAAACTTTAGGGGCACCTGGGTGGCTCGGTCAGTTAAGTGTCCAACTCTTGATTACGGCTCAGGTCATGATCTCACAGTC
The DNA here is from genome assembly GCF_027475565.1 of Acinonyx jubatus. Taxonomy (NCBI): domain Eukaryota; kingdom Metazoa; phylum Chordata; class Mammalia; order Carnivora; family Felidae; genus Acinonyx; species Acinonyx jubatus. The sequence continues at coordinate 22,697,444 of NC_069391.1, read as the reverse complement.
ATGGGATCAAGCCCTGCGTCAGGCTCTGCACTGACAGCACAGAGCCTGCTTGGGATTCTCTCACTCCCTCTTTCTCTCTCTGCCCCTGCCCCACTTATTCTCTGTGTTTCTCAAAATAAATAAACATTAAAAAAAAAAAAATGCAACCATGTGTAACTTTAAAAAATAAAAGCAAAAAAAATAAGAAGAAGAAAAATAACATCACCGCTGACACTGTAAGTTTAAAACTACAGCAGGCAGAAATGCCACTACAGAAAATCAAGTTGACGCCATGGAAGATGAGCTTGAGAAAAATCACACGCACTTATAATAATAGAATTTACTAGACTCCTTAGATGTTATGGCTAGGGAGCACTGAAAGTAGAGATTCAATTTAAGGATAACTGGTATATCTCAGAAGGACAAATGGCACAACAGTGATTTCACAATAAAAGCAAACTTTTCTTAAAAGATGTTAAATTCGTAGACTTAAAGAGCTCACCACAAAAAAACAGATGAGACGGACTAAATCAAAATTTAAAACTTCTGTGCAAAGGACACAAACAAAAAGTAACAATACAGGGACGCCTGGGTGGCTCAGTTGGTTAAGCTTCTGACTTTGGCCCAGGTCATGATCTCACGGTTTGTGAGTTCGAGCTCCGTGTTGGGCTCTGTGCTAACATCACAGAGCCTGCTTCAGATCTGCTGTCTCCTTCGCTCTCTGCCCCTCCCCCACTAACACTCTCTCAAAAATAAACATTAAAAAAAAAAAAAGTAAAAATACAATCCACGGAATGGGAGAAAATATTGCAAATCCTAAATCTAAAAGGGAGTTAATATCCAGAATACATAAAGAACTCCTACAACTCAACAAAAAAAATCCAACAACCCAATTAAAACATGAATAAAAAACTTGAACATTTCTCCATATACAAATGGCCAAAAGACACAGGCCAATACAGTCAACATCTGAATAATGAGGGAAAGCAAATCAAAACTACAAGTACCACCTCACATCCGTTAGAATGACTGCTACCAAAACAGCAGAAAATAAGTATTAGCAGGGATGTGAAGAAATTGGAGCCTTTATTTTACTGCTGATGATACTGTATGTGCTGCTGGTAAAATGGCTCAGCTCAGGATGGTGGTTCCTCAAAAAGTTAAACATGGAATTCTCATATGACCCAGCAATTCCACTTCTGGATATATAACCAAAAGTTGAGGGCGTCCAGGAAGTTCAGTCAGTTGAGTGTCTGACTCCAGCTCAGGTCATGATCATGCGGTTTGTGAGTTCAAGCCCCCCATCGGGCTTGCTGCTGTTAGTGCAGAGCTCTCTTCAGATCCTCTGTCCCTCTCTCTCTGCCCCTTCCCCACTTGTGCTCTCTCAAAAATCAATAAAACATTAAAAAAAAAAAAAGGAATCAGGGCACCTGGGTGGCTCAGTCGGTTAAGTGTCCAACTTTAGCATAGGTCATGATCTCGTGGTCCGTGAGTTCAAGCCCCGCATCAGGCTCTGTGCTGACAGCTCAGAGTCTGGAGCCTGCTTTGGATTCTGTGTGTGTGTCTCTCTCTCTCTGCCCCTTTCCTGCTCATGCACTGTCTCTCTCTTTCTCAAAAATAAATAAACATTTAAAAAATCAGGGCACCTGGGTGGCTCAGTCAGTTGGGCATCCGACTTTGGCTCAGGTCATGATCTCGCAGTCCGTGAGTTTGAGCCCCACGTTGGGCTCTGTGCTGACAGCTCAGAGCCTGAATGAAGCCTGCTTTGGATTCTGTGTCTCCCTCTATCTCTGCCCCTCCCCTGCTCATGCTTTGTCTCTCTCTGTCTCAAAAGTAAATAAAAACATTAAAAAAAATTTTTTTTAAATAAAAAAAAAGAATTGAAAACAGGTTCTTAAAGAGATACTGGTTCACCCATGTTCGTAGCAACATTATTCACAATAGCCAAAAAGTGGAAGCAACTCAAGGATCCATCAACAAGTGAATGGATGAACAGTGTAGTATAGAAATACCATGGCATAGTATTCAGCCTTAAAAAAGAAGAAAATTCTGACACATATTACAACATGGATAAACCTTAAGGGCATTATGCTAAGTGAAATAAGCCAGTAACAAAAAGACAAGTACTTTGTGATTCCACTTATATGAGACACCTAGAGTAGTCAAATTCATAGAGGGAAGGGTGGTTACCAGGGTCTAGGAGAGGAGGGAATGGGACTTGTTGTTTAACGGGTACTGAGTTTCAGTTTTGCAAGATGAAAAGAGTTCTGGAGATCTGTCAACAATGTGAATATACTTAAACACTACCTAAACTTGAAAATGGTTAAGATAGTAAATTTTATGTTATATATATAGGTGACCACAATTAAAAAGAGAGGGGGGGGAAGAGCTCACCACATTCCAGGAAAAATATGAAGTGCGTTACCTACAATCAAAACACAAGTTTGTTAAGTTAGTAGACTGCAAGAGTTAAAAGAATTCCCATTTAAAAAAAAAATCCAATTGATGAAAAAGAATCAAATCACAGGGGGGAACAAATGGACTGGACGTAGCCACCCATTGGTGGCTCACCTTCTCTTGTGACCCACCCTGGCCACAAGAGAAGACAAGATGGTAGCAACTTTCATGATTTTGTCAGAAATATAGGATGACTCAAAAAGCATGCGTTCACCCAAACCATCATTTATTTGCAACAGCAAGAACAAGGCACTCTTATTCAATATAATCAGGATCTATTTCACCCTGAAAAATCCACTTGATGACATAATGCAACTAATCATGTGAAACATCAAAATAATGTGCTCAGGAGAGTCAGCATAAGCGGTGTCCGTGTCAACACAGAATACCTGTGGCCATAACAGGACCAAAAAAAAAAAATGGAGTTATTAAAACTATCAAAAGAAAAGCTACATAATTGAAATGCATATAAACTGGAATGAATGTAAACTGAAATGCATATAAACCATAATAAGAAACTCCAGAAAATCATAAGAAAAAGGAAAACATTCTTCACCTTTTGAGAGTCAATCAATACTGTCTTATTTCTAAAGTCAATAAAAGGAGAATTTCAGCCTCCAAAAGCCTATAAAGGGTGCCTATGGGGCCATGCTATGTTTTTTATCTGAACTTTCTATCCTTACCACTGCTTCCCATAAAACCAGTGAGGCAAATGGTCCAGCTAGGACGAAGAAAGCTGTGATCACTCTCAGTCCATCTGCTTCGCATGCAGAGTTAGAACAAAGAAATCAGAAAAGCACTTGAGAAACCAAATCATTTCCTCATGTTTTGTTTTAAAATACCATCTCTACCTGTGGCAGCAGAAACTCTCCTCTCCTCTTCAAAGTATCAGGCCCAAGATCTTGCTTCAATATATTCACTGAAGACAATATATTTCGTGTTCTGAAGTCTTTTCCTACATATAGGATCAGTTTTTCCATTTGCTTCTCCAGCTTTTCAATCAGACCTTTCATTCTACATTTGGCCTAAAAGTCTATCATTCTTTCCATATGGCACTCAGCTGACGCATTCCAAGGAAGGAATACACGCTGCCTGCAGGAGGAGAAACAAAAGCATCACAATCGCCCTATTTTACATGGATCTTATCAGTTCAGAGTGCAGTATTCTACAGATTGAAGAGACTGGCCCAAAATTATTTTAAAAAAACACACCGTGCTGATTTCAAATGCTATATAGTGGCATACAGTTTTCACTTGTGAACAGTGTTCTTGACTGGGAGGGACACTATCCTGAAATGTGTCAAAAGAACCAGGAATTGTTAGAACACAATTGGCAGAAAAATCTCAGAATCGTTGTCACTACTAAGGCGAGAGATGTGTTGGCCATACTCTGTATATAGTCTCAAACTCAAGCTAGTTTGTGTCCTATTCTTGGAAAAGGGGGAAGGGGGGTAGTTTAGTAATAGTGGATCAGGAATGGGCTAGAATTACAGACTTCAGAGTTAGAGAAAAATGGTAAGCGAGTGTGTTCAATCACGAGAGAGCAGGGAGAAAAGAGATGGAAATGAAGGAAGAAAAGTCAACTAAAAAGACTAAGAAAATCCTCTTGAGAGGTAGGACAAATTTCTCTTTGGATAAGGGACAGACTTATTGCTACCCTGTTTCTTTCCACAGCCCAACGCCCACAATGTCTAAGCTCTTGGTCTTGCTATCTCACACCAGGACCCTCAGTCATTTGTATAGAACATCCACACTAGTGCAAAGACTAATGGGATTTAGGATCTGCATCCAAGGGAGGAAATACCCTGAAGCATAGCACAGATAAATTTTACTGAGGAATGTTTCAGGAGAGAGCCTCTGCGCCAAGCTGGAGTATTCACAGTATGTAAGTTTCAAGACAAGGAGAATTACAACCTCTATAACCAAGCCTCGGGCCAAGCTGGACTCCACCAAATACAGCCAATGGAGGAGACAGAAGATATTTTCTTCTAAGAGCGAGTGCATGTTTCTAAAATCAGAATTCCCAAATGGCTTAGAAGGAATGGGAGCATACATATTCATATTAGTAGAGGTGAGGGGAAGGGAAAAAGGGAAGAAAAGAGAGTAAATCGGAGAGGGGGCAAAGTATCCAAATAGCTGGCCAGAATATACAAGTCTATGGCTATGATAAGAAAAGTGATTCCGCCCAGAATAACAGTTTGTAACAGCAAAAGTTACTGTCAATGGGGGCATCTAGGAATTTATACCGTGTAAAGAATTAATACTAAGGGCAAAGATTTTGCTACAAGGATACTTAATGGACTATCATATACGAATGGCAAATTTCAGAAACAATCTAAGCACTCAGTACTACAATACTTGCCAATCGAGTTATGAAAACAATGTTTACATACGATTTAATTTTATATGATAAAAATGTATACAATTTTTATACCATAAAAATTAAATTGTATTGAAATTATATATCTATATATCCCCCCATTTTGAAAAGCATACAAAGATAATACATATATATTTATTAAGCCCTGAGGTGGTACTGATCACTCAGAATATCCTGTTTTGCCAGAAAATAAGACAGCACTCAAAGAATTATGGGCACATGTTAAAAGAACAAGGAAATTTGCTTGAAGGGCACCCTCCCGACCCAAAATAAAAATTTTAAGCTTCAAAATAAATGACAATAGCAGATTTATAACCCTTTAAAGGTTAAATTTATAACCTTTTAAATAAAATAGAAATCCATGAGTTCATTTTAATATAAATAAACTAATAGAGGTTTGGCAAGAAATGAGATATTGACATAGACCCAAATACTTTCCCACAAGATTCTCATTAATTACAAAGGCAAATCCGTAACTTTGTAGTGGAGAAGTCTGGAAGACACCACCTTAATCAAGTCATCAAAGTGAACATCACGGGAAATTGAAATAAATTGACATGTGCCACCTGACAGGACCCAATAAGAAGAACACAGCATCACTTCTGTGACACTCCTGTCAAAGTTTCAAAATCTGAACCTAATCAGAAGGATACACAGGTTCAACCCAACCCGAGCGACATGCTACAAAATAACTTTCCTATAACCTCTAAAAGATCAGGTCACAAAAGGGGGAAAAACACTGAGAAACTGTTCCATGTTAAAGGACACGAAAAAGAGACATGAGAAACTAATACAACCCAAGATTCAGGATTGGATCCTTTGCTTTAAAGGATCTTATTGAGACAACCTGGGGAAAATTCGGAGCGATCTGAAAATTAGCTGGCATATAATGACAATGATGATGTTCGTTTCCTAATTTTGATGGTGGTTTTGTGACTACGTGAAGAACATCTTTGTATGCAGGGAAATATAAAGTATTTGTGGTGTTAAGGCATCATGTCAGCAATTCACTCTTAACTGACTCAGTGAGATAAAAGTTCCCTTCGTACTTCTGTACTCTATTTGCAACTTTTCTGTAAGTCTGAAAGGGGGGTGGGGGGGAAGCAGGGGTAGCAGAAGCCCCACCATAGAAAAGAAAATGTGTCTAATTGGAAGGAAGTGTTCCTGTGTCACCGTTTAACATACAAATAGACATGCCCGAGAAGAAATTGAATTTTTCAAAATTTAATCTGGTCAGGAGTCATTGTTACAAATTACATGACTACCCCAGACACACATGCGCCTGATTTTAGAGAAGACAGGAAAAGACGTCTCAGACAAATGGCTGAGTAGAAGAGGCACGTTGCCAAAAGTCAAATAGGTCTTTTGAAAAAGGAGAAGTCTGGACCACAGCAAACAGTGCAGGCAGCATCATACGACCAAGGTTTGCTTTATTTTCAAAGCGAAAGATGTTACAGTATCAAAGAAATACATTTACATGCAACACAAAGAAACAGGCAGATATCCCAGCAATGTGGCCTTAAGACGTCTTCTGTGTCCAGGATATAGGGAAAATGTGACAAGGGACCACGTTCTTTGAAGATGGTGGATTATGAAATTTCTTCTGCCTACCAGCAAGAATAATCGCTTCCAGATGCTGTTTGGCCCACAACGTGCTATTCAAAAATACGAACGTGTTATTTATTTTCGAATTTCCAAGAGCCAAATAAGAAACCTAGTTTCCTTCACTAATTTCTAATTAAACTGGAGGTAAGTTACCTTTGGGGAAAAGGAAGAAAAAAAAACAAAACAACCCTGTACGTCCTAAGTCTAGACTTAGACATCCTGCCCAAAGTTTTGAGGAGGGGAAAAAAATAAAGGCCGTTGAATACAATACTAGTTATCTACTTTGCCATGGGAAAAATGAGGCGCTTAATTTAATTTCCTTTCCTGCTCTCCACATACACCACTTTCCCTCAGCGAAGTCCCTCCTGGCAATATCTCTTTAAAACAGACTTCTTTAGAACAGTAAGTATAGAGGGAAACCTCGAGAACACTGCTATTGTGCTACAGCATGAATTATTCCCAGCTGGGCTGAGGATATGTAAATACCTTCCTTTCCTGAGAATTCACGAAGGTGTTTCTGCCAATTTGAGAGGTCAGTGAGGAAACGCTGGCCTCGTTCATTAATACAATTTTATGAGTAACATTTCAAATATTATCATCTCTGTTGAAGAAATCAGGAATGTGAAGCAAAGGGAATTAAATGGTCCTGCTCAGTTCACAATGATTTAGTAACTATGAAAACAAACAAACAAAAAAGGGCCCCTCCCTAACTTACATGAATGGTAGTCTAACTCTTGTCCTTTTATGAAAGGGTTTTAAATGTGACAGTGGGTATCTTTAAAAAAGTATTTGTGAAGCTGTTTATCACGAAAGCAGCAGAAAATGGAAAGGAAAAGAAGCCTTTTTCATAAACTGCAACGAGATAATAAAACCACAAAGTAGCCGCAAAACCCCAATGCCTGAGATGTGACCTAAAAACCAGCTGGAGACCTAAAAACAGCTGTGAGATACCACTTGAAAGACTTCTGACCATCTAACCATCAGTCTGAAAAATGCTGTCCTACTTGTCCAGAAACATCACAGGGGGAAATCCAAATATGTAAAGAATGGAGAGTGTCATTCAGAAAAAGTCTCATTAATGTAGAAAGGTATTGTATGGCTAGGCCAAAGAGAAGAGAAAGCAGCATAAAATTTAAAAGAGAATTCTGGTATAAAAGGAAGCAGAAAAAGAAAAACAGTGTTGCTAAACTGATGTTACCTGAAAAATCTGGGAGAAGGAAAAACAACCAACCAGACTGCAGTTTCTACCTGACCAAGAATTTCCTGGGGCTTAAAAAGGAAGGAGTGTGCTGTAGGGCCGGGGTTAGTGTGGTTGCTGTTTTCAGCCAAGTCATGGAGATAAAATAAGCAGGCATATCTATAAATCCTTTGTGTTCCAAGATTTCTTCATTTTACCCTACTGTGGTTCTGGGCTCCCGGAAACTGAGTGTGGTGTGCTCAGTCCACGGCAAAGGAGCGGCTCCAGAGGGAAGAGGAAACCTCTCTCAAGAGCCATCCCTGTTTGAGTGGTGGCTGTGGAGGCGACCGGGATGACAAGCAAGGACTCTTCTCCTGCTGGGGCCTGATGGTTTCGTTTTGGAGCCTGATCTCAGATCCATGTTACATGAACTCCTCTCAGCTGGAGTCTGTAGCACCACACTGATTTCTTTTGGCCCCAATCCTGCATTGCAGCTGTTTGTACTTATTTGAGGTATGGTGTATTTTGAAACAAAATGAACCAGATTTCCCCTACTGCCTATGTCAGTGCCTGGTAATGGAAAACATTAACTCTTCTACAACCAGGATACTGACAATTGTAGTACACCCACTATATGCAGGAAAATACAAAGGAGACAGGGACCCAGAGCTGGGAGAGGTTCTCCAGATGAGCTTATTTCAAAGCAAAGGGCAGATATTCCATCACTTACACAGTTTCTGGACCCTATCCATCTCCAAACGAGTTTCATCCAGCTTGCAGAAGGTTCTATAAGAACAGGAGTCATAAGTTTGAATGATTATATGCCAACAAATTGGACAATCTAGAAGAGACAGATGTATTCCTAGAAACATACAACCTACCAAGATGGAATCATAAAGAAATAGAAAATTTGAGCAGACCCAACAGGAGCAAGGAAATAGCAACAGTAATCAAAAACCTCCCTACAAAGAAAAGGCCAGGACTAAATAGTTTTGCTGGTGAATTCTACCAAACACTGAGAAAAGAATAAATGCCAATCCTTCCCAAACACTTCCAGAAAAACTGTACTCCCAAACTCATCTTACAAGGCCAACATTACCCAGATACCAAAGCCATGTAAGGACACTACAAAAGCACATAAGACAATATCCCTGATAAACACAGGTGAAAAAATTCTCAAAATTTTAGCAAACCCAATTCAACAGCACATTAAAAGGATCATACACCATGATCAAGTGGGATTTAACAGTGGGATGCAAGGAGGGTTCAATGTCCACAAATCAGTAAGCATGATACAACCACATTTATAAAGGATAAAAATGATCCTCTCAACAGATGCAGAAAAAACATTTGACAAAATCTACATCTGTTCATAAGAAAAACTCTCAACAAATTGGGAATAGAAAGAACACACCTCAAAATAATAAAGTCCACATATGACAAACCCACAACTAACATTATTATGCTTGACAATGAAAGGTTGAAAGCTTCCTCACTAAGATAAGGAAAAGGCAAGGATGCCCACTCTCACCACTCCTATGTATAGTACTGGAAGTTCTAATTAAGGCAATTAGGCAAAAAGACAAAAGGCATCCAAGTCAGAAAGGAAGGAAAGTTGTCTCTATTTGCAGATGATGTAAACTTATACACAGAAAATCTGAACGACTCCACCAAAAATCTGTTAGAATAAATTCAGTAAAGTTGCAGGATATAAAATGAGTAAACAAAAATCGTTTGTCTCTACATATGAACAACCAACTACCTCAAAAAAACAAAGAAAACAACCCCATTTATAATGGCATCAAAAACAACAAAATGCTTAAGAATTATTATTTGACGAAGGCAGCAAATACATGCTGAAAATTAGAAGACTGGTGAAAAAAACTGGAAGACACAAATTAAAGATATCCTGTGTTTGAGGATAAGGATAAATATTATTAAAATGTCCACACTACCAAAAGCCATCTAACAATTCAACGCATTCTCTACCAATATGACTATAGCATTTTTCATAGCAATAGAAAAAAATTCTAAAATTCATATGGAACCACAAAAGACCCAAATAGCCATAGCAGTCCTGAGAAAGAACAATAAACAGAGGCACACAATTCCTGATTTCAAACTTTATTATAAGCTGCAGTAATCAAAATAATATCCTTTTAACATAAAAACAAACACATAAGCAACTGACACAGAACTAAGGCTTGAGAAATAAGACCACAATTAATGATTAATTATGATCAGTTAATATACAACAAGGAATCTAAGAATACACAGTGGGAGCAAGGATAGTCTTTTCAACTAAGAAATTTGATGCTAAGAAATTTGGACATCCACATACAAAAAT